>NC_134356.1:636900791-637200791 GCF_048569485.1 Anomaloglossus baeobatrachus | reverse complement strand
GTCTTTCTGTGTGTGTGTGTCTTTCTGTGTGTGTGGGTCTCTCTGTGTGTATGTCTCTTTCTGTGTGTGTGTGTGTGTCTCTTTCTGTGTGTATCACTTTGTGTGGGTCTCTTTGTGTGTGTGGGTCTCTGTGTGTCTCTTTTTCTGCCCATAATAGGAGTCTATAACCACAGATCAGTTCTCAGCTCCATTGACTTTAATGTAAGCAGGTTTTTTGGTGAATAACTATAAAGCACGGGGTTACATTTCTCCCTCAATCCATAGTCTATGACGTTCCCTGAGTCACATGAGGCAGCTGTGCAAAAGTTTGTGATAATGCGACGGTGCGGATTCCTTTTGCGGACATAAACATACACACACATACATACATACATACACTCATACATAGACACACATGTACAGACATACATATACTCAATATATATATAACTCTCACTAACTAAATATCTAACTCTGTCTTTGACAACCTACAGTCCGGCTTCCGTCCACATCATTCCACTGAAACTGCCCTGACTAAAATCACAAATGACTTACTTACTGCCAAAGCTAACAAACACTTCTCCATACTCCTACTTCTAGACCTGTCCTCAGCTTTTGACACTGTTGACCACTCCCTCCTATTACAGATCTTCTCTTCCCTTGGTGTCAGAGACCTCGCCCTCTCTTGGATCTCTTCATACCTCTCCAACCGCACTTTTAGTGTCTCCCACTCCCACACAACCTCTTCATTCCTCCCTCTCTCTGTTTGCGTCCCTCAAGGCTCTGTCCTGGGACCCTTACTTTTTTCATTCTATACATTTGGCCTGGGACAACTCATAAAGTCGCATGGCTTCCAGTACCACCTATATGCCGATGACACTCAGATCTACCTCTCTGGCCCAGATGTCACATCTCTGCTGTCCAGAATCCCAGAGTGCCTATCTGCTATATCTTCCTTCTTCTCCTCTCGCTTCCTAAAGCTCAATGTGGCCAAAACTGAGCTGATCATCTTTCCTCCATCTCACCTACACTCTCCACCTGATCTATCTATTACAATAAATAACATCACGCTCTCCCCAGCACCCAAAGTTCGCTGCCTCGGAGTGACCTTTGACTCTGCCTTGTCCTTCATACCACACATCCAATCCCTCACCACCTCCTGCCGTCTTCAACTCAAAAATATTTCCAGAATCCGTCCCTTCCTCAATTCTCAATCTACAAAAATGCTAGTGCATGCCCTCATAATCTCCCGCCTCGACTACTGTAACATCCTCCTCTGTGGTCTCCCTGCTAACACGCTCGCCCCTCTCCAGTCCATCCTTAATTCTGCTGGCCGACTGATCCACCTCTCGCCTCACTACCACCCTGCTTCTCCTCTCTGCATGTCCCTCCACTGGCTCCCAATCTTCCATCGTATCCAATTCAAACTACTAATACTGACTTACAAAGCCATCCACAAATTGTCTCCTCCATATATCTCTGAACTAATATCTCACTACACTCCAAAACGTAATCTCCGGTCCTCCCAAGATCTCCTTCTCTCCTCCTCTCTCATTCGCTCCTCATGCAACCGCCTCCAAGACTTCTCCCGAACATCCCCAGTCTTCTGGAACTCGCTGCCTCAACACGTCAGACTATCTACTACACTTGCAAACTTCAAACAGAACCTAAAGACTCATCTGTTCAGAAATGCCTATAACCTTCAATGACATCACTGCTTCACCACCGTGCGGAGCTGCCGCCCGACCACCGTGCGGAGCTGCCGCCCGACCACCGTGCGGAGCTGCCGCCCGACCACCGTGCGGAGCTGCCGCCCGACCCCCCCCCCACCCCACCTACTGTCTCCTCCTCAAAATCCTTTAGAATGTAAGCCCACAAGGGTTTCTTCCCTCTGTACTAGTCTGTCTACTGTAACTTGTATATGTGTTCTGTATGTAACCCCCTTCTCATGTACAGCACCATGGAATCAATGGTGCTCTATAAATAAATAATAATAATATATATATATATATATGTCGCGGGCGGGGAGGAGGGTGTCAGCACACTACGCTCACCCCTTCTGCTCGGGTCCGGCGGCTGCTGCTCAGTGGTGGCTCGAGCTGTGGGCCGGATCCCGGGGGTTCTCGAGCGGCACTCCTCGCCCGTGAGTGAAAGGGGGGTTGTTGGGTGTGGGGATAGTTTATTGTCCGTGACGCCACCCACGGTTGTGGTGATTTCACCACCGCTGCTCAATATGGGGATCCCGGGGATGGTGATGCGAAGCAGCCAGGTGTTGCGTTGCCTCTCCGTGGGTAGGGGTTGGTGATCCCGGGGCCCGGTGATGAGATGAGAGATTCAGGGCCTGGTGGACGCAGGGACGCGGGGGCAGCGCTGTGCCTTGCGGCACTGTGGTACTCACTCAGCCTGAGACGTTGACACAGTTTTACGGTAAACCACACGGCTGGAAAGACGGTTCCCACGGACGGCTGCACTTGCTCTCCCAGTAGGTAACGGTGATGTCCCTCTGACCTGCACCTGATGTTTCTAAGTTGGTAGCGATGGGTTCCCACCGGTAACCCGCTCCCCGGCTTCAAGCTGGACCGGAGGAGCTCTACTTTGCCCGCAGACGCTGGCCCTGAGGAACTGGTGCCTTGGCAGTGGCGGTGTTCCTCCTTAATGGTTGGACTGTTGCCTTCAATCGGGACTTGGTTGTTGGGGGATCAACGTCCCCTTCACTGACGGATTTGGCAAATTATGGCGACTCCTAGCCTTGCCGGGGTCCGAGAGGCCCCTGCCCTGGTGCTGACTGTCCTTTGCCCTCTGCTCCAGACCGCCGGGTCACTACCCGTCCGCGGTCTTTCCAGGAACTCCCGAACAGCCACCCCTCTGGACAGTCACCGTCGTTGCTGACCTTGCTGACCCGGTCCTGCACACAGCTGGACCCACTTCAGGCTTTCTACTCTCTTTCTCTCCTGTCACCACTCTTGCTTCCCTCCTTTACCACTTTACTTCCTTCACTTTACTCCTCTACTTAGCTCCTCACTCCAGCTCCTCCCTGAGCTTTCTTGCTGTTTACTCAAGCTCGTCCCTGAGCTGACTGCCTGGTTTCTCCCGCCTTGAGAGCTGTGAACTCCTCGGTGGGCGGAGCCAACCGCCTGGCCCACCCCCTGGTGTGAATCATCAGCCTCTGGAGGAAGGCAACAAGGATTTTTGGTTAGCTTTGGTGTTCCTGACTGGGATGTAGGGTGTGTTGGTGCATGACCTGTGACCCCTGGCTTGCCCAGGGCGTCACATTCCCCCTTAGCAAAATGCAGACCGTCCGCGGGCTGCCCGTCCAACACCGGTTTTATTTTTCTGCAAAATATAACATGGTAAACGGTAACATATATACATTTTTAATAACTCTTCCCATAACGGGAGGCACATTTCTTAAACGTTGCAAACGGTTTACGGTTACGGTTTCCGCTCTCTCCCACCCAAGCAACCTGGCCCTGATGCTGCCCCTAAAGCCCAGGCAGCACCCCTTGACCCACAGTCCAGCACAAGTTACCCGAGCGGAATCTGTCCTTTCCCTCCAGAGAGTAGCCACCGGTTCCTTTGGTGGCTGGGCCCCAGCCTGCTCTGCTGAGGGCCCTCCCTCCAACCTGCCTCTCCGGAGGCGGCATTGCGGAAAACAGTAACGGTAAACAACTTATTTACAAGCCACTTAACGTTTGTGGTTGCCCTGCAAGTTCACGGGCTTGTCCATGGATAGTCCTCCATGCAAAACAACTTTCAAACGGTCCCCACGGGGACAACGGTGCCGGCTCCGGCCGGTTGCAAATCAAGTAGACAATCAGGTGAAGTACTCGGTATCATTTCACTTATCATCAGCAGAACTTTCAACTTTTTCAAACTTTTTAACAGAACAAAGGTGGTCCCAACGAGAACTGGACAACGGTGCTCCGCTGCCCTACTCCAGGCCTTCAGCTTCATCCAAGGGAGGGGGTGCAGGACTCACTCTGCTCTCCTGGCTGCCCCGCAGTTTCACATCCAGGGCAAACCACCCCCTCTCTCCACAGTGCCGGGTGTACTGGACGATGTCGCCCGGCATTAGATTACGGCCGGGATGCTCCTCAGGCAGGTGGGCATTCACATCCCGCCGGGCCACAAACACTTCGGCCTCCAGGCCCGGTTCATAGATAAACCCGTAGCCCCGGCGGACATCAAACCGCCTCACCTGCCCCATGTACAGCGGTCCCCGGACACGGAATGTTGCTTGCCGGAGATTCTCTTTTTCTCTAATGGCTCTGGCCACCAGCTCGGCCTTCTTCCTCTCCCTCTCTCCGATCTCCAGGCCCAGCGGTACCGGCTCCCTATCCCAATACGGCGCTGCTGTGAGCTCCGGCGCACGGGTCGGGCCCCGCGGGACATTCTGGACGTTGCCCACTGTCAGGAATCTGGGCGGCGTGTCCCGCGGTGTCTTGGCCTTGGGCGCTGCCTTACAGCAACAACCCGGCGCTACCTCAGCCGAGGTGTGGGGGATGGGCATAGGGGCTTTCCGCTGCTGGGCCTTCGGCTCGGAGCGGGGCATCGGCTCCGGCTCGGGGGATTTTTCAGGGGATGCCTCCGGTTCAGCCTTCGGGACCTTCCACGGCAACACCTCCGGTCTACTACGGGCTCTGGCTACAGGTCGGTCCGCCTGGGCGGGGACGCTGGGTATTGCTACCGGTTGCGGTGGTAGCAGGCCTAGTGGCGGGGTCACGGCCTCTGAGACGGGTGGCGAGGGAGGCAACGGGGGGAGAGGGCTTGGACCGGGCCCCGCAGCCGCGATGACCGGCCCTTCCAGGGCATCGGGACGTGGGTCACTCACCCTCCCTTTCTCCGCTTCCTCCTCGCGTCTCCGCACGGTGGCTATAACGTCCGCCATGTCGGTCTCCCACTCCTCCATGAGGAGCTGCATCCTAACCTGCAGCCGTTGGTAGAGCTGCGCGGTCCGGATTTCCACCCACGCCGCGGACCCAGGCGCGGGGGCTACGGTGTCGCCGGACGGCATCCACATGGTGACTTCTTCTTCCAGGAACGGTATGTCTGCAGAGTCCTGGCGTCCCTGCTTTTATAGCTGCAGCTACATGCAGCCAGCCGCCATCGCGTCCCCCTTAGCTCTTTCCGGCCCCTCCTCTCTCGGGGCGGAGTTTTGGCCTTCGCGCCTCTGCTACTCGAGAAGACGCTCGAGCGGGAACTTTTCGCGCCAAAGATGGCGACTTCTGAAATTTTTCAGCCGGATACCTCCGGCGGTAACAAGGCGCACCTCTACTAAACGGCAGAGCGGTAAGATCCTGTTCGTGACGCCAAGTTGTCGCAGGCGGGGAGGAGGGTGTCAGCACACTACGCTCACCCCTTCTGCTCGGGTCCGGCGGCTGCTGCTCAGTGGTGGCTCGAGCTGTGGGCCGGATCCCGGGGGTTCTCGAGCGGCACTCCTCGCCCGTGAGTGAAATGGGGGTTGTTGGGTGTGGGGATAGTTTATTGTCCGTGACGCCACCCACGGTTGTGGTGATTTCACCACCGCTGCTCAATATGGGGATCCCGGGGATGGTGATGCGAAGCAGCCAGGTGTCGCGTTGCCCCTCCATGGGTAGGGGTTGGTGATCCCGGGGCCCGGTGATGAGATGAGAGATGCAGGGCCTGGTGGGCGCAGGGACGCGGGGGCAGCGCTGTGCCTTGCGGCACTGTGGTACTCACTCAGCCTGAGACGTTGACACAGTTTTACGGTAAACCACACGGCTGGAAAGACGGTTCCCACGGACGGCTGCACTTGCTCTCCCAGTAGGTAACGGTGATGTCCCTCTGACCTGCAACTGATGTTTCTAAGTTGGTAGCGATGGGTTCCCACCGGTAACCCGCTCCCCGGCTTCAAGCTGGACCGGAGGAGCTCTACTTTGCCCGCAGACGCTGGCCCTGAGGAACTGGTGCCTTGGCGGTGGCGGTGTTCCTCCTTAATGGTTGGACTGTTGCCTTCAATCGGGACTTGGTTGTTGGGGGATCAACGTCCCCTTCACTGACGGATTTGGCAAATTATGGCGACTCCTAGCCTTGCCGGGGTCCGAGAGGCCCCTGCCCTGGTGCTGACTGTCCTTTGCCCTCTGCTCCAGACCGCCGGGTCACTACCTGTCCGCGGTCTTTCCAGGAACTCCCGAACAGCCACCCCTCTGGACAGTCACTGTCGTTGCTGACCTTGCTGACCCGGTCCTGCACACAGCTGGACCCACTTCAGGCTTTCTACTCTCTTTCTCTCCTGTCACCACTCTTGCTTCCCTCCTTTACCACTTTACTTCCTTCACTTTACTCCTCTACTTAGCTCCTCACTCCAGCTCCTCCCTGAGCTTTCTTGCTGTTTACTCAAGCTCGTCCCTGAGCTGACTGCCTGGTTTCTCCCGCCTCCAGAGCTGTGAACTCCTCGGTGGGCGGAGCCAACTGCCTGGCCCATCAGCCTCTGGAGGAAGGCAACAAGGATTTTTGGTTAGCTTTGGTGTTCTTGACTGGGATGTAAGGTGTGTTGGTGCATGACCTGTGACCCCTGGCTTGCCCAGGGCGTCACATATACATATATATATATATATATATATATATATATATATATATATATATATATATATTAGAGAAATCTGCTTCTTTCTCTTCCAAGGTTCATCTTTCATTCCTAAAATTCTCAACTCACAGGTAAAATGTGTCTTCAGTGAATACAGATTTTCCCATTACTGAGATAGGAGATGGCAGTTGGTGCTTATAAAGTTCTATGGAGAGCTGTAACTGTTCATCAGGAGAAGTCTGCCTCCTGCTATCTCATAATGGAGTAATCCATCCACATTAAGTACAGATTTTACCCATAAAGTGATAGTGAAGGATCAGTCCAGGAGGAAATGGAAGTAGATTTCTCTGATATATTACAAAGATAATTTTTTTGTGTACTATTGATTTATGAAATAGAACATAAAATGACGATTACGCTTAAAGAATGCAACCGTAACTTGTATTTAGAACAAGGCAATAAGTGAATATACTGATCATAAATATACTCAATATATATATTAGGTATAAAATGCTGATCGATAGTGGACACGCTCTTCAACGTGGAACATAACATTTGCTCTATTATCAGTAAATATATTTTCTGATTTCTTTGTGATTTTTTTTGCTCTTCCTCTTCTTTATATGTGCGTTTGTCACTGTTACTGTAGCTGTGTATATACATGTGTCGTCTCTGCGTCGGCTGCTGTGTCATTGTTGCTCTCTGCCTCAGGGCCAGCATGTTCTTATTAATCGAAGGGTTGGTGGCAATTGGTTTGAAGGGCGAGTTGAAGGCTCCAGGCGACTTGGCCTCTTTCCTGCAAGTTATGTACAGGTCAAAGATGTGCAGGTCAGGAAGGCGGACACCCTAATAAAGCGAGCAGCAGATACTAACTCTGTAGAGCAGGTCAGTACTAACAATGTATATACCCATAATCATACATAATGCTAACCCCGCCCTGCTCCATGCACCGCACTTGGTCTTTTTTCCTGAATTTGTCTGCACAATCTCATACTTCCTCAAATTTCAGATTATAGAAGAGGACACGGCACAGGTTCATGTTTTCCATGATCCATAATCTCTTTTGTGAGCCAGTGTGGTGAACACCATTAGACTACACTATATTTTCTGCCCACTGACTCTGCTCTACATGTCCTGTCCTCTGTCTACACTCTTCATGGCTTATCTCCTGAATCCGCTCTATGTCCTCAATCCTGTCCTGTCTCTGCTCTATGTCCTCTATCCTGTCCTGTCTCTGCTCTATGTCCTCTATCCTGTCCTGTCTCTGCTCTGTGTCCTCTATCCTGTTTCTGTCCCCTGTCTCTCCTCCACGTTTTGCCATCTGACCATGCTCTGCTGTGTCCTCTGCCCTTGCTGTACATGCTGTCTCCTAACTCTGCTTTATATGCTCTGTCCCCTTACTCTGCTCTATATGTGGTTTCCTGTCTCTGATTTGCATGCTCCCTCTCCTAACTGTGCTCTGCATGTGTGAAGCCCCACAGGTGCAGTGTCGGTGCATTACCTTCAGGGACTCCACTCAGCTGGATCTGGTCACAGGTAGGAGATCTTCTTCTTGTCGTGACGCCACTCTCAGTATTGCGGCCAGTAGGGACCGCCACTGCAGGTTGAGGGACGCCTGGGGCTGATGGTGAGTGCAGTTAGTTGGAATAGCCTCCTGAGAGTGAGGCAAGCCCCAGGGCCCTGTGTAGGTGCGTAGAACCACAAGGCGCAGAATAACTCCACACAGGCAGAATGTCTTTCAGGGTTTTTTACTCACTTCAGGTGGCAGGGTGAGTAACCCGGGCGTAGCTGGGATGAACCAGGCGGGAACCAGGTATCCTTCAGGCTGACTTCTGATGGTGACTACCAACTCGCCTTCCTTAGCCCTTGGTGGTTTGGGGTAACCCCGACTTTTAGTCCCTATGGGGGTCACCCAGGGAAGTTGCTGAAGCCTCTCTCCCCTTCGTTTGCCGTTTGCTTGTTGCCTGGGCCAGATCACTCCAGCTGCTTGCCTCCTGTGAACTATGGGCCCTAACTGTGGCTACGTGGCTGCGGCTTTTAGGTGTTGTGGTGTGGGCTTTGAGGGCCCCACACCGGCAGGTTTAGCAGGGAAAGGTGGATCTATCCCCGCTCCGGGATCTGCCGCCCGTTTGGGCCTGGTACTCCCTAGCAGTCTCCTTACTTCCCACTCTGTGCTCTCTCTCTAGCTGGAGATGGGTTTCGGGTAGCACTCCTAGGTGACCGTTCTCCCCCGTCGGTAGCCACTGCGCGGACGCTGTCAGACTACAGCAGCCCAGGGGAAGGGGTCAGCTCTCCTCGGAGCTCCCTGGACTCTGCACTGCACTGAACCGGCTCACTGCTCCTCCTCTCCTGTTCTTGCCTACGCCACCTAGCAACCAGACTCTCTTACCACACCCCTTGAGAGGAGGTGGAGGCTTTTGGCCCCCTCCACTATTCCAGTGAAGGTGAAGGCTTTTCCCCCTCCTGGGATCCCCAGGGGTCCTCTCATAGGTACATGTGTGAGACCTGATCACTATGCGCCTGTGTAGTCACACCTCGGTCAGCCTTCTGGATTACCTGTATTGTACTGTCCCCAGCATGGGTGCAGTACTCAGTGGTGCCTGACCAGGTCAGGGGCGCCACATTCCCCCTTAGTTATCACCAGCACGTCCTCGGGCTGCAAGACAACATTTTAAAATGCATAAAACATTAAAACATGTAAAACATTTAAAAGCACCAGGTACCATACATCACCACCCTCCACCCACAAGTCCGTTAACCCACCCAAAACCCTTTCACGTTGGCCGCGCCTTCAGCCACTTCTGGCAGGATGTAGAGGCGGCTTTCATGGTCTGGTGGTCTTCAGGGTATACCTGGCCTGGTGGATCCGCGCCTTCAGCCACTTCTGGCAGGATCCAGAGGCGGCCTCCACAGTTGGTGCTGACCAGGTACCCTCTTTGTGGTGGAGAGCCAGGCCCCATAAACAGGCATGCTCTCTGGTTGCAGGTAAGCCAAGGCCCTATATACGGACGTGCTCCCCTGGTTGCAGACGAGCCAAGCCCCTAAACAGGCTGACTCTGGTGGTGGGTGCCCTCTGGTGTAACTATTTACACTGCGAGAGTTTGTGGCTATAGCCAGTTCATAGCCTTAAGGTTCATTTCTCACATTAGTTTATGTGGGCACATCTCTTAAACAGTAACGTTGCAAAACTTCAAAACTGGTAACTTGCTTTACTTTACATGAACTTTATGCAGACTCCTCCTCACCAGGGCTTGGGCCTGTAGGGCTGCGGCACCTGTTGTTTCCTTGACCTTTTTCTTCATCTGTGGTAGCCTCATCAGTGGGTCCTTTGTCTTTTCTTTCTTTATCGCTGTCTTTCCTGTCTTCTTCTTTAGGACATGGTGCTACATCTAGCGCATACCACCCTCTTTCTCCTTGATGCATGGTAAATTGTACGGAGTCTCCCATCTTTAAGTTTCTGCCAGGGTGTCCTCTGGGCAAATGAGCTCTCACATCTCTTCTATTGACGAAGATACCTTCCTTTATACCTGGTGCCACTATAAAGCCATATCCGCTCTTCAAGTTAAAGTCTTCCACAACTCCTCTACAAAGGGGTCCTCTGACCTGTGCTTTGGCTCTTCTCAGAAATCGTTTTTCTTCCAGGTCTCTGGCCGTTATGTCATCTCTCTGCTCTGGGGATGGCGGTGCAGGGAAAGACTGGGTTCTACTACGGCGCCGTGTCTTGCGGACTGGATTCTGCGAGGTACAGCTTACCAGCTCCCAGGTGAGGCTTTTGGGTAAATCTTCTTCAGCAGACGGTGTCAGGTCTTCTTCATCCCAGCGGGAATAGGGCAACATCTCCGGCTCTGGGCATGGATCCACTGCTGGTGGCTCCTGAGTCAGCTCCTCAGCTTCCTGGCCTCCCCTCCCCCTTAGTGCTTCTGAGCACTCCTTTGGTGGCAGTGCTGGGGATGGACTTTCTTCAGCAGGCCCAGGCGGGGGACTCTTTGGCGTAGTTGCTGCAGGGGTTGCCGGAATCCTCTTGGGGGTGTGCGGAGGGAGCATGTACTGATCCACCATCTCCTGTGGGAACTTGGCCTCCATGTCAGCCTTCAGCTGCCAGTATGCGGGGTCCTCACCTACCAGGGACTTCCGAGCAGGGACCTCTTTGGACTGGGGAGCGGTGTCTGCTCTGGCCTTGCAGGCCGGGGAAAATGGTGATGCAATCTTATCTTGGCGGGCCGCGCCCGACATGGCGGCGGCCTGGTCTTGGCGGGCCGCGCCCTGTATGGCGGCAGCCTGGTCTTGGCGGGCCGCGCCCTGTATGGCGGCGGCCTGGATCGGCGTCGCAGCTGCGATGGGCTCTGTGCAGGCTGGGCTGGGCGTCGCTGCAGCGATCGGAGCTTGGCGGGCCGCACCTGACGGGGCTGCGGCCTGGTTCAGCACCTCACTTGCGGCGCGGACGAGCGTTGCTGCTGCGGTGGGGTCTCGGCGGGCCGGGCCTAGCATGGCGGCGGCCTGGGTCAGCGTCACACCTGCAGCGCGGATGAGGGTCGCGGTGGCAGCCGGTTCTTTACGGGCCGGGCAGGGCATCGCTGCAGGGACCGGGTCTTGGTGGGCTGAGCAGGGCATCGCTGCGGCGGCCGGGGCTTGGCGGGCCGCACCTGGCGTGGTTGCGGCCTGGCTCAGCGTCGCCGCGCCGGGCGCCTCTTCAGGGACCGCGGGCGTGGCAGCAGGGGTCGGGGCACTCGCGCCGGCAGGGGCATCACTGGACTCACCCATCGGTGGCAGCATCGGGGTCTGAGTCGTCACCGCCCGGTCTGGCACTCGGCGCGCGGCTCTCCCCTCATAGGCCTGAACCGCCGCGGTCATCCACAGAAACTCCTTCCGTCCCTCTCTAATCAGCCTTCCGACCCTGGCTTCCAGTTGGTCGCAGAACTCAGCAAGCTCCCGACACCACCAGGCAGCGGAGCCTGGCTCTGGGTCTCTGCATTCAGACGCCATTTTCTCTAACAGCAAGCTGCTGGCCTCTTTTCCGTTCCGCCGTCTCTGGACGCTTCCGCTCTCTTCACAAGCGAGGTCAGAACCCTGCAGGGGATCTCTGGGTAGCCACACCTCTTCGTGGGCGGTAACTTCTCCCAGCGCGGGCTGCTGTTGTTTTTCAGCGCGCTCTTCATGGTGGCAATATGGCGGCGCTTCCAATTTTTCAAGCGGACCGCCCAGGCACATGGTCACCTGTCTGGACAGGTCTAGTCCTTATCCTGTTCGTGACGCCAGATGTGAAGCCCCACAGGTGCAGTGTCGGTGCATTACCTTCAGGGACTCCACTCAGCTGGATCTGGTCACAGGTAGGAGATCTTCTTCTTGTCGTGACGCCACTCTCAGTATTGCGGCCAGTAGGGACCGCCACTGCAGGTTGAGGGACGCCTGGGGCTGATGGTGAGTGCAGTTAGTTGGAATAGCCTCCTGAGAGTGAGGCAAGCCCCAGGGCCCTGTGTAGGTGCGTAGAACCACAAGGCGCAGAATAACTCCACACAGGCAGAATGTCTTTCAGGGTTTTTACTCACTTCAGGTGGCAGGGTGAGTAACCCGGGCGTAGCTGGGATGAACCAGGCGGGAACCAGGTATCCTTCAGGCTGACTTCTGATGGTGACTACCAACTCGCCTTCCTTAGCCCTTGGTGGTTTGGGGTAACCCCGACTTTTAGTCCCTATGGGGGTCACCCAGGGAAGTTGCTGAAGCCTCTCTCCCCTTCGTTTGCCGTTTGCTTGTTGCCTGGGCCAGATCACTCCAGCTGCTTGCCTCCTGTGAACTATGGGCCCTAACTGTGGCTACGTGGCTGCGGCTTTTAGGTGTTGTGGTGTGGGCTTTGAGGGCCCCACACCGGCAGGTTTAGCAGGGAAAGGTGGATCTATCCCCGCTCCGGGATCTGCCGCCCGTTTGGGCCTGGTACTCCCTAGCAGTCTCCTTACTTCCCACTCTGTGCTCTCTCTCTAGCTGGAGATGGGTTTCGGGTAGCACTCCTAGGTGACCGTTCTCCCCCGTCGGTAGCCACTGCGCGGACGCTGTCAGACTACAGCAGCCCAGGGGAAGGGGTCAGCTCTCCTCGGAGCTCCCTGGACTCTGCACTGCACTGAACCGGCTCACTGCTCCTCCTCTCCTGTTCTTGCCTACGCCACCTAGCAACCAGACTCTCTTATCACACCCCTTGAGAGGAGGTGGAGGCTTTTGGCCCCCTCCACTATTCCAGTGAAGGTGAAGGCTTTTCCCCCTCCTGGGATCCCCAGGGGTCCTCTCATAGGTACATGTGTGAGACCTGATCACTATGCGCCTGTGTAGTCACACCTCGGTCAGCCTTCTGGATTACCTGTATTGTACTGTCCCCAGCATGGGTGCAGTACTCAGTGGTGCCTGACCAGGTCAGGGGCGCCACACATGCTCTGTTCCGTCTCTGCTCTACATGTTCTGTCCCTTGCTTTTCATCTGTCCCCTGTATCAGCTGTACATGACTCTGTCCCTTTACTCTATATGACCTGTCCCTTTACCCTGCTGTACATGCCTTGTCCTGTCTCTGCTTTGTATTTTCCATCCCTTTCTTTTGTTCTGCATGCTCTGTTCCATCTCTGCTCTATATGCTCTGTTCTGTCTCTGCTGTGCCTGCTCTGTCACCATTTCTTGCTCTGTCCCCTTACTCTGCTCTATATGCTCCGTTCTATCTTCTCTTCTTGCTCTGTTCCGTCTCTGCTGTACATGCGCTGTCTCCTGTTCTTGCTCTGTCCACTTACTCAGCTCTATATTCTCTCTTCCATTGCTTCTGTACATGCTTTGTATCCTGATCTTACTCTGTCCTCTTACTCTGTTCTCCATACTCTGTTCCATCTCTGCTGTACATGCTCTGTCTCCTGTTCTTGCTCTGTCCCCTTATTCTGCTCTCTATGCTCTGTCCCCTCTTTGCTGTACATGCTCTTTTCCCTTACTCTGCTCTCCATGCTCTGCTCCGTCTCTGCTGTACATGCTCTGTCCCCTTACTCTGCTCTATTTGCTCTGTTCTGTCTCTCCTTACATGCTCTGTCTCCGTTTCTTGCTCTCTCCCCTTACCCTGCTCTATATGCTCTGTTCTGTCTCTGCTGTACATGCTCTGTCCCCTTACTCTGCTCTCTATGCTCTGTTCTGTCTCTCCTAACATGCTCTGTCTCTGTTTCTTGCTCTGTCCCCTTACCCTGCTCTATATGCTCTGTTCTTTCTCTGCTGTATATGCTTTGTCTCGTGTTCTTCCTCTGTCCTCTTACTCTGCTCTCTATGCTCTGTTCCGTCTCTGCTGTACATGCTCTGTCTCCTGTTCTTCCTCTTTCCTCTTACTCTGCTCTCTATGTTCTGTTCCATCTCTGCTGTACATGCTCTGTCCCCTTTCTCTGCTCTGTATACTCTGTCCCTCCTCTGATCTCCCCATGCACGGTATCCTGACTCTCCATATTCAGGGTTATTGTACAGGTATCATTAACCTGGAGTTGTCTCCTCCAAACCTTGCTCTTTGACCCTTATGTTCCATTTTTAACTTCTGTTCTCTTATCGCCCCAGACCTTGGTTGGCTACAAATGTCGCCCGCTCACACTTTATTATCTGATGTGACATTCCTCCATGTTTTATTGCCTCTCTACTTCCTTTCTGTTGTTTTCAGTCCAAGTCCTTCATAGTCCCTCTATTTGCAGGTGTCTAGTACTCTGACCCTTAAAGAAAGACCGTGTACTGTGAAGGCCCCTGCACCCAGCCGTCTTCAGGAGCTGCGCGGGACCCTGTAAGTGCTGCATGGAGTTGGGGTTTAGAACGGTCACCTTACGATGTAGAAAGCATTACCGAATCACATCTGGAGCCGGCCGAGTTTTGTTATTGATTCCTCCCAAGTATATGGTGAATGTTTTGAAGTGTCAGTGTAATCTTTTCTAAAGTCGTAGTTATGAAGCTCCCCATACACAATGGACTAATGTCAGCGGGTTGTGCCAATTAGTTTAATGTGTACGGGATCCCTGGACAATTTATTGTTCTGGGAAATATCGATCCAGAGTGTCCAATTTTGGATACCAATCTTACTGCTTCCCGGAGATAAGCCACCACCAGACATGTCTGTCCCAAAGAGAACACAGGAGCACTCAACTGAATGAGCACTGCTGTGTATGGGAGAAACGGCTGAGATGGCTGCCGGTAAATGGTTGGCCAAACCATTGTTTGCTCAAACCATTGTTTGCCCGACAGTCATCTAATTTTTATGGTGGGCATGTGCCGAGTTAGCAGGTGCACCCACGTCCTGGTGCCTAATGGAAGCCAATACTAGAGCCCCTAAGACAACAACAGTCTTATAAACCATTGGGGCCCAATTACTAATTTTTGCATTAGGACCCATCAAGTTTTACTTGTCAATTAGTGAACACCACATGAATAGCTACAAACATGTACATGTAAGTCCAGGCCCCCAGATCAACCAAGAACCCCACAAAACGGATTGTAGCGCTTTTGTGGGGGGGAGGCTTACACAACCCCTAGCCCCTTTTGGTCTGCATAACTAAATAGTGGAGCATTGAAAGAGAATCAAGGTTTTTCTTACTTTCAGGTACCGTGTAAAATTTAATTACTCCCCGAAAAACGCCGATGAGCTACAGCTAAATGCCGGGGACATGGTGACCGTGACGCAGCAATGTGAGGATGGATGGTATGTAGGTAAGTAACCCTCCACCGTAGGTAACGTAATGTGGCTTCTCTTACTGTATGATCCATCTCGTTCCTCTCTGTGTCTCGCAGGGGTCTGCTGGAGGACAGAAAAATTTGGAACATTCCCTGGAAATTTTGTCACCTTGTATGAGGCCCCGTAGCCGGAATCTTCACCCATGAACTATTCAACGATGGTCATGTCAACCACTCAGCACGATATAATGCTATATGTACGGACAACCCAAGTGATTATCACCAGATACGGAGAAATATATTGACTTATGACGTTCTTACTTTCTCATTAGTGCCAACATGTGTCACTGTCCCATTATCTAACATCAAACCTGATTCCTATCTTATTAATCTTATGATTCCTGATCGACAAGTTTCCATAGTCTTGTGTTATGTCTTACATCTGATATGTAAATAAGAGTGTATGTAATCTCCTACCCGCCTTTGTTCCTTCATTGCACAAACATCAACGTTGCCGAGCCCGGTGCCCATGATCTCCATTTTTGTCAAACACAGATGGCACAAACTGGCAATTTTTTCAGTACCCAAAATTATGTTTTCAAGATGGCGGTGTCGTCAAATAGTTGTTGTTCTTGACACACAGTGAGACCCCCAGCGACAACGATAGCAGGTGCTACTCTCCATTATAGTTTTTAAGAGTTAAAGGGTTATTCCCATTTCCAAGTTCCTATCCCTATATCTAGTAGGTGTAATCATAATAATATTAGCAAATACCTCTAATTAGAAATGTAGTATAATTCTCCTGATTCACTATGTCGCTTGCCTCATGTGCAGGCCATTGCAGGACCTTAGGTATAGTTAGGACCACGCATACAGTCACAGTTAGTTAGGTACTAGTGATTATAACCATGGACCCCTAAGGTCCTGCAATGCCCTGCACATGACGTAAGTGACATAGCTAATCAGGAGAACTATCCTACATTTCTAATTGGAGGTATTTGCTAATATTCTTATAATATATATCTACTACATGTAGGGATAGGAACTTGGAGATGGGAATAACCCTTTAACTCTTAAAAACTATAATGGAGATTACCACCAGCTTTCGGCATTGCTGGGGGTCCCGCTGTGTTTTCATATACCCTAGTAGAGTGTATAGAGAGAGCGTTCTGCTCTGTATACTTACGTCTTGGCCGGTGTGCACAGAGTCTACCCAAAGCGTCTCTGCTTCTTCTGGGGGGCTTGCCCTGTCCTGCATTATACACACAACCTTTCATTTGAATGTAAACTATGTGATATCTAATTTGTTCTTTGGTGGAAATGCAGGGAAATGAAATGTTTAAATGGGTATTCCCAAGTTTGGAAGTCATCCCATATACCTTGGCTGGAGATCCAACTGCTGGGACCCCCGCCGATCCCAAGAGCCATAAGTCTTCCGCCATTGATGATGCGCACTGCCACTTCATTCATTTTTAATGGGCCTGTCTGCATTTGGCTGGTCTGTGACACTACCATAAGGCCACGTTCACATGTTGAGTATTTGGTGAGTTTTTTACCTCAGCATTTGTAGCCAAAACCAGGAGTGGGTGATAAATACAGCAGTGGTGCCCGTGTTTCTATTATACTCTTCACTCCTAATTTTGGCTTATAAATACTGATACAAAATACTGAATAAAAAACTAATCGTGTGAGCGTGGCCTAAGAATGAAAGAAGCAGCAGATCACATGGTTGCCACTGTTCCATTCACACGGGGCTCTTCAGATCAAAGCTTAGACCCAAGTGATCGGATAGTTATCCCCTGGGGCGGCCATGGGTAGAGGATAACTTCCAAATTTCAGACAACCCTCTAAAGGGTGCTTTACACGCTGCGACATCGCTAACAATATATCGTCGGGGTCACGTCGTTAGTGACGCACATCCGGCGCCGTTAGCGACATCGCAGCATGTGACACCAAGGAGCGACGATCAACGAGCGCAAAAACGGGAAAAGACGTTGCTCGTTGACATGTCGCTCCTTTTCCAAATATCGTTGCTGCTGCAGGTATGATGTTGTTCGTCGTTCCTGCGGCAGCACACATCGCTATGTGTGACACCACAGGAACGACAACCATCTCCTTACCTGCGGCTGCCAGCAATGAGGAAGAAAGCAGGTGGGCGGCATGTTCCGGCCGCTCATCTCCGCCCCTCCGCTTCCATTGGACGGCCGCTTAGTGACGCCGCATGAACCGCCCACTTAGAAAGGAGGCGTTTCGCCGGCCACAGCGACGTCGCAGGGAAGGCAAGTCCGTGTGACAGGTGTTAGCGATGTTGTGCGCCACGGGCAGCAATTTGCCCGTGACACACAACCGACGGGGGTGGGTAAGCTCACTAGCGATATCGATAGCGATATCGCAGCGTGTAAAGTGCCCTTAAGGCCATGTTCACAGTATTTGGTGAGTTTTTTACCTCAGTATTTGTAGCCAAAACTAAAAGTGGGTGATAAATCCAGCAGTGGCGCCCGTGTTTATATTATACTTTTCCTCTGATTGTTCCACTCCTGGTTTTGGCTACAAATACTGAGGTAAAAAACTCACCAAATACTCAACGACGTGTGAACACAGCCTAAGCCAAAATCAGGAGTGGGTGAAAACTGAAGAAATGGAGCCTGCGTTTCTATTATACTTTTCCTCTGACTTCTCCACTACTGGTTTTGGTTACAAATACTGAGGTAAAATACTGAACATGTGAACATGGCCTTAAAGGGTTATTCCGATCTCCAAGATCCTATCCCAATATATAGTAGATGTAATAATAATAATAATAATAACAAATACCTCCAATTAGAAAGGTAGAGTAGTTCTTCTGATTCACTATGTCACTTACCTCATATGCAGGGCATTGCAATCCCTGGCGATCAGTTTCTTTGGTCGTTGAAACTAGTAATAAGTTTTTCTTATAGCAGCCACTACAGGACACATATAGCCTAAAGCGGGCTTCACACGCAGCGACATCACTAACGAGATGTCGTTGGGGGTCACGGAATTTGTGACGCACATCCGGCCTCGTTAGCGACGTTGTTGCATGTGAAACGCAGGAACGACCGTTAACAATCAAAATTACTCACCTAATCGTTGATCCTTGACACGTCGTTCCTTTCCCGATTATCGTTGCTGTTGCAGGACTCAGTTTGTTCGTCGTTCCTGCGGCAGCACACATCGCTATGTGTGACACCGCAGGAACGAGGAACTACATCGTACCTGCGGCAGCCGGCAGTGAGGAAGGAAGGAGGTGGGCGGGATGTTACGGCCGCTCATCTCCGCCCCTCCGCTTCTATTGGGCGGCCGCTTAGTGACGGCGCACAAACCGCCCCCTTAGAAAGGAGGCGGTTCGCCGGCCACAGCGACGTTGCTAGGCAGGTAAGTCTGTGTGACGGGTGTAAGCGTTGTTGTGCGCCACGGGCAGCGATTTGCACAACCGACGGGGGCGGGTGCTTTCACCAGCGACATCGCTAGCAATGTCACTACGTGTAAAGCCTGCTTTACATGCTGGCAGTTCAAATTAAAGGAGTATTTCCATCTCCAAGATCATATTCTAATGTATAGTAGGTGTAATAATAATATTAGCAAATACCTCCAATTAGAAATGTAGTATAGTTCTACTGATTCACTATGTCGCTTACCTCATGTGCAGGGCATTGCAGAACCTTAGGTATCCATAGCTACAACCACTAGCAACTAACTGTTACTATATGTGTGGACATAACCATGGATACCTAAGGTCCTGCAATGCCCTGCATATGAGGTAAGCGACATATTGAATCAGAAAGCTATACTACATTTCTAATTGGAGATATTTGCTATTATTATTATTAATAATAATTAATAATAATCCTACTACATACTAGGATACGGAATAACCCTTTAATGTCAGGATGACTATAGAAAGAACCATCTGATCACACTTACTGATGAGTCTGTCTCTCCCATAGATATTGATGGAGAGTGAATTTGCCCATAGCAATAAATCCTGACAATGAGTCCTGGGCACCTTTATTTTCATGGCTGGTAGATGTTCTTTCAGTCTGACTTTCACCATTTTGGCCTTTCTTACTAGATTGATTTGTTGTAAATATACTTCATAGAACACATTTGGCGTAGGAATAGGGAATATAGAAAATAATACCCTTTTCTCATCTTTTTTTTTAATCAAAATAAGAGCCATTTGGCCTTTAGATAAAGATCTGGGTAACCTGAGACTTGTTGCTAGGGACAATCTGCCTGACAACCACAATACATAAGACTGCGGTTGTTAGGCAGAGTACACGTAGCAACCAGTCTTGTCTTATATGCTACATTGACTCGTATGATAATGTTATAGAGTGGCATATTCAGCTATGGCCATGGTTGGACTGTTTGCTATGGTGGCAAGGTTGCCAGCAATCTTGTTTCCAAAGTTGTTAGTCTGCTCTTACCATAAGTCACCATATTCTCCGAACCTAATTGCAATGTTTGGGATATATTCTTACATAATGCACCCGGATAATTTGCACATGTGATATATAATAGATTGTACGTGTCATATAAAACATGTCTATATGTTTATGTAATTACATAGTGAGGCTCATCTGAATGTATAATGTATTTTCCAGTGTCGTCTGTAAAATATCAATAGTCCCAGCGCTGGGTTGGACTTCAGAAGGGTGTGCTGCGTAAATATAGACATCTCACATGAGAAGGAAGCGGAGGGCTCAGGAGGTTAGGAGAAAAATCCTGAACCAGATGAGGAATTTGCACAAGACACAAGGAGTCACGGCTCTGCATCCTCTCAAAATAATAGAAGCTGACCAACCAGGAGAAATGAGGCTAAAAGCCACCATGGATGTGAATCATAGAAGTATTTGAGAACTATGACAGTGAAATGGTTAATTTATTTCGAGTAATAATTAGTAAGGTGCGTGTATAATTACCTTTATGTGACACACCTATATACATCATTTGTAGTAAAATCCTTGTCCACCGGGGGAGCTAGCAATCATTTGTGGCTTGGGGATCCCCCCTGTCGCGGGCGGAGGAGGGGACGCTGCGCTCACCCACTGCTCGGGTCCGGCTACTGCTGCCGCTGCTGCTCGGTGGTGGCTCGAGCGGTGGGCCGGATCCCGGGGACTCGAGCGGCGCTCCTCGCCCGTGAGTGAAAATATGGGGTGGTTTGGGTTCAGGGATATTGTCCGTGACGCCACCCACGGTTGTGGTGAGGTTGTGCCACCACCGCTGCTCTGGACGGGGATCCCGGGAGCGATGACAGGGAGCAGCTTGGATGTTGGTTCTTCCCTCCGTGGGTAGGGGGGTTGGTTGTCCCGAGGCCCGGTGAGGGGTATGGATGTAGGGAAGGCGGGTTACGGGGCCTGGTGAGGTGCAGGGTCGCGGGGGCAGCGCTGTGCCGCACGGCACGGTGGTACTCGCTCAGCCAATGACGAATGTAAAGTCTCCGGTAAAACAAACGGCTGGATGGACGGGTCCCACAGACGGCTGCGATGTTTCTCCTCCCGGTAGGTTGGTGGTGACTGCCTTTCCCTGCACCTCTGTTGTGTTTACGGTTCCAATGGGTTCCCACCGGTAACCCGCTCCCCAGCTTGGATGGATGCTGAGGGAGCCCCTTTTGCCCGCAGGCTCTGGCCCTAGGAACTGTAGCCTTGGCGGTGACTGTGTTTCCCTTTACGGTTTGAGCTGTTGCCTTCAATCGGGTCTTGACTGCTGGGAAACCCCGGAGGTTCCCTTCGCTAACGGATTTGACCAATTTCACGGCGACTCCTAACCTGGTCGGTGTCCTAAGCCCTGCCGGATGGTGCTGGCTTCTCTTTGTTCACCGGTCCGGTACCGCCGGGCCACCGCCCGTCCACGGTCCTTACGGCTCACTCTAATCGGCCTCTCCTGCAGATGGTTACCACCGTCTGCCAACCTTGCTGTTCCGTCCGGGCCACACACCCGGACGCTGTCAGTCTCCTCTCTTACCACTTGACTTCACTCCTAAACTCATCTCCCTCCTTTTCCCGCCTCCAGGACTGTGAACTCTTCGGTGGGCGGGACCAACCGCCTGGCCCACCCCCTGGTGTGGACATCAGCCCCTGGAGGAAGGCAACAAGGATTTTGTATTTGGCTTCGGTGTGCCTAACCGGGGTGTGGGGTGTGTTGGTGTAGTACCTGTGACGACCTGGCTTGTCCAGGGCGCCACACCCCCATAAGTTGATATATTAAGCCCCAAGCAGGTACATTGTTATTGTTATGCTCACCAACAAATTTAGTACTGCAGTAAGCAAAATTGTACCCACTGGACCACAGGGGGGCCCGGGGCTTACCCTTTTAGTGGGAGGATGCTTGACTAAGCGCCAACCGCGAGGGGGACGCCAGGTGCTATTACCAGGGTAGGGACCAGGACTGTGGCAGCTGACCCCCAGGACAGGGGCATACACAGGACTAGACAGGGCTCAATCTCAAGTGTAGACAGGGACCACCAGACTGGTAGAGGCAGATGGCACTATCAGGATGGATAGGCAGGGTCTCTGGTGTAGTAAGGACTACCAGGGTAGCTGAGGCTGAAGGCATAGCAGAGTTGGACAGGCATAGTCTCTGATATAGCAAGGGTGTAACACACTGTAACAAAAGCACAGCGGGCAAGGGGACCTAACAACTAGCTGGCCAGAACAAACACTAACAAAATACGTTGATCAGGCACCTCCCCTAGTGGGAGAGAGCCTTACGTACTCAGTGCCTCTCAGCGAACGGATGAGAGGCACTTCCTAGGGGTGACGTGCTGGCCCTTTAAAAAAAAGGCAGTAGCGCAAGCGCAGCCCAGGAACATTCCCGGAGGACCTGTGCGAAGTGCACAGGCCTCGGGAGGCAGAAGCAGAGATCGTGCATGTGGGGGAGTGAGAAGATGCCGGGACACGTGATAACTGGCAGCGGCGGTGAGTAGCGCGTGTCCCTGTGGGAGGAGGAGAGCAGGGACTGCAGGGATGCCAGCGCTACAATTATAATATAACAATTTTAAGTATGTAGATAATTTGAGGATTTGTGTCAGAAAAATGGAGATCCGAACCTCTGACTTTGAACCCAAATAGCCAACAAGACCCGTGTTTGTGCGTTCTCCACCTATGAGATACTAAAGAAGACACACGAAAATGTGCATGAGGATATGGTCCATCACAAACTGTCTCTAAAAGAAGTACATTACCTTACCCAAACCCTCTGAGCCATACGGTCCCATAAGGGTTAAAGATTGATGGCCACTTGTCACTGATGCTTTGCGTGCGTTTCAGTTTCTACCATCACTATAAAGTTTGGCTCCCCTAGAAGGGTGGGGGGGGCTACTATTGTAGGACAGTAAGGAACATGATGGCCACAACCCTCAAGACCTCCAAGAGAAATATTAAAAATGTTTCTCTGAATGATCCTGGTACAAGCAACATGAAAGTGACCAAGCTGTGTGGTTGCAGCCCTGCTATCAGACTGGAAGTATACAAAATTTCTTGATATTTGTCCTAATGAAAAGGCCCAAGTGAATAGAAATGTATGTTTTTGAATGAAGAAAGTAGACTGTGTGCAAATGGTATTGCATGCCCAGTGATATCAGGTACCCTAAGTTCAACATTTTGGGGGTATTACTGACCTTCTGCATTTTGGGCTTTCAAACTACCTTTCAAATGGCCACCTACGAGGACAACTTTAAAACCAAAGACTCCAGTTCAAAACACTAACCATGACATGCAAAGCCATCCACCACCTGTCTTCTCCATACATCTGTGACCTAGTCTCCCAGTACCTACCTGCATGCAACCTCAGATCCTCGCAAGATTTCCCTAGCTCCTCTTCCCACAATCGTATACAAGATTTCTCCTGTGCTTCCCCCATTCTCTGGAACTCTCTACCACAACATATCAGACTCTCACCTACCGTGAAAACCTTCAAAAGGAACTTGAAGACCCACCTCTTCCAAAAAGCCTACAACCTGCACTATCCAAGGCACCAAAAACTCCTTCTTCAAGTATAAAAAACTTTATTGATCCCAGTATACATGAAGAGAATAAAACAGCAACGTTTTGGCTAACGTGGGGTCTTTATCAAGCCATAAAAAAGGTGTACATATTGATAAAGGCCCCGCGTTGGCCGAAACATTGCTATTTTATTCCCTTCATGTATACTGGGATCAATAAAGTTTTTTCTATTTGAAGAAGTTTTAGGTGCCTTGGATACTGCAATATTGACTTGATCTGTGGTATATGGAGAGCTACACCAAGTATCACAAAA
Organism: Anomaloglossus baeobatrachus; assembly: GCF_048569485.1. Classification (NCBI taxonomy): domain Eukaryota; kingdom Metazoa; phylum Chordata; class Amphibia; order Anura; family Aromobatidae; genus Anomaloglossus; species Anomaloglossus baeobatrachus. Next base: position 637,177,330 of record NC_134356.1, on the reverse strand, counting down.
AGTTGGAGTGGTGCATGGGGGATACCTGTTTCATGTAAGCCTACAACCTGCAAAAACCCTCAGTCCACTACACCACTGCGCAAGCAGCTCTTCCCCCACTTACTGTATCCTCACCCATTGCCTGTAGACTGTGAGCCCTTGCGGGCAGGGTCCTCTCTGCTCCTGTTCCAGTTTGTTTTGTATTGTTTATGATTGTTGTACTTATTTTTTATGTATAACTTTTTCGCTTGTAATGCGCCATGAAACAAATGGCGCTATAATAATAAATAATAATAATAACCCGCAGTGTATAACAAGTGCTTATGACCTACCAAGGTCTGTAGATCCATCCTGCACTATGAGCTTTTAGCCACTAGTACGAATGGCCACTACACTTGGTCTAAGCCACAAGACCAAGAAGTGATTGTTCTCTGTGTCCACTCACATGATGCTGTCACGTATGGGTGACGTGGCCACGTATGCACATGTCCTAAAAACTATGGGTGTTTTGGAGATAGCCAAAAGAGAGGGGCAGCCTCATGTGGACTGTATAGGGTCACCTAATTGGTATCAAGGAGAGACATCAAGACATGTGTCCTACCTATACCAGGCTTAGCCCTTAGCCAATAGTGATGCTGTTTTTGGAAGAAAGTAGACATATTGTTTTCATTTCTGTGGTATGCTATTGGCCAAGTGAGCCTTCTTGCATGGTTCTGATATGTTCCCCTTCCTCTTTTTCTCCCGTATCTTTATAACACACTCTTAGTTTATATTGATCTCTCGTTCCCAGTTTCTTCTTACATCCCTGCCTCTTGCTCGTCTTCTCGTCCTCATATTGTCTCTGTACCTGTGAGATCTGCCCACCCTGGGTGTGTCTTCCTCCATATGCCTTACGTAAGTGCCCTACCTCTATCTGTCACTGTGCCCACTGCCTTAGGCAGAGTTGCAGGGCGAGGTGGCAGTGATGAAGATGCCGGATTACATTCCACATCCACATTATATGAATCAGATTCTCTCAGGTTTCTGGATGAGGCACTTAAATTAATTGCTGAACCTCGTTATAGAACAGTCTTCAGTAGTGCATGGAAATAAGACCTGTCATCACCTGTATATCTTATATTTTTTTGAACTTTTCGTCTTGCTTATCAAGGTACCAATGAGGTTGGCACTTCATGGTGATGGTACATTTCTGTGAAATGTAAAAACACCCCAATTTTACTTTGATTCTACCATAATTTATGTTTCAACATTTCTTAACTATTAACCAGTGAAATGATAGCAGGACTCTCATCATAGTTTCAGCTACAGGACCATGAAAACAGTGACAGCCACTTAGCTACATAACAGTAACAGCCAATGGACCTTAGTAATAGTGACAGTCACACAACACTCATAACAAAGACACCCACATAATACCATAACAGTGACAGCCATAGACCCCTATACCAGCGATAACCTCAGGACCCCCATAACAGTGACAGCCATACAGCCCAATACCAGCGATAACCACAGAACCACCAGAACAGTTACAACCATACATCTCTACATCAGAAATAACCACAGGAGCCCCATAACAGTGACCAGCCATTTAACTATATACCAGCAATAACCACATGACCCCCATAACAGTAACAGCCATACAGATCTATACCAGCAATAACCACAGGACTGCCATAACAGTGACAGCCATAGACTCCTATACCAGTGATAACCCCAGGATCCCCATAAGAATAACAGCCATACAGTTCTATACCAGCAATAACCACAGGACCCCCATAACAATGACATCCATAGACCCCTATACCAGTGATAACCTCAGGACCCACATAATAGTGACAGCCATACAGTTCTATACCAGATATAACCATAGGACCGCAAGAACCTCAATGGGGAGGGTGCAGCTGTGCTGGGGGAGAAAATGGTCAGACGGATGGAGGAGCTTTTAAACTAGGATCTGGGGGGAGGGAGGGTAGTGGAGCAAATAAGGGGATAGATAGAGCAGATAGAGACAGTGAGATGGTAAGGGTCAATGAAGGATTGGGGGGGATGGGACATGCAAGGAGCGTAGGGAGGCTAGGAGTAATAAAGGTGTTAATAGTATTAAATGTCTACTGGCAAATGCAAGAAGTCTTGCAAACAAAATGAATGAATTAGAGACTCTTATGTCAACCATGGATTATGATGTGGTGGGCATTACGGAAACCTGGCTGGATGAAAGCCATGACTGGGTGACAAACATACAGGGTTATACTACATTTAGGAAGGACAGGAAAGACAAAAAAGGTGGTGGGGTGTGTATATTTATCAAATCCAACCTAAAACCTGTGTTGAATGATGACATTGGGGGGAACTGCAACAATGTAGAGTCAGTATGGGTAAATGTACATGGGGAGGGGAATAATGGAAAAATGCTATATGCCTCCTAACATACCTGAACAAATAGAGGGTGAAATGCTGGAACAAATTGAAAAGGCAGCTAATAATAATAATCGGGTTCTTATTATGGGGGATTTCAACTATCCAGACATTCAGTGGGACATAGAATCTTCTGGTTCTGCTAAAAGCTGTAAGTTCTTATCTACCATTCGGGACCATTTCCTCTCTCAGATGGTAGGTGAACCGACCAGGGGAGATAATTTGCTAGATTTGGTCCTGTCAAATAGACCGGATACAATTTCAGATCTACAGGTCCGGGAGCACTTGGGCACCAGCGATCATAATATGGTAAGCTTCGACATAATATTCAATAGAACATTTCAAAGGGGAAATTCAAAAACCTGGAATTTTAGGAAAGCTGATTTCAACAAATTAAGGGAAGAGCTTAAAGGTGTAGATTGGGACAAAGTAATGGTAACTGGGGATGCCGAACATAAATGGGGTAAGTTTAAGGATATACTACTAGAGTCCTGTAAAAAACGTATACCCTCTGGTAATAAAATGTCCAGGAATAAAAAGAAACCACTATGGATAAATAAGACTGTACAAAATATAATAAAACAAAAACAAAGGGGGTTTAAAATCTTAAAGGCTGAGAATACAGAAAAAGCATTTCAGCAATATAAAGATATCAATAGGAAATGTAAAAAAGAAATCAAGCAAGGAAAACTAGCTACTGAAACAAAGATCGCCAAGGACATTAAAATAAATCCCAAAATCTTTTATAAATACATTAATGCCAAAAGGAAAACAAAGGATAGTATTGGCCCCTTAAAATATAATAACAAGTTAGTTATAGAGGACAAACAAAAGACTGAGATATTAAATAGGCATTTGTCATCTGTGTTCACCAAGGAACTGACTGTACCAGGGATCATTCAACAAGAGAAAAATCAAAGTTCACCACCCGATATAATTAATTTAACACAAGAAGAAGTACGCCTACGTCTAAGTAAACTAAACATTGACAAATCCCCAGGGCCAGATGGCATTCATCCACGAATATTGAGGGAATTGAGCTCCATTATCGACAGACCGCTGTGTCTCATCTTTTTAGACTCGCTTGTAACAGGGTTGGTGCCTCAGGATTGTAGGATTGCTGATGTGGTACCGATATTTAAGAAAGGTAAGAGGGTAGATCCAGGCAACTACCATCCAGTAAGCCTGACATCAGTAGTATGAAAAGTTTTTGAGGGCATTTTAAGGGATGACATGCAAAAATATATTGAAGAAAATAATATAATAACTGACAAACAGCATGGGTTCATGAAAGATAAGTCATGTCTAACCAACCTGTTGGGGTTCTATGAGGAGGTAAGTGCAAACCTGGATATTGGTAATGCAGCTGATGTGATTTATTTGGACTTTGCAAAGGCATTTGATACTGTACCACACAATAGCCTTATATTAAAGCTCCAGAAGCAAGGACTAGGGCAAACTATATGCAACTGGGTAAGGAATTGGCTAAAATATAGGAAACAAGAGTAGTCATAAATGGTACATTCTCTAAATGGGCTATAGTCAGCAGTGGGGTGCCGCAGGGATCTGTGATAGGACCAATTCTTTCTAATCTCTTTATTAATGACCTTGTGGATGGGATTGATAGTAAAGTGTCAGTCTTTGCTGACGACACCAAACTATGTTGAATATTAAAAACTGACCTTGATAGTACAATATTACAAAAAGATCTGGATAAGATGTCAGAATGGGAAGATACTTGGCAAATGAGATTTAATGTTGATAAATGTAAAGTAATGCACCTAGGACAGAGTAATCCTATAACTACATATACATTAAATGGAAGTAAACTCGGGACTACAGAACAGGAGAAGGACTTGGGTATTCTCATTACAAATAAGCTGAGCAGCAGCACTCAATGTCAGGCAGCAGCTGCTAAAGCAAACAAGATTTTAGGGTGTATAAAAAGAGAGATTAGAGCGCAGCATGGGGGATGGAGCACGATAGGGAGTGCGCAGCATGGGGGATGGAGCACCATGGGGAATGCGCAGCATGGGGAATGGAGCACGATGGGGAGTGGGGATGGAGCACGATGGGGGGTGCGCAGCATGGGGGATGGAGCACGATGGGGGGTGCACACCTCCCCCCAAAACACACACACACACACTGCCACACACGCCCTGCATAAACACTGCCCTACACAGACACCCACACATACAGACAACGCCGCACACACACAATACCCAACACACAAACACCGCGGCACAAATATACGCACATGCCGCACAACACACACATTGCACAAAACATACCTCCCCCAAAACACACACACGCACTCCACACCCACACAAACTGCGCAACACACACGCACAACGCTACAGACACACAGCGCTCCACAAATAACGCAACACACGCAACACACAAACAACACCGCTCTCACCCCCCGCCACACCCAGACAACACCCAGAACATGTACAGCGCCCTACACAAACACTTGGTAACTACAGACAACAACATCTATATATATAACAAAAATCATACATTAACTACACAATACGTAAATTCTAGAATACCCGATGCGTAGAATCGGGCAACATTCTAGTATATATATATATATATATATATATATACTTGTTACCACCACTATCATGGCAACCTGTAGAATATACATAATACGTACATTATTTATCATGACTTAGAAAGAAGAGTTTCCCAAAATATTTTTGCCTACTATAGAAGGCAGCTTATCTGTGTCAAATCATGTGCCGATGTGTCCATAAATGTGCACACAGTAATGTCTCCGCTGCTTCCAATCCTGTTTTATGAAAACTAATGTGTTTATGATGTCTTTGTTTCATAGTAACTGAGGTGGACTCTGAACGGCAGCAATATCCACAGAACACCGGGGGCAATGACCTGTAATACACAAGTCAAAAGAAAAACCAGGAAAAATAATGAATTCCACACTATAACATATACATACAGTGGCTTGACTCTTGTATGTCAGATACAGCTGGTGAAATAAGTATTGAACACGTCACCAGTTTTCTAAGTAAATATATTTCTAAAGGTGCACTTTACATGAATATATCACCAGATGTCGGTAAAAACCCATGTAATCCACAGAGGCAAAAAAATCAAACAATATAAGTCCATAAATTGGGTTATGTGTAATAATGAGAAATTTCACATGATGAAAGAGAAGTGCAAAAAGCCATGGAAAATCAGAACAGAGCTGAAATCTATCAATAATTAGAAAGCAATCCTGCCACTTAGTAAAAAATAATAGCTGGTTCAACTGATGGCGTGTAAACAGTTGTCTCATTACTAAGGTGACACACAAGAAACATCTCATAATGAGTAAAACCAGTGAGCTGTCTCAAGACCTTCGCAACCTTATTGTTGCAAAACATACTGATGGTATCGGTTACAGCAGAATTTCTAAACTACTTAAAATTCGAGTGAGCCCTGTTGGGGCCATAACATGTTCAAATCTTATCTCACCACATGTGTGTCCGGCCAGGACACTGCCCACAATTTGTGAATATTCAACAAGGGGTCTACAGTGATACTAGGCCGCCTTTCTCTTTAATTACAGGAATATTCCAATGGGTCCATGTATGCATCTGACCTAATATTTATATAGTTTAGTGTTCAGCAACATTCTAAGTATAATTTTTAAGCACCATTGTGTGACTGTGGAGCTTGAGCCTCAATTCTGAATGTGCCACCTTACACAGTCAAAAGGGATGCCTATAGGGTGAAGGCTGTGGGTTGTGTGTGTTATTTTGGGAGGGAGAGCTTACATAGTGTTCATACTTTCTGCACATTTTTCTCATATAATGTAAGGAATAGTTAATGGTGCAATCAATGCCAAAATAGTTACACAGTGACAGCTATTATATTGTGCAAAAGCTAGGATATTCCACCCGACCTATGCATGGTCTCGTTCTGTATATACAGTGAGTGAAATAAGTATTAAACGCATCACCGATTTTCTAAGTAAATATCTTTCTAAAGGTGCTACCGACATGAATTTCTAACCAGTTGTCGGTAACAACCCATCCAATACACAAAGGCAAACCATTAATGTTCCTAAATTAAGTTATGTGTAATAATTATTATTATTATAGCGCCATTTATTTCAATGCGCTTTATATGTGAAAAGGGGTATACATAATAGGAGGACCCTGCCCCCGAGGGCTCACAGTCTGCAAATGTGGCGCCCTGGACAAGCCAGGTCGTCACAGGTACTGCAACAACACACCCCACACCCCGGCTAGGCACACCAAGGTCAAACACAAAGCCTTATTGCCTCCCTCCAGGCACTGATGTCCACACCAGGGGGTGGGCCAGGTGGTTGGCCCCGCCCACCGAGGAGTTCACAGTCCTGGAGGCGGGAAAAAGGGGTCAGATCAGTTTTGGAGTTAGAGAAGTGAAGTGGTAGTAGAGGAGACTGACCGTGTCCGGGTGCGTGGCCCTGGCACATACAGCAAGGTTTGCAGATGGTGGTGACCGTCTGCAGGAGAGGCTGATTGAAGTGAACCGTAAGGACCGGGGACGGGCGGTGGCCCGCCGGTACCGGATCGGGGAGTGAAGAGAAGCCAGCACCATTCGGCAGGGCCTACGGACCCCAACCAGGCTAGGAGTCGCCATAAAACCGGTCAAATCCGTTAGCGAAGGGAACCTCCGGGGTTTCCCAGCGGTCAAGACCCGATTAAAGGCAACCGCTCAAACCGTGAAGGGAAATACAGTCACCGCCAAGGCTACAGTTCCCAGGGCCAGAGCCTGCGGGCAAAAGGGGCTCCCTCAGCATCCATCCAAGCTGGGGAGCGGGTTACCGGTGGGAAGCCATTGGAACCGTGAACATAACACAGGTGCAGGGAAAGGCAGTCACCACCAACCTACCGGGAGAGCTACCGCAGCCGTCTGTGGGACCCGTCCATCCAGCCGTTTGTTTTACCGGAGACTTTGCATTCATCATTGGCTGAGTGAGTACCACCGTGCCGTGCGGCACAGCGCTGCCCCCGCGACCCTGCACCTCACCAGGCCCCGTAGCCCGCCTGCCATCCCTCCCTCACCGGACCCCGGGACAACCAACCCCCCTACCCACGGAGGGGAGAAACAACATCCAAGCTGCTCCCTATCATCGCTCCCGGGATCCCCGTCCAGAGCAGCGGTGGTGTCACAACCTCACCACAACCGTGGGTGGCGTCACGCACAATATCCCTAAACCAAACTACCCCCTTTCACTCACGGGCGAGTAGCGCCGCTCGAGTCCCCGGGATCCGGCCCACCGCTCGAGCCACCACCGAGCAGCAGCAGCCGGACCCGAGCAGTGGGTGAGCGCAGCGTCCCCTCCTCTGCCCGCGACAACTTGGCGTCACGAACAGGATCCCTAAACCAAACTACCCCCTTTCACTCACGGGCGAGGAGCGCCGCTCGAGTCCCCGGGATCCGGCCCACCGCTCGAGCCACCACCGAGCAGCAGCAGCCGGACCCGAGCAGTGGGTGAGCGCAGCGACCCCTCCTCCGCCCGCGACACAAGCGATGAGTGATTATACTGTAGGGGAGGGTAGAGATGGTCATGCAGCGGTAAAATAGGGTTACTGCAGGTTGTAGGTGTTGCGGGCGGAGGGGACGCGCTCGCCACGCTCGGGTCCGGGGCTTCTGCTGCTGCTGCTCGGTGGCTCGAGCGGTGGGCCGGACCCGGGGACTCGAGCAGCGCTCATCACCTGTGAGTGAAAAGGGATGGTTTGTTTGGGGAGAGAGTTTGTGGCGCCACCCACGGGACGTGGTGATGAGGGCACCACCGCTGCTGGTGACGGGGATTCCGGGAGAGATGGTAGGGAGCAGCAAGGATGTTGTCCCTTCATGGGTAGGGGTTGGTGATCCCAGGGCCCGGTGGTGTAACGGGGAGGCTGGATGGCTGGGATGCAGGGTTGCAGGGGCAGCGCGGCGCCGGATGGCACTGGTGTACTCACTCAGACAGTCAATGACAGAGTCTCTGGTAAACCAAACGGCCGGATGGACGGGTCCCGCAGCCGGCTGCAGTGTTGTTGTGCTCTCCCCGGACGGTTGATGGTGGCTGTCTTTCCCTGCACCTGTTAGAATGTTCTGACTCCTGTGGTTGCCCACCGGTAGTCCGCTCCCCGGCGTATAGGTGCCGTAGGAGCCCGTTTTGCCCGCAGGCGCTGGCCGTTGGATCTCTAGCCTGTGGTGGTGGCTGTATATATACATCGCTAGCGATGTCGCTTGCGAAAGCACCCGTCCCTGTCGTTTGTGCGCCACGGGCAAATCGTTGCCCGTGCTGAACAATATCGCTAGGACGCGTAAAACAGACTTACCTTCATAGCGAAATCGCTGTGGGCGGCGAACAACCTCTTTTTTAAGGGGGAGGTTCGTGCGCCGTCACAGCGACGTCACACAGCGGCCCTCCAATAGAAGCGGAGGGGAGGAGACCAGCCGCATTAACAACACGCCCACCTCATTGCCGGAGGACGCAGGTACGTTGTTGTTCGTCGTTCCTGGGGTGTCACACGTAGCGATGTGTGCTGCCTCAGGAATGACGAACAACCTGCGTCCAGCACCAGCAACGATCTTTTGAAAATGAATGACGTGTCAACGATCAACGATTAGGTGAGTATTTTTAATCGTTAGCGGTCGCTCGTAGGTGTTACACGCAACAACGTCGCTAACTATGCCGGATGTGCGTCACGAATTCCGTGACCCCGCGACGACATATCGTTAGATACGTTGTTGCATGTAAAGCGGCCTTTATTCTCATCTAGAGTCGCTTTGGTATCAGCAGATGAACCCAGACAATATAAACTAACTGCTATACTGCATATATATTTTATTTTTTATTTTATTTTTTTTGCATGATGGTCATTGCCTGACAAAGCCGTTTTATAGACTTAACAGTGACATGTTTTAGAGGCATACACTGGTGAACATGCATGAATCTGATGTATACATGTTATACCCTCTTAACAAATATCACAAACTATGGCTGTGTGAGCCCTGACTCTATGTGTTGAATTATCTCCAATTTTGCTAACACCACATTAATTCTAAGATCTGTTATAGTTATTACAATATTTTATCCAATCCAATGTGTTTATATATGTGCACTCCCCACTCCCTATGTGTGTGTATAGGTAGAGACCTGTCAGTCTAGCTGAGCAGGTGAGGAGAAGAAGATGAGAATTTGCCTCTTGGACTAGTCAACTCAACCGGGCTCGCCTAGAAACAGGAGAATTCCCCGGTGGACCCCTGTGTGGGAGTAGCGCCTGCCCCCGCAAGTCAGAAGTTACGTCACAAGAGCTCAATACAAGTCTATGAGAGCCAAAAGAAGGCTCTCATAGACTTTATTGAGTTGTGGCCTCCATAAAACACTGGCGGCGGCAATGATAGAAGATAAAGCTGCCGTAGGGTGAGTATAAGACAAGGGACTTAGATTTAAAGCACCACTCCAGAGGTGGAAAAAAATGCTGGAGTGGTGCTTTAACAGAAAGAAGAGACTGACTTCCTGTTTACACAGGAAAGCTTATACTGAAGCGGTGGTCAGACTGGAGATCACATGACACAGCCGCCTAGAAAGAAGAGTGGGGGAGGAAAATGAGACGGGATAAAATAAATTACACTGTTGGAATATTACTGCTGAGTTAGTATTATTTGTAAAAATTGTTAGAGTGCACTTTAATAATCCTATTTGTCACTAGCAAGAAATATGTGAAGAAATGTCATAATAAACACTCTGATACTAAGAATTTTTAAATATGCCTGAGGCAAACCCAGCCCATGTAAGTGTCACGATAGTTTTACGCATGCACCAAGAAGCCCATAATGATCGTGAATATAGGTGTATATCAGAAAAATGGGTGCTGCACCAGAAGAATCACTATGATAAGTAGAAGAGACAAGGGGGTCAACCAGTAATTAAGATTCAGACTAGAGAGGGGGTACTGCACCCAGAGGCTCATGATAATCCGAGGTAAAGATACACAATAGAGGCAGGGTGCTGCACCAGGGACTCAGGATGGTCAGGGGTGTACTGTAGATCCAAATTGGTGAGGGGGTTCTGCACTAGGAGGTTCATAATGATCAGGCATTTAAAGCCAAACTAACAAGGAAGCTCCTGATGATCCATACTGTAGATCCAAACTAACGAGGGGGTTCTGCACCAGGATGCTCATGATGGTCAGGTGTGTAGAACCAAACTGTAGCACCCAGGGATATGGGGTACTCGGTTCCAATCAGTGTGTCTTGGGAATTTCACGATGGTGGCCGTTACCCGGTTCCGTGCCCTGGGCCCTTTTTGTAATGGGAATATTTACAGGGGATTGGTGAATAAAGTTTATTCATGACGCCACTTGCAGTGTTGTGGCTATATGTAGGGAGCCACCGCTGCAGAATATCTCTACTGGGGCTGATGGTATTAGCAGCTAGTATGGTAGTCCCTCCGCAAGTAGGGCATTGCCCCAGCGGGTGTATGGTGCAGTGGGCGTCGGAAGAAGGAGTCCAGACAGGTATTCAGTGCAACTGGTTTACTCACTTAGGATGTTAACTGGTTGCCTGAGGCCGGCTGGTTTCGCCTCCAGGTCCCCTTCGTCCCAGTGCCAGTCTGGTTTCTCTGGTACCTTCTTCCCCTGCACCTGTCTCTGGTAAGTGGGTCCCCATGGTATGGAACACTGGGGGTCCCCGGTCTGTGGTTTCTCCACTTCTGTCCGCCTGACGGTAGCGTGAACCCTGTGGGGTTGGAGTCTCTGGTACTGTCCCCTACTGAGTCTTCGGATTCTTTAGGGTCAGCAAGGTACTTGATGGTCCCCTTTGCTGTGCAGGTGTTAACAGGTCGGCTTGAAGCTCTTTCCTGTCCTAGGGTCCTGTACCCCTTTGGTGCGTAGTTCCGGGAGTACTCCACCGTACTCCACCGGCAAACACCTCTCCTGGGTACAAGGTCACCGTCAACCCGAGTCAGGACGTTGCTAAGTCACACCTTCACATTTCCATTGTCAACTCTTGTCTCATTACTCTCCACAGTCTGCCCATCCCACCTGGTCAACTAGTGGACTGGAGTGGTTCCACCTCTAGGCAGCCATCCATTGGTCCCACCCTAGCTGGGTACCATTGTATGGGGGAATGTTGGGGAGAACTGGGATTACCTAGGTTTTTGGTGTTACCGGCACTGGGGTTCTGGGTCCCTAAGGGGGTAGGCCCTGCATCCTGGTGGGGATGCAGAACCTTGTAGCACCCTGAGGGCTTCAGGGGCGCAACAAAACTAGCAAAGGGGTTCTGCACCAGGAGACTCATGATGGTCGGGGTGTAGATGTAGACTAGCGAAGGAGTTCTGCACCAGGCAGCTCATGATGGTCAGGGGTGTAGATCCAAACCAGTGAAGGGGTTCTGCACCAGGAGATTCATGATGGTCAGGGGTGTAGATCCAAACTGGCGAGGGGGTTCTGCACCTGGAAGCTCATGATGATCAGGAGTGTAGATCTGGACTGGAGAGGGGGTTTTGCACCAAGAGGCTCATAATGATCATGGATATACAGCCAAACCAATGAGGTGGCTCCTGATGATCCAGAGTATAGATTCAGACTAGAGAGGGACTGCTGCACCAGGAGGCACATGATGGTCAGTAATATAGATTTAGACTGATGAGGTTGTGCTGCACTAGGAGGTTCATAATGATCAGGGATATAGAGACAAACTAATGAGGCAGTGATGTGTCGCGGGCGGAGGAGGGGATGCTGTGCTCTCCCACTGCTCGGGTCTGGCTGCCGCTGCTGCTGCGGCCTGCTGCTGCTCGGTGGCTCGAGCGATGGGCCGGATCCCGGGGACTCGAGCGGCGCTCCTCGCCCGTGAGTGAAAGGGGTTTGGTTTTTGGGATAGTTTATTGTCCGTGACGCCACCCACGGTTGTGGTGATTGTAGGAACACCACCGCTGCTCTGTATGGGGATCCCGGGAGCGGTGACAGGGAGCAGCAAAGTTGTTGTTTCTCCCCTCCGTGGGTAGGGGGTAGTTGTCCCGGAGCCCAGTGATGAGTTGGAGGATGAGGGATGGCGGGGCCGATGCAGGGCTTGGTGGGGTGCAGGGACGCAGGGTCAGCGCTGTGCCGCACGGCACGGTGGTACTCACTCAGCCAGAAATCAGGACACAGTTCTTGGTAAAACACTCGGCTGGATGGACGGGTCCCACAGACGCTGCGGTGTTTTCCCCTGACCCAGTTTGGTGGTGTAAGTCCTTTCCTGCACCCTCCGTACACTCCTCCTGTGCTCCGGCTTCCAGCTGGCTCCCCGATTCAGTACCGGTGGGCCACCGCCCAGCCCCGGCTACCTACGGTTCCACCAGCTGTCTCCCCGGCTCCCTGCAGACGGCCACTACCGTCTGCCGGACTCTCTGTACGAGGCCCTAGGCTCCAACCTAGGCCCCTGGCTATGTCTGCCTCTTTGCAGACCTTCTCTCTTCCTCTGCCTAAACTTGACTGGGCTTGTTTCCTGCCTCAGGCCAGCCAAACCCATGGGTGGGCGTCTCAATCTCCTGACTCCGCCCACCTGGTATGTCAGTCTGAGCCCGAGGCAGAAAGCAGGTCACTTTGGGGATGTCTGCTGTGAACTGCTGGGGGTGGGGGTGTGTGTGTGTTGTGATCGGTGGCCCCTGGCTTGTCCAGGGCGCCACATTCCCCCTTAGCAAAATGCAGACCATCCTCGGGCTGCCCGTCCATCACCGGTTTTATTTTTCTTTTAACCGCAAAAAGAATAAAACATCAAAACACAAGCATTCCCTTGCAAACCTCCCACAACGGGATGCACATTACTTCAACGTTGCAACAAAAATAAACACTGTTAATAATGGCAACGGAACGGGTCCTTTAGTCACCCACCCAAACAACCTGGCCCTAATGCTGCCCCTAAGAAATGGGCAGCACCCCTTGACCCCAGTCCAGAACCAGGCTGCCCAGATAGTTAACGGGGTGGGTGCTTCGCTGCCGTTGCGGCCGGGCGGACTGCCGGAGCCGTCGTCATCTCCGTCGCGGCCAGGCGGACTGCCAGGGCCGTCGTCATCGGCGGTGCCACTGGGATGGAAGCCGGGACCGGTGGCAGGGCGTTGACAAAGGTAAGACCTGGGGACCCCAGGTCTGGGCCCTCCCTCGCAGACGCTGCGAGCTCCGCTACCGATGATAGGGGTAACGGGTCGGTCGGGGCGTTGGCCGCGGGCACGGGCACCGAGGTTTCAGCGGTGCCGGACGGACGGGACATCTTGTGCAGCGGTGTTCCAGGAACCAAACACTGGCAGAGTCCTGGCGTCCCTGCTTCCACAGCCGCGGTTCACATGCGGCCGGACGCCATCCCGTCCCCCTTAGCCTCTTTTTAGCACTTCCTTCTTCAGGGAACGGGGCTCCACTTTCGCGCCTTTCCTGCTCGGGGAAGACGCTCGAGCGGGAAATTTTTCGCGCCCAAGATGGCGGCTTTGCAAAACTTTCGGCCGGACACCTCCGGCGGTAACAAGGCGCACCTCTACCAAACGGCAGAGCGGTAGGATCCTGTTCGTGACGCCAAGTTGTCGCGGGCAGAGGAGGGGACGCTGCGCTCTCCCACTGCTCGGGTCCGGCTGCCACTGCTGCTGCGGCCTGCTGCTGCTCGGTGGCTCGAGCGATGGGCCGGATCCCGGGGACTCGAGCGGCGCTCCTCGCCCGTGAGTGAAAGGGGTTTGGTTTTTGGGATAGTTTATTGTCCGTGACGCCACCCACGGTTGTGGTGATTGTAGGAACACCACCGCTGCTCTGTATGGGGATCCCGGGAGCGGTGACAGGGAGCAGCAAAGTTGTTGTTTCTCCCCTCTGTGGGTAGGGGGTAGTTGTCCCGGGGCCCAGTGATGAGTTGGAGGATGAGGGATGGCGGGGCCGATGCAGGGCTTGGTGGGGTGCAGGGACGCAGGGGCAGCGCTGTGCCACACGGCACGGTGGTACTCACTCAGCCAGAAATCAGGACACAGTTCTTGGTAAAACACTCGGCTGGATGGACGTGTCCCACAGACGCTGCAGTGTTTTCCCCTGACCCAGTTTGGTGGTGAAAGTCCGTTCCTGCACCCTCCGTACACTCCTCCTGCGCTCCGGCTTCCAGCTGGCTCCCCGATTCAGTACCGGTGGGCCACCGCCCAGCCCCGGCTACCTACGGTTCCACCAGCTGTCTCCCCGGCTCCCTGCAGACGGCCACTACCGTCTGCCGGACTCTCTGTACGAGGCCCTAGGCTCCAACCTAGGCCCCTGGCTATGTCTGCCTCTTTGCAGACCTTCTCTCTTCCTCTGCCTGAACTTGACTGGGCTTGTTTCCTGCCTCAGGCCAGCCAAACCCATGGGTGGGCGTCTCCATCTCCTGACTCCGCCCACCTGGTGTGTCAGTCTGAGCCCGAGGCAGAAAGCAGGTCACTTTGGGGATGTCTGCTGTGAACTGCTGGGGGTGGGGGTGTGTGTGTGTTGTGATCTGTGGCCCCTGGCTTGTCCAGGGCGCCACAGATGCACCAGGAGGCTCATGATGATCCAGACTATGGAGGAGGTGCTGCACAAACTACCTCATGATGATCAGAGGAATAGATTCAGACTAGAGAGGGGGTGCTGCACCAGGAGGATCATGATGATCAGTGGTGTAAATTCAGATTAGCGAGAGGGTTCTGCACCAGATACCTCATAAGAGGCAGACATTTCATTGGTGCAACCTGTGCAGCTGCACTGGGGCCCAAGAGGTAAGGTGACCCATTTCTTCCTCCAAAGCAGGAGGAATTACACATCACGATGAGCTCGTGAGCTGTAAAGGGTCCATATATTGTTCTTGCACAGGGGCCCCTTTCTGTCCGTGATCAGGCATACTGATCCAGACTAATCAGTGGGTGCTGTACCAGAAGGCTCTTCATGTTGATCTTTGGTAGATTTCCAGACCAGAAAGTTGGTGCTGCCGCTCTTTCACTTATATTTCTTTCATGTGCTCATGTTCATACAGACTCCATTATGCAAACTGAAACAGAAGAAGGAATTTGCTAGAGATTTTATAAAAATGAAAGTGCCCACAACCAAATTCTTCTGCTTGGCTAAACGCCTGGTAGCACTGATGCATTCACAAGCAAATCTCGACATTTCTGCAGTGTCCTGATTATTTACGACGTGTAAAGTCTAAAGGCTACTTTACACACTGCGATATCGGTCCTGATATCGCTAGTGTGGGTACCCGCCCCCATCTGTTGCGCGACACGGGCAAATCGCTGCCCGTGTCGCACAACAGCCGTCACACATACTT
The DNA here is from genome assembly GCF_048569485.1 of Anomaloglossus baeobatrachus. Lineage (NCBI taxonomy): Eukaryota > Metazoa > Chordata > Amphibia > Anura > Aromobatidae > Anomaloglossus > Anomaloglossus baeobatrachus. Next base: position 637,161,664 of record NC_134356.1, on the reverse strand, counting down.
ACCTGTCCAGCGACGTCGCTGTGACGGGCGAACCGCCTCCTTTCTAAGGGGGCGGTCCGTGCGGCGTCACAGCGACGTCACTGAAGCGTCACTGAACCGCCGCCCAATAGCAGCGGAGGGGCGGAGATGGGCGGGACGTAACATCCCGCCCACCTCCTTCCTTCCGCATAGCGGCCGGGAGGCAGGTAAGGGGAGCTTCCTCGTTCCTGCGGCGTCACACGCAGCGATGTGTGCTGCCGCAGGAACGAGGAACAACTTCGTTACTGCTGCAGTAACGATTTTTGAGAATGGACCCCCGTGTCGCCGATTAGCGATTTTGCACGTTTTTGCAACGATGCAAAATCGCTCATCGGTGTCACACGCAACGGCATCGCTAATGCGGCCGGATGTGCGTCACAAATTCCGTGACCCCAACGACTCCGCATTAGCGATGTCGCAGCGTGTAAAGCCCGCTTAAGGCTATGTTCACACTAGAAAAATGATTTTTCTTAAGAAATTTCTCAAGAGTGAAGGATTAGTGCACCTGCGTTAAAAACGCACCAAAAACGCACCTGCGGTTTTGCCGCGTTTTTGACGCGTTTTCGGTGCGTTTTTGGTGCGTTTTTACCGCTGGTTGCTCCCTGCGTTATTGTGCCAATTATCTATGGCAAATAACGCAGTTAGCTGCAGAAAAGAAGTGACATGCTCATTCTTTTTCTTAAGAAAATCTACTGAAAGAATTTTCTTAAGAAAAAAATGCAGTGTGCGCACAGCTAATTTTTTTTGCTGGGGAATGTCTGCAGAAAGGTTACAAGAATTTCTCAAGAAATTTCTGCAGCAAAAACGGACCACAAACGCAGGTAAAAAACGCAGTGTGTGAACATAGCCTAAGATTTGGAAAAAGGAATTATCATGCACCACATCCTCCTTATAAGAAAGTTCAAGTCCCTGCAAACTTTTCTCAATCTCCATTTACTAAGCAGATTCATCCCCTTAGAGAGAAGACGTCTGCGGTTTCCCATGTGTGACATTACATGAACACGTGTGGACCTCCTGCACCGTCCTCTAGATCATATATGGCCACCAATGTCTTCCTTTCTGCATAAAGTCTAGCAGCTTTCTCCTCCCCTGGCAGTCTCGGCCCCTTAGCCTGGCTGTCTCTCAGACTGACTCCTGTACTTTCTTAGTAATTTAACTAAAAGCAGATGTGAGAGGCTCCGATGTGGGGACCAAGAAACTGAGATGTGGGTGTTTGAGCAGTAACCCATCTCCAAAATGTCTGATTGCGTGTAAGAAGAGAGAGACTAAAGAGTGAGAAAGATCAAGACAAGAAGAGAGTGCTGTGGAACAGAGAAAGGTGAGAGTAAAGAGACAGAGGTGTGTCTGTGACAAGCAAGAGGTGGAGAGAGACAGGCGGGGACAGAGACAGGTGTGTCCTAAAGTCAGGAAGAAGAGACCGCAGTGACAGAAAAAGCAAAGACACCACAACTGTGAGGTGCAGACACGTTTTGGTGACCACAGGGCAAAGAGCCAAGAGAGAGGAGGACTGGCAGAAGGAAGGGGCATCACTGGCAGAAGAGACGTCTGGTTGACATGTGAGTCCATCTCTGACATAGACAGCCTAAGGGTAGGGAGGGGGACGAGAGGAAAATGAAAGACTGAAGACCGAAATATGGTCTGGAGGGTGGAGAGACGGGTGAGAATATATAAAGGAAGCTGCTGAGATATAGTGCAGATCAAGAAGCAGAAGAGTACGCCAGGCGGAAATCTGCACACAGGGCTCATTTAGACTAAAGAGGAAGCACATGCCGAAACAGACCAAATAGACCGAGAAGGGAAGAATTATCTCTTGTTGTCTCCAGAATTGTAAAAGGTTCTCTTGTTCTAGTGCAAGAAGTGGAAACGACAAGTTGTACAAGATGAGCTGGCTGCAGGAGGACTCCGAAGTCTACAAGATGCTTCATGGAAACCAAGAGACCAGGACATCTCCAAGACAATCCAGCAGCTTCAAGATACTGCAGGAGGCCCTGGAGAACAACCCCGATGGTACTTCTATTTGGACTGTGACATGTAGTCTGTAGAAATGGACGCTGACACTTACTAGAAATAGATTTCGACTATTTGGACTATTAATGACCCAACACCCATTATGGTACTAACACTGCTACTAGCCCAGTCACGTAATTAGGTCTAACCACCACGTGGATTATAGCCAACTCTTATACAACCAGCAACGCCACCTACTCATCCCGCCATATATCTCTTCCCATATAGCTGCCTCTACTATATAATGGTAGCACCACAGCCATTGCCAAAGAGTTCTGCCACCACTAACCACCTGCAGTAACAATATTAACCATTCCAAGCACTGCAAAAAGTACTGAAGTTCTGTCCTAGACTACCACCCCAAGGTTAGACATGTAACTGCTTCTGCTCTGGTCGGACTACCAGGCAGTGCACCCAGCAGACATGGCTTGGTAGGCAGTGACCCTTCTAAGGCACAGTCAACCCAACATTGATGCCTGCAGACATCGTCACCAGTAGGCACTCTGTCCTGCATGGCTACCACCATTGCAATTAGCACTGACCTTGACTTGGCAGATAAAACATTTTTAGGGTATTTGGTGGCACCGATGCCAGTAGATATTTCCATGAGCCCTGTACGGTAACTTTTGCTAACATAGCCAAATTTAGGACTAATAAACGGACACAGAGTTTGATTCTGGGTGGGCAACCACTGGGTGTAAAGGGCAGTGGTGTAACTTTAAGCTCTAAGGCCAAAAGTCAAAATTTGCAACTGGGACCCTAATTATTGCGAGTCTTTAATTATTTTGGTCTTCTCATATGAGCCAAAGGGACCTTTTTAGTCCCAGAGCCCGGATGTGACTGTAACTGCTGAATCCACTATATTGCGCTCCTGTGCCTAAGTGCTTTTTAGCATGCACATTTTTAGTCCCCCTGGGCTCCAGTACCTGAGTGTGACTGTAACTGCTCCACCTAGTATAGCTGCGCCCCTGTGAATTGGTGCCTTTAGCATGCACGTTTTTGGTCAATCTGGGCTCCATGACCTGAATGTGACTGTAACTGCTGCACCTGGTATAGTTGCATCCCTGTGTATTTTTGCCTTTAGCTTGCATGCTTTTGGTCCTCCTGGGCATGGGTGTGACTGTAACTGCTGCACCCACCATAGTTGTGCCCCTGTGCATAGGTGCCTGGAGCTTGCACCTTATGGGTTAACCGGGTCTCCAGGGCCCGAGTGTGACTGTAAGTGCTGCACCCACTATGGTTGCACCCCGGTGCCTAGTTGCGTTTAACTTGCACCTTTTTGATCCCCCTGGGCTGCAGGGCCCAGGTTTGACTGTAACTGCTGCACCCACTATAGTTGCAACCCTATGCCTAGTTGCCTTTATAGCTTGCACGCTTTTGATTCTCCTGGGCTTGAGTGTGACTGTAACTGCTGCACCCACTATAGTTGCACCCCTGTGTATTTTTGCCTTTAGCTTGCACGCATTGTGTCCTCCTGGGTTTGGGTGTGACTGTAACTGCTGCACCCACTATAGTTGCACCCCTGTGCCTAGGTGCCTGGAGCATGTACCTTTTTTGATCCCCCTGGGCTCCAGAGCCCGGGTGTGACTGCAACTGCTGCACCTGCTATAGTTGTGTGACTGTAACTGCTGCACCCACCATGGTTGCACCCCTGTGCCTTTTTGCCTTTAGCTTGCACCTTTTTGGTCCCCTTGGGCTCCAGGGTCCGGGTGTGACTGTAACTGCTGTACCCACCATGGTTGCACCCCTGTGCCTTTTTGCCTTTAGCTTGCACCTTTTTGGTCCCCTTGGGCTCCAGGGTCCGGGTGTGACTGTAACTGCTGTACCCACTATAGTTGCGCCCCTGTGCCGTTTTGCCTTTAGCTTTCACCTTTTTGGTCCCCCTGGGCTCCAGGGCCTGGGTGTGACTGTAACTACTGAACCCACTATTTTGCGCCCCTGTGCCTTTTTGCCTTTAGCTTTCACCTTTTTTGTCCCCCTGTTCTCCAGTGCCCGGGTGTAACTGTAACTGCTGAACCCACTATATTGCGCTCCTGTGCCTTTTTGCCTTTAGCTTTCACCTTTTTGGTCTCTCTGGGCTCCAGGGCCCGGTGTGACTGTAACTGCTGCACCCACTATAGTTGTGCCCCTGTGCCTAGGTGCCTGGAGCTTGTACCTTTGATCCCATTCTTGATGCCTAAACTAATGGTAAGGTAATCACAAAAGATTTGGCTAATTTATTAATAGGAAGGTTTTATTTGAGCTACTGTCTGACAATATTATTTGGGCGCTGTATTATTGTATCATTGTTTTAATTGCCAACCAATGCTGACACTGAATAATCCGCCCCTGGCACAGACATGACCATCATTGGCGGCGGAGTTAAGAGATCTTCCAGATCTAATTTTGGCATAGACTCTAAAATAATACATGGCGGTGGTTAATATACTGTTAATGACACCGGCGGCGTGCTTGTACTCGTAAAATGACCACATGTTGTCTTCTACCATGAGGAATGCTGAATATTTGCGGAGTCTGACAGCTGGGGGTCAGGCGGGAGACAGAGCTTGGCATTGGCGATGTTAATGTTGGGAATGGAACAATTGCTGAGATATTTCTAGATCTGGCATGAGTTGAAATAGACATACAAGGCAGTGAATTCACGATCGCACCCCGGGGCATCCATGTAACCCAGGTCCCTTTTTGTGGATGTCACTCTGCGATTAAAGGAGTTTGCCACCAATGGGGATAATTCATTTTTCTTACTTAAATGCATTTATTCAATCTTGCATTTACTGTATATATCATTAAAAATTTTGCACTGTTTGCCTTCTATATCATTTGTGTTACTGTCTATTGCCGTCTGCAAAATGAGTTAACTGAGAATTCGTCAGTGAGCTCGCTATGATGGTCTGACATGGACTTTGTAATTGTTTTATCTGTCATTTTCTGAACTCCTCTCAGCTACGTTTTGCCCAAAAGTCACATCGAAGTAGAATATGCAAGGAAACAGCCTGTAAAAGCAACTTTTTAATGAAACCCAAATGCAAAAATGATATTTAGCCCCAAATTCATGCATGCAAGTAAAAAAAAAAGTCCCAAACACTCAAAGGTGGAGAATGTTATGTACCGCAATTAGCTACCACTATCACACCTGACTCAGACATGTTGTCTGGACACGACTGACCTGAACATACCAGAGATCGCAGCTTCAAACCTGATTTAGAAGCTTTTCCTTCAGACTGACCTGCAATGCTATATGATTAATGAGCAAATCACATTTTCCTATCTACCTATGTATATGTATGTGTATATATATATATATATTATATATATATATATATTATATATATATATACATCTATATATATAATTGCCTTATTCTGTCTGTCTGTCTGTCTGTCTGTCTGTCTATCTGTCTGTCTGTCTGTCATGCTCCAAAATTGTGTCCTTACGGTGACACAAAGCTGATTGGCCGCTGGGCTCGCCATGGCCCCGCCCCCCCACACCGATTGGCCGCTCGCCCAGGCTGCGCCCCCACACGGATTGGCCAGCCGCTCGCCCAGGCTCCGCCCCCCCCACAGATTGGCCTCTCGCCCCGGCACCCTGCAGGCATTGGCAATTCGGCCACGCCCCGCCCCCCTCACGCAATGCACGCTAGCTCTGGCCCCGCCCCCTCCCTCACCCCGCGCATTCCCCGAAGTGACACGGCTGTCACGGAGGTGAGTACTGTACTCCCCCCCCCCTCCCCCCTGCGCATTCCCCGAACTGACACGGCTGTCACGGAGGTGAGTACTGTACTCCCACCCCCACCCCCACCTCCCCCCCGGCCCCCGCTCGCACGGGAGTGGTGTGGATACGTTGGTAACCATGCTCGCATGGTTACAAGCGTATCAAGGTCCTGCTGCGGCGGAAGATCCACGCGCACACACAAACATACACACACATCAGATCACACACACCTCACACACACCTCACACACACATCACATCGCATCCACATACTCACAACATCCTGGGATATCGCTTGCTTCTCGGCCTCGATACTGTGCTGTTGTGATCTTCCAGGACCTGCCGGAGGATCACATGGCCAGAAGCATGTGATATCCCCGGATGTTGTGAGTATCAGCGCGTATGTGCGATATCGTCAGTGTCTGTGTGTGTGAGTGTATGTCGGGTGTGTGTGAGTGGATGCGATCGGGTGTGTGTGAGTGGATGCGATCGGGTGTGTGTGAGTGGATGCGATCGGGTGTGTGTGAGTGGATGCGATCGGGTGTGTGTGAGTGGATGCGATCGGGTGTGTGTGAGTGGATGCGATCGGGTGTGTGAGTGTCGGCAGAGGAGCACGGCGTGCTGGAGGAGGCTGGGAGCAGAGAGGCTGATCATGGGGAAGGCTGGGAGGAGAGAGGCTGATGCTGGGGGAGGCTGATGCTGGGGGAGGCTGGGACGAGGGAGGCTGATGCTGGTGGAGGCTGATGCTTGGGGAGGCTGATGCTGGGGGAGGCTGGAAGGAGAGAGGCTAATGCTGGTGGAGGCTGATGCTTGGGGAGGCTGATGCTGGGGGAGACTGGGAGGGGAAGGCTGAAGATGAGGGAGGCTGGGAGGAGAGAGGCTGATCTGGGGAAGGCTGGGAACGGGAGGCTGCTGAGGGAGGCTGGAAGGAGAGAGGCTGATGCTGGGGGAGGCTGGAAGGAGAGAGGCTGATGCTGGTGGAGGCTGATGCTTGGGGAAGCTGATGCTGGGGGAGACTGGGAGCGGAAGGCTGATGCTGAGGGAGGCTGGGAAGGGGAGGCTGGGAGGAAGGAGGCTGGGAGGAGAGAGGCTGATCCTGGGGAAGGCTGGGAAAGGGAGGCTGATGCTGAGGGAGGCTGGAAGGAGAGAGGCTGATGCTGGGGGAGGCTGGAAGGAGAACGGCTGAGGCTGGGAGGAGAGAGGCTGATGCTGGGGAAGGCTGATGCTGAGGGAGGCTGGGAGGGGAAAGCTGATGCTGGGGAAGGCTGGGAGGACGGAGGCTGGGAGGAGAGAGGCTGGGGAAGGCTGGGAGAGGGAGGCTGATGCTGGAGGAGGCTGGAAGGAGAGAGGCTGATGCTGGCGGAGGCTGATGCTGGGGGAGGCTGGAAGGAGAGAGGCTGATGCTGGTGGAGGCTGATGCTTGGGGAGGCTGGGAGAGGGAGGCTGATGCTGAGGGAGGCTGGGAGGAGGGAGGCTGGGAGACGTAGGCTGAGAGAAGAGAGGCTGATGCACACACACACACACACACACACACACACACACGCGCGCGCGCACTGCACAACACACCACACACACACACTGGGAACCACAAACAACTGCCCTACACAGACACCCACACACACAGACAACGCTGGACACACACAACACCCAAACACCGCGGCACACACAAATATACGCACATACCGCACAACACACACATTGCACAAAACATACCTCCCCCCAAAACACACCACACACACACAAACCGCGCAACACACACACAACGCTACAGACACACAGCGCTCCACAAACAACGCAACACACGCAACACACATACAACACCGCTCTCACCCCCCGTCACACCCAGACAACACCCAGAACATGTACAGCGCCTACACAAACACTTGGTAACTACACACAACAACATCTCTCTCTATATATATATATATATATATATATATATATATAACAAAAATCATACATGAACTACACAATACGTAAATTCTAGAATACCCGATGCGTAGAATCGGGCCACCTTCTAGTATATATATATTTATACATATATATATATATATATATATATATATTTATTTATATATATATTTATTTATAGAAATATATATATATATTTTATATATATATATATATATATATATATATATATGTGTGTATATATATATGTATATATATGTATATATATATTATATATATATATTTATATACATATATATATATTTTTATATACATTTTTATATATATATATATATATATATATTTCCATATATATATATTTATATATATATATATATATATATATATATATTCCCCAGAAACAGCGCCACTCTTGCACATAGGCTGTAATTGGTATTGCACCTCAGACTTATTAAGGTGGGCTGCAATACCAGGCACAGACCATCGACAGGAGTGGCGCTGTTTCTGAAAAATAAGCTTACTATTTTTTATTTCTAATTTTTTAATCTCCTTTAAATCTAACTAATATATTTGTGTATTTATATCTGACTAATGAAACGATTCCTTATGTTGTTACAGGTATTTCCACATCTTTCCCCAGTCGATTGTCACCAAATGTTCAGAAACCTGTGAGCAGCATCCAGAAACCTATCAGTAATCCTGTGTCTACTCCGCTGCGGGTGTGCGAAAAGTGCAACTCAAGTATCCAGTAAGTGTACAAAACATACCCAAATTATCTAAAAAAAAACAGCAACCATGTCTATGCTGCCCACCACAACCAATCACAGCACAGCTTTCATGTTACTAGACAATGGCGTAACTAGAGTTCAATGGGCCCCGCTGTAAAATTGGACCTGGGCTCCCCTCCTCGCAGTACAGGAGAATTACACTAACACTTGGCTCTTTCCCTCAGCACCCAGCTTTCCCATACTTTGGTATCAAGATATAATATGCAATATTATCATGCAGCTCATAGTCCTTCATATAGTACAATGCCCCCATATATTATAATGCACCCCCATAGTCCTTCATATAAAATAATGCATCTCATAGTCCTCCACATATTATAATGCACTTCCCATAGTCCTCCACATATTATAATACACTCCCCATAGTCCTCCACATATTATAATACACTCCAAGGTCCTCGGGCCCCCGGCCCGGTCGCGATGGCGACCCCTGTGACCGGGACATTACTAGAGCTGTTTTAGAATGAAAGCTGAACTCTGATCGGTTGCTATGAGAAACAAAGACAAGTTTGGTAAAATGAAACCTACTATATGTATGATTTAATATGTTGAGGGGCAAAACAGACCACAGTTGTCTTTTATTTTTTTTAAAAACAAAATTAATTGGCTATGCCTATTATTTCTGTCCCTTGATTGATTTTTGTCTTGCCCATAGCAACCAATCACAGTGCAGCTTTCATTTTACCAAAGCAGTTTTTCAAATAAAAGCTGAGCACTGATTGGTTGCTGTGGGCAACAACAATATTTTTGAGAAATGAGGCCTACTAATGTTTAGATATGATTTAATATGTTGAAAGGGGGGACAAAAGCAATTTTTTCATGCGGTCCATCGATCAAGGTGGAAAATTGTATTGGCTATAATGGATCCGTGTGCGATCCGTGGGGTATACGGATTATACGCTCATCTGAATGAGCCCCAATAGCAAGGATATGGGTGATGACTGCTGGCCATGATGTGTCCTCAGGAATTTAGAATTCTAGGGCACCTTTTCTTATAACTCTGCATTATATTATTCCTCTGTTATTCCTCCTGTAAATGTATGAATTGGTTTCCACTAGGATAAGTGGCACCACAGATGTCCAGCAGCCACTTCTTCTCCATGGAAATTAAAATATATGTTCATTTAGCCATACTAATGGCGGCAATCAGTGGTGTAGATTGCTGGCCAAAACATTTTTCAGCTAGCCATTATCTACCGTATGTGTTTGGAAGAGAGATAATCCAGTCATCAGATAAGCGTCAGGTAGCTGCAGCGAAAGCCATAATGTACAGAAATTGCTTTGACCTGTGCTGGGTGTGCAGTGCCAATACATACCATGAGCGTGCGTCATGGAGTGTCACTTGTGCCGGGCACTCCCATGTTTAATATGGTGATATGTCATAGTGACAGTCCCGCTGTGTGTTAATAGCATTCCACATGGCGTGCCTGTGACTGATACCTATTCCTCTTTTGCTGGTAATGGAGGCTGAAGGTGATCTATATTTTATGGTGTTTGGTTGTTTTGAAGACATTGCACTCTGACCTGACCCTTATGAGTCACACGTGCCTTGCTGCTGTGGCACCCCTGACCTGGTCAGGCACCACTGAGTACTGCACCCATGCTGGGGACAGTACAAAACAGGTAATCCAGAAGGCTGACCGAGGTGTGACTACACAGGCGCATAGTGATCAGGTCTCACACATTTACCTTTGAGAGGACCCCTGGGGATCCCAGGAGGGGGCGAAGCCTCCATCTCCACTCGAGGGGTGTGGTAGAGAGCCTGGTTGCTAGGTGACGTAGGCAAGAACAGGAGAGGAGGGAAGAGTGAGCCGAAGACAGTTGAGTGGTGAAGTTCAGGGAGGGCAGAAGCAGACCCTGTAGCTCTACACAATTCTGACAACGTACGCGCAGTGACTACCGACGGGGGAGAACGGTCACCTGGTAGTGCTGCCCGAAATCCACACACGGCTAAAGAGAGAGCAACGGAGTGGAAAGTAAGGAGACTGTCAGGGAGATACCAGGCCCAAACGGGTAACAGGTCCCAGTGCAGGGATAGATCCACCTGTCCTTTGCCAAACCTGCATGAGGGGGCACTTTACACCCCCAAGACAACACCACAGAGTCCGCAGCCACGTAGCCAAAGTGAGGGCCCATAGCTCACAGGAGGCAAGCAGCCGGAGTGACCTGGTCCAGGCTACAAGCAAACGGGCCAAAAAGAAGGGGAGAGAGGCACCAGCAACTTCCCTGGGCGACCCCAGCAGGGCTTCAAGCAGGGGTTACCCCAAAACACAACGGGCTAAGGAAGGCGAGTTGGTAGCCACCCTCATAAGTCAGCCTGAAGGACACCTGGTTCCAGCCTGGTTCATCCCAGCTACGCCCGGGTTACTCACCCTGCCACCATCAGTGAGTAAAATCCCTGAAAGACATCCTGCTTGTGCGTGTGAGTCATTCTGCGACTTGTAGTTCCACACACCTACACGGGACCCTGGGGCCTGCCTCACTCTCAGGAGGCTATTACAACTGACTGCACCTACTATCAGCCCCAGGCACCCCTAACCTGCAGTGGCGGTCCCCACTGACCGCAATTCTGAGAGTGGCGTCACGACAATCAAAATAGAGGATTTCCTACCTGTGACGAGATCCAGCCGCGTGGAGTCCCTGAAGGTAATGCACCGCTGCACCGACACCGAGCCTCGGGGCCCCACACTGCCATCAAATTACTGCTGTAATAGCAACAGTTAACAGGTGGGGCGACAACATTTCCAACCACGGCTTACGGAGTCGCCATGTTATAATGTGTCTGTAGGACTTACTTGTGGATGCTATGCCTGATATTAGACTGAAAGAGTTGTGGGCCGCTTTCTTTGACAGCATTGGTGGTATATAATTCTTCTATTTCAGGAAAACACATTTTTTTGTTCCACGGGCCGCATTGCCATACTGAACCAATCCCAAGGGTCACAAAATAATTTAAAGAAGTACTTACATAAATACAGCACCAGAACCACCCTCTGCCAGTACATAAATACATCACCAGAACCACCCTCTGCCAGTACATAAATACATCACCAGAACCACCCTCTGCCAGTACATTAATACATCACCAGAAGCAAATTTTAAGGATTTGAGGAGGATTTGGAGAGTTGTTACTCAGTTTCTGCTCCAAAGAAATCAATGTGAACAGATGCTAATTTAAACTGAGTTTTTGGAACAGAAACTCAAGAAATCCTCCTCATAAAAATACTCAAAATTTTTAGATTTCCAATTAAGTTTCAACATAGCCATAGAGCACATATGGATTGGTAGATGTGTAGAGGATTAGAACCACTGTCAGTACATGAGTGCGGCACTAGAACTACCATCAGTACCAGAGTGCAGCATCACAACCACCATTCAGATACCTTTATAGGTGTGTACCGCCCCCATGCAAGCAGCCGGGCTGCTGCCGTTCGGATCCGGATCCACAGTGGCTCGAGGGGGTCTCCGGACCTGGGGGTCGCGCGACCACTTGATTAAAAGAAGGGGGGGGAGATATCTACAGGTGTTTTTTGAAAAGTTCGTGACGCCACCCACGATGCGTGGTAATGTGAGGGACCACTGCTGCCGTTAGGGAGCCCGGTGACGATGGTGTGGCAGCCTGATGTTTAACCCCTCCGTGGGTAGGGGGTTTGTGTCCCGGGGGCCCGTTGATGGTTGGGATGGTAGTTGGTTGCCGTAGGGAATAGGAACAGGGATCTTACAATGTACTCACTCAGTCCCAGAATAATTACACCGACAGCTTGTAAACCAGAATTCTGAGCACCACTGCAGCCTGCAGGGAGCACGCCTGGATCCGTGCCCTTGGTGTTGCTGTTAGCCTGTGGCCCTGTCCTTGGCACCTTCTTCTCTGTTGGACCCTTGGGTATAAAACTCTTCGGGTCCCGCTCACCCGTATGGCTAACGGAGTGAGCTTGCTCTCAGGGTTCATGCGTAGGATTTCTTTGGACTGTAGTGGGAAAGTCCTATCCCATTAGTGCGCCAGTACCCCGATTTTGGAGCGGGTTGGGGATGACACTTGAGGTCTTCACCGCCGTTGGGTAAATTACCGGAACGCGTGAAGCTACTTTCCGGCCTGGGGTCCACATACCCCGTCGTTCCCTGGCCCCTGCCCAGTGATTTCAAGGCCGCCGGCTGCCCTCCTCGGCAGTTCGTGCCCCTTGACACTGTCTCCTGCGACTGTGTTCCAGCTTCTACCGGTCCCAGACCAACGTCTGCCACCTAGTATACAGGAGCTCTCCTCTGTGGCCTCTCCTCACGAGAGCCACCTCACCTCCTCCTCCACTCTCCTCTCTACTCAACTCAACTCAACTGTCACTGTCCTCACTTTCTCCTCACCAACCCCCCATGTGGGTGGCCCTATTCCCTTCAGGCCCCCCAATGGTGTGTCTGGTAGGTAAAAGTGGGAAGTGTTCCTAGGATTTTGATTGGCTAAGCTGTTAGCAACACCAAAGGGCCAGGATCCGTAACCAAGGAGGGTAGATACTGTGTAGAAGAGCAGATTGCACAATACCCTGTGACGACCTGATAGGCCAGGGCGTCACAGGTGACACATTCTCTGATTGGAGCTGTTGTCATAACTTTTGTCTACACGTAGTACAGATGCCATGATGAGATTTCATGCCCAGAGCTCATCTCTGCAGATTAATCTCTTCTTCACCTTCAGCAGCACATCTCAACAAAATTCCCTTAAAAATAAAAGTAGCGTTATACCGCTCATATATAAAACTATCTCACATGCCGCAACCCCTAAATAGATAATTTCCCCTTACTGTGCTTCCTGCTCAAAATATCCCTCCCCCCGACTTCCCCCTCCATAATGTCGTCCCACCACACTGCACTTCTCCATAATATCATCCTCACACACGCTTCACTTCTCCATAATATTCCCCGACAATGCCCCTCTCAATAATATCTCCCCCAAACTGTCCCTCTCCATGATATCTCCCCCACACTCCCCCTGTCCATCATATTGCCCCCACACTGCCCCTGTCCCATAACCAAGAGGAAAGAGTATACTATAGAAGGGATCACTGACACTGCCCCTGTCCATAATATTCCTTCTCCACACTCCCCTTCTCCATTATATCCCCCACACTGTACCTCTCAATAATACCCCTCACACTGTCTCTGCATAATATTCCTCCCCCACACAGTCCCTCTCCATAATATCCACCTACACTGCTCCTCTACATACTGTCCCCGCCCACACTGAGCCACTCCATATTATCATCACCTTATACACACTTCCCATTTCCAAAATATCTCCTCAATCTGCTCCTTTCCATAATATTCTTTCCCAATGTCTCACTATATTGTGCCCGCTTTCACAGTATTACCCCATAGTGTTTGTGCCTTGACAGACATTTATTCTTCAGCTCCTCCATGGAGCACTTATTGGGGCTGACATGTCCAGCAGCGTGATGACGTTATTAGCTTGCTGACCTCATCACGCTGTGACCTCATCATGCTGCTGCACTTTGCAGCAGGGGATAACAAGCTCTCTGCTCTTCCCCAGTGTTGGTGCTCAGGTTTTCAAATGTATTTGCTTCTGAGAGACGTGAATACATCTGAATAGTAGAAGCAGAGTACGGCATCTGCCAGACAGTGACGCGGGCCGCAGCAAAGCCTCTGGTGGGCCGCATGCAGCCCGTGGGCCATAGGTTGTGTAGGTTTGTTCTATTGCAGTCTTGACAATGTGCTATTGGTTTGTATGGTTTTCTGAGTAGGGGTATAATTATTATTTAGTTATAGAGGATCAATGATTCCATGGTGCTGCACATGTGAGAAGGGGTTTACACACAAAATACAAACTACAGTGAACAAACTAACAATGACGGACTGGTACAGAGAAGAAAATCTGTGGAAAGAGAAGCGCAATAGGGTCTTACCCCGGTATATAAGGGGTCTTAAATGAGCAATCCTACTCACCAAAAGGGGTTGTGAAAGTCACAACTCCTATAAATGCTTGCAACTCCAGGTCACAGCTGCGGTCCCCAAATGGCAGATAACAGAGAGCGGTAGAGAAGGGTTTCAACGCCGCGCCAATGACCGACAGATCCTGAAGATTTCAGATTAATGTTGCTTTATTTTATGCACAGGTCAACGTGTTTCAAGAGACTCAGCTCTATTCCTCAGGACAAGCTGGCAAAGAACATCAAAGACTTGATGTTCTTTGCCAGCTTGTCCTGAGGAAGAGAGCTGAATCTCTTGAAACACGTTGACCTGTGCATAAAATAAAGCAACATTAATCTGAAATCTTCAGGATCTGTCGGTCATTGGCACGGCGTTGAAACCCTTCTCTACCGCTCTCTGTTAGACTGGTACAGAGGGGAGAGGGACCAGCTGCTTTGGGTTTACAGTCCACAGAATAATACGGAAGGAGAGAGTAGGTTGGGGGGGGTTATGGCATCTCCAGTGATGATGAGGTGACAGTGAGGACATTGCAGGCTGTAGCTTTCTTGAAAAGATGGGTTTTCAAGTTCTGTATTGAAATTCCAAGTGTCGTGGATAACTGGACATGTTGGGGGACGGAATTCCAGAGGATTGGGGATACTTGGGAGAAGTCTTGGATGCGATTGAGTGCAGAAAGTATGCGTGTGGAGTAGAGAAGGAGGTCTTGGGAGGAGCATAGATGACGTGGGGAGAGATATCGGGAGATTAGTACAGAGATATATGACGGGGTCAGATTATGGATGGCTTTGTAGGTCAATATTAGTAGTTCGAACTGGATATATTGAGGAATTGGGAGCCAATAAAGGGATTTGCTGCAATGCTGCACTACAACACACAGCAATGCAACTAAACTAGGTATGTGTGTGAGGATATGCATGACAGTGTAACTATATGTATATATCAGCTCTACTGACATGTCTGTTTTAATAAATACTTTTGATTTCTCATTAAAGGGTTTTTCTGGTTTCGGAAATCCTCAGTCCCCCGGATGCAGTTTGTTTTAAAAAAGAGACAAAAAAATAATTGCATTACTCACCCACCTCACGGAAAGCCCTGAATCTCCACCACTGGTTTCGGTATCTGTTACTGTTTGCAGCGCTGATGTCAGGTTGACAGTGCTGCAGCCAACCAGTGAGCTCAGATTGGCTGCAGCACTTTCAACATGACATCAGCGCTGCAAGCAATAACAGATACCGGAAGCAGTGGTGCAGATTCAGACCGGGGAGGACGAGTAAGGCATTGTCTGTATTGTTTAAAACAAACTGCAGCTTGAAGATGCGGGTTTTCTGAAACTGGAAATCCCCTTCAAAGTACTTTACTACATAAATGGGGCATGTCCCTACACTATTTAATCAATGATAAGGCCCTGGTTTTTTTGAGGAATGGTACCGCCTTGTTGTCAATTTACTCTTTAAGAGGAATAACAGAGGATCGATACAACCTAGGGCTCCTCAGAAATGTTTTACACGTTTTGGGTACAGGAGAAATGATAGGTCCTCTTTAACCCTAGAACGCATACCTGGGGCCTCGCAGGCCTGCTAGGTCATTTGTTTTCTATGGTAGATTGTTATGCTTGCGTGTTCTAGGGTTAATTTGCAGGAGTATAGCGGGCTCAAGGTGCAGTAGTAGTATCTCTATAAGACTATAGTTGTCATATAAAGTGTAACCCATATTTGCTAGGTTCCATTCACACTAATAATTTGCATTTTTATCCTTAGTGATGTAGCAGTAAGGATCTCAGAAGGCCACTACCGTCATCCAGCGTGCTATGTGTGTGCAGACTGTGGCCTCAACCTACGCATGAGAGGACACTTTTGGGCCGGAGAGGTGCTGGTGTGTGAGAAGCATGCCCGTGCCAGGCATCAACCCGGATCACCACGCACATGAACAGAACATTGTATTTTAAGGAGTGTATCCCTCGTCTCCCATTAATGACCCATTTTGCTGACCTCCCTCTGTAATATGCACCTTGAAACTTTTCTTGCCGATGTGCACACATGGTGAAGCCTGAATACCATGTCCATAACACAAAAAAGTCATGTGTATAATAGTTTACAGGATTGAAGACTGTATTTTGTAGATTGGTGTACCCATGTACTTCCGATATTGTATTGGGTGGTTATTCGGGGGCATAATTAGGGGCATGTAGCCTGTGTGTGGGTTGCCCCTTGCTAGGGATACCCAAATGAGGGAAAGTCCTCGCGTAATAAGTATTATATTAATCTGCAGAATTATATTTTGTTTTTTATGCTCCCGTCCACCCAATGCAATTTACACTGCAGGGTGCATTTATAGGTTGTCAAAACCATTTATTTTCATGCAAAAAAAGCAGTGACAAAAAATTCTGTCTTCTATACAATAGGTTGACCCACCAGTCTACACATACTTGTTTTAGGCTTTTCCGACTCAATTTAACATATAACTTGTGTGGATCTGATCATAGGCCTAATTAAAGTCCCTGGGCCTTGATGAAGAATCTCACAACCCAATAGGTTCTCATCTAAGGCCTTTTTAACCCTTATGCGGGCGTCACACGATACGATCTATCATGTGATCGCACAAGCGATCGTACCCGCCCCCGTGGATTGTGCGTCACGGGCAATTAGTTGCTCGTGGCGTACAAAGTCATTAAACCCCCATCACACGCACTTACCTGCTGAGCGACGTCGCTGTGGGCGGCGAACATCCACTTCCTGAAGGGGGTGGGACGTTCGTCGTCACAGCGACGTCACACAGCAGCCGCCCAATAGAAGCGGAGGGGCGGAGATGAGCAGGATGTAAACATCCCGCCCACCTTCTTCCTTCCGCATTGCCGGCGGGACGCAGGTAAGCTGCAGTTCATCATTCCCGGGGTGTCACACGGAGCGATGTGTGCTACCTCGGGTACGATGAACAACCGGCGCAGAGAAGAAGAAACGACTTTTTGAAAATGAGCGACGTGTCAACGAGCAACGATAAGGCGAGTATTTTTGCTCGTTCACCGTCGCTCGTAGCTGTCACACGCTACGATATATCAAACGATGCCGGATGTGCGTCACTTACGACGTGACCCTGCCGTCATATCGCACGATATATCGTCTCGTGTGACGCCCGCAATTAGTCTCCTACCCTTACTCACAGTGTAAATGCAAAACATTTTTATAAGTCAAACACTTATTATTTGTAAAATGTCATGCATGATAAAGGTTACCTGTATCAATTTACCGAATGTTGTGGTGGTCACAATTGATTGGCCAAGATTTCTATAAAGCCCTCCTGTCCTCGTATTAATTGTCTATGTAAATGCCATGTCAATTTTAGAGCACAGTCTATACAAAAAAATGTACATATTTCACAGAAACTGATGTGATTTTAGATCCCTGCTCCTCATGGTAATGTGTGGCCATTGTAACCCTATCTATTGGTGTCCATCTTTTTTATGCACCCAAAATGGCTTTTTGTGTTTATATTTGATATGCTATTAAACTATTAATGTATTAAATAAGCTTTATACTGTTCATGTTCATTTATTTTATGCATTTTAATAAAATATTAGAATATTGAAATTCTTCTGATTAAGGGGCCCCTAACGATCCTTAGAATAGAGGAGCTTCGGCCATTGTGCAGGAGAGATGCTAAAAAGACCTGCGTCTCTTTGTTCCCATAAGTCAGCCCTTAACCAATTGATGTGCTAAGTCATGTAACTTATTTTCCAATAATAGACTAACTTTTTAATATCAATTAAAATGAGTAACTAGTCATGCAAAACTCCAAAATGTGTTAGTAGATAAGAGGTATAGAGATGGTGGTAAGGGAGTACAAATTTGAAAACCCGTGGAAGAAGTTAGCAAAGGTGTGACAGGAGTATGGAGGTTCACACGACATTTTTCCCCAGTTGCTGGGTTCTGGGTGGGGAGAAGCAAACCATCCCTTTCCTGGAGTAAAATATAGCCTAGTTACAACTTTGGATTTAGGGAATTACACTACTTTTGGTGTGTTCATCTAGAGATATTAAAAGTAATACAATAATACTCCAAGTATGATGGATTAACTACTGAAAGTTAAGATATTTTATAGATCTGACAAGTCCTGAACTGTAATATCATGTAAATGACGCACAAGGATTATGGATCGGTCCGTGTATTGTTCAATAAAATCATGTAAATTTTGAAAATGATTATAACTAAGTCACTTGGAACGTTCTACAATACACCAGAGTTTCATTTTTAAACTTTATCCCAGACAATAATGATAAAGCTGGAACAATAATGGGGTCCACAACTACTCTCTCAGAGATATACTTATGATATTGACAAGCCATAATGATAGCTCAGAAATATTTTGTACGTATTTTGTATTTTTTTTCAGGATGTTTTAATTTAATGTATTTCATTAATCACTTTAATGTGTTGTTTGGTTTGTATTTTATTTGAAATAGCATTTCTTCCTCACAATAATGATAAAACTGGAACAATAATGGGATCCACAACTACTCCATTTAATCTCAGAGATATACTTAT
Organism: Anomaloglossus baeobatrachus; assembly: GCF_048569485.1. NCBI lineage: Eukaryota > Metazoa > Chordata > Amphibia > Anura > Aromobatidae > Anomaloglossus > Anomaloglossus baeobatrachus. The sequence goes on along the minus strand of NC_134356.1, from coordinate 637,142,758 downwards.
CATATTGACAAGCCATAATCATAGGTCAGAAACATTTTCTACAAATTATGTATAGTTTGTTTCAGAATGTTATAATTTAATGTATTTCATTGATCACTTTAATGTGTTGTTTGGTCAACTATGAGGACCCAAGACTTTCTAGATGTTGTATTATAATTGAAATAGCATTTCTTCTACACAATTATGATAAAACTGGAACAATAATGGGGTTCACAACTACTCCATTTAATCTCAGAGAAATACTTATGATATTGACAAGCCATAGTGATACCTTCAAAACATTTTCTACATATTTTGTATAGTTTTTTTTTTTCAGGATGTTCCAATTGAATGTATTTTATGAATCGTTTTAATGTGTTGTTAGGCCAACTGTGAGGGCCCAAAACTTTCTAGATGTTATATTATAGTTCAAATAGCAAGGGGTCATTGGAGTAAAACAAAATTTGTATGCAAATCATTTATTGCACGCTATTTTAGTAGATCATGTGCACGTTTAAAGAATGATCTACTGCTGGATCCTCAATTTGCTCTATAGGCAAGAATTTCCTCCAATAATGGGAATTCAAGCATCGTTCCACTCATAGACAAATGGCTTTTGTGCAAAGAATTGAGGCCGTAATGGTGAGAACTTTACAAGTGACACAAATAATAACATTGTAGAATGAAAATTGACCTCTACAGATCCCAGAATAGTCATGAACAGCTTCTGTAGGTTGCCTTTGTTGTGCTGGAACGTACAGAAGCTGGTAGCCCCTGAGACTTCACAGGCTTATTCTTAAAAGTTGACACTTATTTTCCAAATTGTTGACCAATTACATGCCTATTCAACATTTATTATCTCTAGGAGTAGTAGGAATAACAAGATGTCGGATTAGCAAAAACCATAGGATCAAATAAGTATAAATTCATTAGGGAAAATTCATATTTTCCCTATCATCTTGAATTATCTGCAGAAACCATTGGGGCATTAAGGTATGGTGGGCATAAGGAAATTAGTAAAGGCTAAAACAGGACATTTAAAGGAAAATCATTTAGAGGGAACTATTCAGCTCTTCCTTCTGGGATTTGTAGTTGAACGAGCTGTTTGTTTCAGCGGTTAATGATGTTGCGTCTGATAAGCGCTGGCTCACATCTGTATTTAGTTTCATGAACGCCTGGAATGCTGCGGCAAGAATGTTTTGTATGGAGAGTATCACAGAGTAATAATAGCTAAGCAGTAAATGGTTTCCTGTGTAATTTTTTTTGCATGACCTTACCTCCTACTTTCCTACTTGTATGTCTGCAGGGATAATGGAGATGTCTCATATTTACTCACTTTATCTTACAATTACTGTGATTTCACAAGGTTTTGTTCTTTATATGTTTTCACAATGTACTCAATATGTACTCGAAGAGAGCTGAAGCTCAATGTCAGGCAGGGGACAACAAGCATAAGCAAGAAAAAAAGCTACCTCCACCCAAAACAAGAAAAAAAATGTAGTAAAATATGCAAACATTACTCATTTGCCCTACCATGATCCTCTATTTTGATATCTAAAGACTTTGAGATTTGAGCAATAATAATTGTTACAGATATAAATTGGGTCATGAAGCTTCTAACTCCCAATACAAAATTTCTAATAGGGACCCTCAACGTCGCCTTTTATAGCAGCTACTTATCAAGAGTTAATAGAGGGTAAGGATCCTTACCTTAAGAAAGAAAGAAGTAAAATTTACCTCTAGATTTCCCGCCTATTTTTGCAAACATGGACAGCACTCTCACTGAGGCCTTGAAGGTTTTTTTTTTCCGATTTTCAGCCTCTTTTACTACTTCATAGTGGCGGTGTTGAAATAATAAAATCTGCAGTGCCACAGAGTTTAGTGATTGGCTGCTGTACTTTTGAGGAGACATCACCGCTGCAGATTGTACACAATCAACGCATCCGGAGGATATGCAACGCTAGACCCTGGTGGGGAGGTGAATACCAGCTGATTTTATTATTTTTACCTTGGACAATACAAATTAATTAAAAAAAAGTTGAAAATCCCTTTAAAGCACCACTTTAGTTTTTTTGTTTTCAGTGCTGAAGTGGGGCTTTAAATCTGAGCCCTATGCCCCTTGTTATATACTCACCTTCCAGCAGCTTCACCTTTTATCGATGCAGCGCCAGTTCTGTGCCATCTTGTGACAGTAACTTCTGACTGGTTGGAAGTCAGAAGTTACAGCACAAGCGCCCAATGCAAGAGTATGAGAGCCAGAACGAGGCTCTCATATAGTTGTACTGAAGAGTGACCTCTGGCACGCTCTATGAACCACTGGAGCACGCTGGCAGGTCACAGATCGCCAGAGCCCAACCGAGAGGCGGCAATAGAGGGTGAAGCTACCGGAAGGTAAGTATCAGACAAGGTTTAGGGAACTTGCATTTAAAGCAGCACCCTAGTGGTGAAATAAGAAAAATGTTGGAGTGGTGATTTAAAAATTTTCTGCTGCCTTCCAAAATTCCCCTGAGAATAAAGTCACTTTGATGGAGCTGGGCGAAAATGGTGTGACTTTTGAAAGCTTTTTATGCCCTTTTCGACCAGCTCCATCAACGTGAGTGGAGATGGACCATGTTGGGTTGTGGAGACCCCTACTCATAAAACCCTTGATGAATTGGGGTCTATGTACCTGTGTATACAGTAAATCTGTGTATACAAATTCACAGTATACACTAATCTGATCGTTTTACAGATCACAGCTACACTGGATGGACCTGCACATGGAGACAGTCATTTCCCCTCAGTTTTAACAACGGCCTTCTAAATTCGGCCTAAAGAAGGGAATTTTGTTTACTTACCGTAAATTCCTTTTCTTCTAGCTCCAATTGGGAGACCCAGACAATTGACAATTGGGTGTATAGGCTATGCCTCCGGAGGCCGCACAAAGTATTACACTAAAAGTGTAAAGCCCCTCCCCTTCTGCCTATACACCCCCCGTGCTCCCACGGGCTCCTCAGTTTTGGTGCAAAAGCAAGAAGGAGGAAAAAAATTAGAAACTGGTTTAAAGTAAATTCAATCCGAAGGAATATCGGAGAACTGAAACCATTCAACATGAACAACATGTGTACACAAAAAAACAGGGGCGGGTGCTGGGTCTCCCAATTGGAGCTAGAAGAAAAGGAATTTACGGTAAGTAAACAAAATTCCCTTCTTCTTTGTCGCTCCATTGGGAGACCCAGACAATTGGGACGTCCAAAAGCAGTCCCTGGGTGGGTAAATAATACCTCATAATAGAGCCGGAACGGCTCCGTCCTACAGGTGGGCAACCGCCGCCTGAAGGACTCGCCTACCTAGGCTGGCATCTGCCGAAGCATAGGTATGCACCTGATAGTGTTTCGTGAAAGTGTGCAGGCTCGACCAGGTAGCCGCCTGACACACCTGCTGAGCCGTAGCCTGGTGCCTCAAAGCCCAGGACGCACCCACGGCTCTGGTAGAATGGGCTTTCAGCCCTGAGGGAACCGGAAGCCCAGCAGAACGGTAAGCTTCGAGAATTGGTTCCTTGATCCACCGAGCCAGGGTTGATTTGGAAGCCTGTGACCCTTTACGCTGGCCAGCGACAAGGACAAAGAGTGCATCCGAGCGGCGCAGGGGCGCCGTACGAGAAATGTAGAGTCTGAGTGCTCTCACCAGATCTAACAAGTGCAAATCCTTTTCACATTGGTGAACTGGATGAGGACAAAAAGAGGGTAAGGAGATATCCTGATTGAGATGAAAGGGGGATACCACCTTAGGGAGAAATTCCGGAACCGGACGCAGAACCACCTTGTCCTGGTGAAACACCAGGAAGGGGGCTTTGCATGACAGAGCTACCAGCTCAGACACTCTCCGAAGTGAAGTGACTGCTACTAGGAAAACCACTTTCTGCGAAAGGCGTGCGAGAGAAATATCCCTCATTGGCTCGAACGGTGGTTTCTGAAGAACCATCAGCACCCTGTTCAGATCCCAGGGTTCCAACGGACGTTTGTAAGGAGGGACGATGTGACAAACCCCCTGCAGGAACGTACGTACCTGTGGAAGTCTGGCTAGGCGCTTCTGAAAAAAACACAGAGAGCGCAGAGACTTGTCCCTTAAGGGAGCCGAGTGACAAACCCTTTTCCAATCCGGACTGAAGAAAGGACAGAAAAGTGGGCAATGCAAATGGCCAGGGAGAAAAACCCCTAGCAGAGCACCACGACAGGAATATTTTCCACGTCCTGTGGTAGATCTTGGCGGACGTTGGTTTCCTGGCCTGTCTCATAGTGGCAATGACCTCTTGAGATAATCCTGGAGACGCTAGGATCCAGGACTCAATGGCCACACAGTCAGGTTGAGGGCCGCAGAATTCAGATGGAAAAACGGCCCTTGAGACAGCAAGTCTGGTCGGTCTGGTAGTGTGCACGGTTGGCCGACCGTGAGATGCCACAGATCAGGGTACCACGACCTCCTCGGCCAGTCTGGAGCGACGAGGATGGCGCGGCGGCAGTCGGCCCTGATCTTGCGTAACACTCTGGGCAACAGTGCCAGCGGAGGAAACACATAAGGGAGATGAAACTGCGACCAATCTTGAACTAAGGCGTCTGCCGCCAGAGCTCTGTGATCGTGAGAACGTGCCATGAATGCCGTGACCTTGTTGTTGTGCCGGGACGCCATTAGGTCGACGTCTGGCATCCCCCAGCGGCGACAGATCTCCTGAAACACGTCCGGTGAAGGGACCATTCCCCTGCGTCCATGCCCTGGCGACTGAGAAAATCTGCTTCCCAGTTTTCCACGCCTGGGATGTGAACTGCGGAGATGGTGGAGGCCGTGGCTTCCACCCACATCAAAATCCGCCGGACTTCCTGGAAGGCTTGCCGACTGCGTGTTCCCCCTTGGTGGTTGATGTAAGCCACCGCTGTGGAGTTGTCCAATTGAATTCGGATCTGCTTGCCTTCCAGCCACTGCTGGAACGCTTTCAGGGCAAGATACACTGCCCTGATCTCCAGAACATTGATCTGAAGTGAGGACTCTTGCTGAACCACGTACCCTGAGCCCTGTGGTGGAGAAAGACTGCTCCCCACCCTGACAGACTCGCGTCCGTCGTGACCACCGCCCAGGATGGGGGTAGGAAGGATTTCCCCTTCGATAATGAAGTGGGAAGAAGCCACCACCGAAGGGAAGCTTTGGTCGCCTGAGAGAGGGAGACGTTCCTGTCGAGGGACGTCGGCTTCCTGTCCCATTTGCGTAGGATGTCCCATTGAAGAGGATGCAGGTGAAACTGCGCGAAAGGAACTGCCTCCATTGCTGCCACCATCTTCCCCAGGAAGTGCATGAGGCGCCTCAAGGGGTGTGACTGACCTTGAAGGAGAGATTGCACCCCCGTCTGTAGTGAGCGCTGCTTGTTCAGCGGAAGCTTCACTATCGCTGAGAGGGTATGAAACTCCATGCCAAGATATGTCAGCGATTGGGCCGGTGTCAGATTTGACTTTGGAAAATTGATGATCCACCCGAAACTCTGGAGAGTCTCCAGAGTAGCGGTGAGGCTGTGCTGGCATGCCTCTTGAGAGGGAGCCTTGACCAGCAGATCGTCTAAGTAAGGGATCACCGAGTGACCCTGAGAGTGGAGGACCGCGACTACTGTAGCCATGACCTTGGTGAAAACCCGTGGGGCTGTTGCCAGGCCGAACGGCAGTGCCACGAACTGAAGGTGTTCGTCTCCTATGGCGAAGCGCAGAAAGCGCTGATGCTCTGGAGCAATCGGAACGTGGAGATAGGCATCTTTGATATCGATCGATGCAAGGAAATCTCCTTGAGACATTGAGGCGATGAAGGAGCGGAGGGATTCCATCCGGAACCGCCTGGTCTTTACGTGTTTGTTGAGCAGTTTTAGGTCCAGGACAGGACGGAAAGACCCGTACTTCTTTGGAACCACAAACAGGTTGGAGTAAAAACCGTAACCCTGTTGCTGAAGAGGAACAGGGACCACCACTCCTTCTGCCTTCAGAGTGCCCAGCGCCTGCAGAAGAGCATCGGCTCGCTCGGGAGGCGGAGATGTCCTGAAGAATCGAGTCGGAGGATGAGAGCTGAACTCTATCCTGTAACCGTGAGACAGAATGTCTCTCACCCAACGGTCTTTTACCTGTGGCAGCCAGGTGTCGCAAAAGCGGGAGAGCCTGCCACCGACCGAGGATGCGTTGTGAAGCGGCCGTAAGTCATAAGGAAGCCGCCTTGGTAGCGGCACCTCCGGCGGTCTTTTTAGGGCGTGACTTAGACCGCCATGAATCGGAGTTCCTCTGATCCTTCTGAGGCCTTTTGGACGAGGAGAATTGGGACCTGCCCGCACCCCGAAAGGACCGAAACCTCGACTGTCCCCTCCTTTGTTGGAGCAAGTTTGGTTTGGCCTGGGGTAAGGATGTTTCCTTTCCCTTGGATTGCTTGATGATTTCATCCAATCTCTCACCAAACAAACGGTCGCCAGAAAATGGCAAACCGGTTAAGCACTTTTTGGAAGCCGAATCTGCCTTCCATTCCCGTAGCCACAAGGCCCTGCGTATTGCCACCGAATTGTCGGCTGCAACCGCCGTACGGCTCGCAGAGTCCAGGACAGCATTAATAGCGTAGGACGCAAATGCCGACGTTTGAGATGTTATGGAAGCCACTTGCGGCGCAGACGTACGTGTGAGTGCGTCAATTTGCGCTTGACCCGCTGAGATAGCTTGGAGTGCCCATACGGCTGCGAATGCTGGAGCAAAAGACGCGCCGATAGCTTCATAGATGGATTTCAACCAGAGCTCCATCTGTCTGTCAGTGGCATCCTTGAGTGAAGCCCCATCTTCCACAGCAACTATGGATCTAGCCGCCAGTCTGGAGATTGGAGGATCCACCTTGGGACACTGAGTCCAGCCCTTGACCACGTCAGGGGGGAAGGGATAACGTGTATCCTTAAGGCGCTTAGAAAAACGCTTATCTGGACAGGCCCGGTGTTTCTGGACTGCCTCTCTGAAGTCAGAGTGGTCCAGAAACATACTCGTTGTACGCTTGGGGAACCTGAAACGGAATTTCTCCTGCTGAGAAGCTGACTCCTCTACTGGAGGAGCTGAGGGAGAAATATCCAACATTTGATTTATGGACGCGATAAGATCATTCACTATGGCGTCCCCATCAGGAGTATCAAGGTTGAGAGCGGCCTCAGGATCAGAATCCTGATCAGCTACCTCCGGTTCATCATACAGAGAGTCCTCCCGCTGAGACCCTGAACAATGTGATGATGTCGAGGGAATTTCCCAGCGAGCTCGCTTAGGCGGTCTGGGACTGCGGTCCGTGTCAGAGACCTCACCCTGGGATCTATGAGACACCCCGGGGGGACATGGTTGTTCCGACTGAGGGGAACCAGGTGGCAATGATTCCACAGTGCCCATGGTCTGAGATACCGGTCTGGACTGCAAAGCTTCTAGTATCTTAGCCATAGTCTCAGAAAGCCTTTCAGTAAAAGCTGTAAACTCCGTCCCTGTCACCTGGACAGTGTTAGCAGGTGGTTCCCCCTGGGCCACCCTTAGCAGAGGCTCCGGCTGAGTAAGTGCCACAGGGGCCGAGCAGTGCACACAATGAGGGTCAGTGGAACCTGCCGGCAGTATAGCCGTACATGCGGCGCAGGCAGCATAGTAAGCCTGTGTTTTGGCACCCCTGCTTCTTGTGGGCGCCATGCTGTTGTCTCCCCTGAGCAACCCAGGAGGGTATATAGCCAAAAATCAACCGTGCACTATACAGTGTAAAATATAGCCTATAATCATATAATCTATAAGTACACTTCTGCACAAGTGGGGCCAGCACCAGAGGTGCTGCTTACCGGCCGCTCAAAGCGGTTGTGTGGCCACCAGAATCCCTGCCTGGGTCTCCCAGAGCCTGTCTTCCCCCTCCATCGTCAGAAGAGCTGACAGGAATGGCTGCCGGCGTCCTGAGGAGAGGAGGGGGCTGTGGGCGTGCCCTAGAAAGTGCGGGAAACTGGTGCCCCACTGTGCACAGTGAGGGGGGTGGAGTATGCAAAGCATGCTCCAGCCCTCAGTGCTGACATTCTGTACAGCGTCCCGCCCTTCCCCTGACTGGCAGGCCTGGGGCGGGAAGAAAATGAGACTAGGCCGCAAAAGCCGGGGACTATAGTTATAAGCGCGGCCGCCGTATAAGTGCGGTCGGCGCGGATGTCCCCGGCGCACTAACAGTCCCAGCCGCGCCGCATGTATAACAATGGCAGCGGTGGTCAGCGCGGTAGTCCCCAATACACTAACACACCCAGCCACGCTGCAGCGTGTGATGGCACAAATGCGGTCAGCGCCGCGGTCCCCGGCGCACTAACACACCCAGCAATGCTGGAGTGTTTCTGTGCGCGGTCCCCACGGGGACACAGAGTACCTCAAAGTAGCAGGGCCATGTCCCTGACGATACTCGGCTCCTTATCCAGCAGAGTCCCCAGGGGCTGTGGACGGAGCACGGTCTCAGTGCCTGGAGACCGATTAGGATCCCACTTCACCCAGAGCCCTAAATGGGATGGGGAAGGAAAACAGCATGTGGGCTCCAGCCTCCGTACCCGCAATGGATACCTCAACCTTAACAACACCGCCGACAAGAGTGGGGTGAGAAGGGAGCATGCTGGGGGCCCCGTTAAGGGCCCTCTTTTCTTCCATCCGACATAGTCAGCAGCTGCTGCTGACTAATCTGTGGAGCTATGCGTGCATGTCTGCCTCCTTCGCACAAAGCAAAAAACTGAGGAGCCCGTGGGAGCACGGGGGGTGTATAGGCAGAAGGGGAGGGGCTTTACACTTTTAGTGTAATACTTTGTGCGGCCTCCGGAGGCATAGCCTATACACCCAATTGTCAATTTTCTGGGTCTCCCAATGGAGCGACAAAGAAACAGACTTTTATCCTGGCACTATTGCTTAGGTGCAGCTGCCCTCTGTGCCCCATAGCTGCATTTCTGAGTTGGGTGGAGATATCTTCGTGCAGTATATTGTATGTTAAAGGTCTGGACATGGACCTGTATGCTAAAAATAAGATGAACCCAGAACCTAGCATGTAATGAGAAAGGACAGGTACCACCATTAATAGATAAAACGGTATCCCCCAAAATGTCTGGAATAGGTTATGCTCATCAGGGTACCTCATTACCAGGGAACATTCCATAGGTTCCATGTGTAAATGCCCTTGACTCATCCTACATTCTGCTTTACCGGACACCACTATGGGCCTTATGGAGAGCAGACAGATATATTTGAAACAAGATGTTAATTCAACCCAGAACATTTATAGTCCCAGAGCTAATTCCAGTGAAAATGAGAATTTGGAGACAGTTCAATCAAAGACAGATCGGCATCGCTCATACCTTATAACAAGTTGCAGGTGATAAGATGAATATTTATGGATAATATATGATGTGGAGGCACCGAGAGAGCAGCATCTGCCGACCATTCTCCAGTTATGGCCATATAGAAGTAAGTGTACCTTCAACAGTAATGTTTTGGAGGTTACATTCCTTCACAACTTTGGGATCCTTGCCTAGCACCTTAATGACCACCCTATTGATAATCTGAGGGGTTAGCCTGGTTTCCTTTACCTCCCCAATGCTTAGTGTTTAAAAGGGTGAGGAGATTGGATAGGATTTAGGTCAAATAAAACTTCCAATTTTGCCTCTTTGACTCATTTTCCCCCCAGGTAAGCTCAAGAGTTCCCCATTATGTTCTCAGAGGTAGCAACCGCTCCTCAACCTTGGTGCCTCTGGAGGCTCAAAGGCTTTGTATTATATAAAAAGAAACCAGTGTCATGAAGGGCACATGGTAGGTGAGGGCCTTGTTACAAATTCTACATTGGGCAGTTCACTCTTGTACCAGACACAGTGGTACTTCTGTAGAGTCGGGATAATATTAGTATACTGGATACACCATTATTGGAAATATACATGTCAAATACTGTATAACGCCAAGGTTATAGGTGTACACTAACAAGCACTGTGCAATATCCTTGGTCTACATATACAGATCATAAGGGTTATACAGTGGGGAAAAAAAAGTATTGTCAGCCACCAATTTTGCAAGCTCTCCCACTTAAAAATATGAGATTTGCCTGTAATTGACATCATAGGGGACCACAACTTTGAGAGACAAAATGAGAAAACAAATCCAGAAAATCTCCTGGTCTGATTTGGCAAGACTTTTTGCACATTATGGTGGAAAATAAGTATTTAGTCACTTAAAAACATGCAAGATTTCTGGCTCTTACAGAGCTCTGACTTATTCTTTAAGAGGCTCCTCTGTCCTCCACTCATTACCTGTAGTAATGGCACCGGTTTGAACTTATCAGTATAGAAGACACTGGTACACAACCTCAAACAGTCACACTACAAACTCCACTATGGTGGAGACATCTAAGCCACATGTCCATATCATGGCCTGCCTAAACCATTGGAGATCATTGTTTTTACAGTTTCTATAAGAATCTGCTTTACTTTGTATTTGATGAAGCTCCCTTAAATGGATTGAGACGTCTGGAAGAATGATTGTTTAGAGAAGAAAAGGTGAGCGCTAGCTACCATGAGTTCTGCGCTATGCCAACAGTAAAACATCTTGAGGCCACTCTTGTGTTGGGGCTTTTCATCCATGGAGTGGGGTAATGTATGATTTTGCCAAAGAACACTGCCAGAAAATAGAGAATAGTATCTAATCATCGTCTAATGCAGGCGTCACACGAGACGATCTATCGTGTGATATGTCGTCGGGGTCACGGTTTTCGTGACGCACATCCGGCATCATTTTACGACATCGTCCCATGTGACACCTACGAGCGACGCAGAACGTTCGCAAATCATGTATCGTTGACACGTTGCTCATTTTTAAAAAGTCGTTTATTTTTCTTTGCGCCGGTTGTTCATTGTACCCGAAGCAGCACACATCGCTCCGTGTGACACCCCGGGAACGATGAACACAGCTTACCTGCGACCTGCGGCTCCCGCCGGCTATGCTGAAGGAAGGAGGTGGGCGGGATGTTTACGTCCCGCTCATCTCCGCCCCTCCGCTTCTATTGGCCGGCCGCTGTGTGACGTCGATGTGACGCCGAACGTCCCACCCCCTTCAGGAAGAGGATGTTTGCCGCCCACAGCGACGTCGCTCAGCAGGTAAGTACGTGTGACGGCGGTTTAACGACTTTGTGCGCCACGGGCAACTAATTGAACAAAAATTGGTGATGGAGAATGCTCTTGCTCTTTCCTGCATGATAGAGACCATCCATGTCACAAGGCAGAAGTGACAATTAAGTGGCTCATTGAAGACAACATTGAAATTTTAGGCTAAGTTCATACAGGGCCTCTTTTGCTGCATTTTTGGTACGTTTTTGAGGTCACAAAGATGGACCTAAATACATGCATTTCCTTCCTCCAGCAAAGCCTGTGAGATTTCGATTTTACTGTCCACACTGGGCATCTTTTTTTGGCTGCGTTTTGCCATATGTCAATTCTTTCTGCGTTTTTGCATGCATTTTTGACCCTTCCAGTCAATAGATTTGACTTAAAAAAACGCATTGGGCAAAACGTGGTAAAAACACGGTACATAACATGGTAAAAACGCATCAAAAACGAATTGCTTTTTTGTAGCGCTACTTTTTTTTTTGGGACAAAAACGCTGCATCTATTTTGGTAAAAAAAAAAAGAAGCTGGTGCGAACATATCCTTAAAGTTTCAGAGCGGATTTAGAATGGGGGTCATAAAAGGTCCTTTAGGTGGGGCATAAGAATTATGTCCATATAGTGCTCAGTCAGGGCCAAAAGTTTTGGGACATGCAGCCCTCTTTGAACACCACTAGTTATTTATTACACTGATGGCTGGATCAGGGGTGGACTTACCATTGGTGCCCTGTTTATAGATGCATAGGAGTCCAGGCGGCATTGTGCCCACTAATACCTCCAAAGCAAGTGGAATTGTGCATTATGATGAGCTAATAGACTGCAAATGGCCCATATATTGTTTTTGCGGAGGAGGCTCTTCTGTCTGTGTCCACAAGTGGGCTGGACAAAACATCACAAGCACTCTTTACCTTTTGTGTCACCCTTATTTCCTGATATATTGTACGTTCTTATTCCTCTTGGTAATTGTTTTTTCCAATTTAAAATTTTATTGATTTTCAAAGGAATACAATATTAGCACACTCAACCATGTTATATCAATGATGCTAATCAAAAGTCAATACAACACCAAGCCCTCACGGGTTTGGGAATATTCCATGGATGGTAAAGATGGTACATAGATACTCATTTAAGACCCTAAATAATGGTAAAACAACAAAAGGAGGTAAAGGCATAGGATCCAGAGAAGAAAGATTAGGTCAGAGAAGGAGAAGAAGAGATAAAAAGCAGAATGAGAGTAGGGTGAGGCGGCCGGGACTGATACCATGCTTATTAAGCTAAGATTTGTTGAAAGTGTGGCATATGCTGATCGACAAAGAAGACACCAGAGTGTCCCTGATTCGGAGGTTAGAGTAGGTCCAGAAATTTTTTGCTAGATAGGAAAGATTCCCACTGGAACCACTTAGTGGCTGACTCCACTGTTTGCCCACGTGACTGGGCCATCACCCTTTCCATGCGGTGAATTACATTTACCTCAGTTACCCATTCGTCGAACGTCGGAGGGTTAGAGTCTTTCCAACGCCGAGGAATCACTGTCTTAGCGGCCTGAAGAAGGTGGCCCAAGATAGATTTCTTAAAAACCTTTTCCGCTATGTTACAGATATACAATAAAACTGCCTCCGGGCGACTGGGGACTACGATTCCCGTGGCCTCTCGTATAGCTGCCAGTACTTTGTTCCAAAAGGCCGACAGGCCCGGGCAATGCCACCAGATGTGGGACATGGTGCCACCTTGGGCTCCACATCGCCAGCAAGTGTCAGGTATTTCGGGGCACCATGCATGGAGGGTCGCCGGCACCCTGTACCACCTGGAAAGTATTTTATAGCTGGTTTCTTGCATCCTAGTGGCAACCACGGACCTGTGGGTCAGGCGAAAACAACGCTTCCATTGACTCTCGGAAATCATTTGATTAAGCTCTGACTCCCATGCTTTACAAAAGCGAGGAGGTGACGCCTCTGCTGCATTCGTCATAATCCTATACACTTTTGAAATTGCATGGCGCGTATCCGAGGGGCCAATGCACAGGTCTTCAAAGGGCGTTTGGGGTGAGGGATGGGCTATAACAGTGTCTTGTGAGTTCAAGAAGTGTTTGAGTTGGGCATATTCGAAATGAAATCGCAGTTTGAAATTAAGGCTCTCTGTCAACTCCCGTAGTGGGAGGAGGGACCCCCTTGGGGCCACCCGATTTAGTCTCAAAGGATTCAGTTTCGTGCTTCCCAGAAAATTGTTTGATGATGCTCCCGGCAAAAACTCCGGGTTATCGGTCAGTGGCATAAGAGGCCCTCTAGGCCGGATCAGGAGATTGCGTGATATCCCAGAGTGGACCGTTTTCAATGTTTGTTTAGTACTATATGACATCTCAATCCTATGCTTGGTGAGGGACGGCCAGGTCCAGGGCAACGTCAGTAATGATAAAGGGCACATACTCTGTGCCAGGCTAACCCAAAGCTTAGAACCAGAGTTATGTAAAAAGTCAAGGACCCTGGCGTGGGCGGCTGCCAGGTAGTACCTTCTGCAGTCGGGCAATCCCGTTCCTCCCGCACCCTTAGTCCTAGTCAAGATGCCACCCCCTATACGGGCCCGCTTTCCTGACCAAACAAAGCGACTGAGTAAGCGTTGCATCTTGGCCCAGTAGGTCGCCGGAACGTAGACCGGGACCGTCTGTATCAAATATAACAGTCTTGGCAGAGCCGTCATTCTAAGTGCACTAATCCTGCCAAACCATGAGAGGGTGCCCCTATGCCACAGAGCGAAATCCCCCTCGAGCCGTGCCAGGAAACTTTGGTAGTTTAGTTGAAAGAGCCTAGACAAGTCGGAAGGGATTTTGATGCCTAAATATCCAATACTACCGTGAGGTGGCCATCTGAAAGAAAAGTTTGGCTTTATAACATTCACAGTTGATTGGGGTAAGGATATATTTAGAGCCTCTGATTTATCAAAATTGATTTTAAAATTGGACCACTTGCTAAAACGGTCTAACACCTTCATTAAGGACGGGAGGGATGTGGTGGGGTTACACAGGTATAAGAGAAGATCGTCAGCGAAGGCAGCGCACTTATGCTCCCGGTTGGCGATCTTGATGCCCTGTATGTCCGGGTCCGCTCGGATGGCCGACAACAAATGCTCCATAACTAGAACATATAGTAGCGGGGACAGGGGACATCCATGACGGGTCCCGTTTCGAATGGAGAAGGGTCTCGACAGAGTGCCATTAATCTTAAGGTGGGCAGTCGGAGAATTATATAAAGTCATAATTTTAGACGAAAAAACCGGTCCCAGGCCTATATGTTCTAGGGTCTGAGAAAGTGACTGCCAGGACACTCTGTCAAAAGCCTTCTCAGCATCCAAAGACAGCAACATCAAGGGGAGTTTCTTAGTGTGTGCGTGTTGAATTAAATCCAGAGTTTTTATGGTGTTGTCTCTTGCCTCTCTTCCAGGGACAAACCCGACCTGATCCAGATGGATCAAGTCAGGGAGCAGGGGGCCAAGTCTGTTAGCCAAAAGCTTGGCATAGATTTTTAAATCTACATTAAGAAGCGATATCGGTCTAAAGCTACTACACGCCATGGGGTCTTTTCCGGCCTTACGGAGCAGTGAAATATGAGCCGTGGTGGACTGGGGCGGAAAGGGGACAGATTCCGAAATTGAGTTAAAGGAAAGGAGCATCAAGGGCGCTAATTGTTCTGCAAAGGATTTATAAAATTTAGCAGGGAGCCCATCAGGGCCAGGGCTTTTATTGCCAGGAGTGTCACGAATCACCGCCAATAAGTCCTCCAGTAGAAACGGGCTCTCCAAGTTATTGATTACGGAGCTATCGAGACATCTAAAGGGTGTGGGCATTGAAGGACACCCATCCCCCGACTTAGAGGGTTCAGCAGGTATATTATATAACTTGGAGTAATATTTGTGGAATGTGTTTGAGATGTCTGGGGTGGCGTAAAGTAATTCGTCGCGTGAGTTCTTAATGCAGGGAATGAGGGTATGAGCTCTCTCCTCCCTCAGCGCGTTTGCCAACAGTTTACCGGGTTTATCCCCAAACTCATAAAACCTCCCCTTTCCCACCTGCATTAGGCGTTGATATGAGGAATCCAGTAATTTCTTAACCTCGAACCTAGCTTGTAAGAGGGCTTGTAGATTTGTGGCCGATAAGGCTCGCTTGTGGATGAGCTCTAGTTCAGAGACCCTATGTAGGGCTTTTACCATATCCTGGGCTTTCCCTTTCTTGATTCGGGACCCATGCTTAATAAAAATACCTCTTAGGACACATTTCAATGCTTCCCACTTATAAGTGGGGGCTGTGTCATCCGCCGAGTGGTCTTCCATGAACCCCACAATAGAGGTCTGGACATCAGAAACACAAAGCTCATCCAGTAGCAACGACTCATTCAGCCGCCATGACCCCCTAGGGGTCGAAAGAGAGGGGATCTCGATTGTGCAATAAACCGGTGCATGATCTGACCACAATATGTTATCCATTATAGTGTGTCGGACCCAAGGGAGCGCGTTGTGCTGTATCAGTATGTAATCAAGACGACTATAGGAATCCTGGGTGTGGGAATAGAAACTATAGTCTCTATCTGATGGGTGCTGTATTCTCCAGGTGTCGAACAATTGAATGCGCAATAACGCTTTTTTAATACGTTTAATGGTAGTGTATGCAATGCTAGATTTCCCCTTCGAGTTATCTAAGGTAGGATCTAGGGTGACATTAAGGTCACCGCACAAAATCACCGTGCCCTGTATCAGGGGAATTGCGACGTCGATCAGACGGGAAATAAAAGTGTCCTGTCTTTGATTTGGGGCGTATGCATTAATTATTGTGAAGATATGGGTCCCCACCCTCAGCGAAAGGATTATGTATCTTCCCAGACTATCTGTCGTGCACTTTAGGATCTGATGTGGGAGGGATTTATGGATGGCTATCGCCACCCCTTTAGAGCGAGATTCAGGGTTGTCCGAGGACACCCACGTCTGGTAATATTTATTTTTAAGGGCAGGGGTATGCCCTTGTTTGAAGTGTGTCTCCTGGAGACACGCTATCCTCACCTTCCTTTTATGAAGATGATACAGTATCTGTGACCTTTTCTCCGGGACATTGAGGCCTCTGGTGTTGAAAGAAGCGATGGTTAGGTCTGCCATCTATATAGAAAAAATAAGATATTAGAAATATATAAGAAAGTGAGTCGCACATGATCATCCCAGCCGCAGAAGATAAAGGGATAGAAAGATTCAGGAGATACACAATGTAACGGGTATAGAAGGAAGAGAACAAGAAGAACAACAGGCAAAAAAAGCCTAGCACAACAGACTAAATCTGAACAACCGTTCCTAGGGAACATATCCGCCTCATCTAGGCAGGACAGGGGATCCCAACCTATTTGGGGATAGAGGATGTCAGACATGACAAAGCCAAGCTCCATGTAAACTCAAATACATTAAAGATAACCATAAACACCGGTAGAAGTGACAAATGCTTCTGTAATACGGGCTATGAATAGACTGGAATGTAGCATGTGGAAGTCCAACAACCAAAAATACTGTAAAAAGTAGATCATATGGATGCATCCAGCTATTGGTTTCCAGCTATTAGTTTCCTCCATTTTAGTTACCGCAGACGGCCAGCCCTGCGGCCCCGTTCTCCTCTTGGAGGTAGCCCCCTGTTGGACTCGGACGGGGGAGAAGGTCCGGAAGAGACCAATCGTTCCCTGGGCACCCAAGGCTGGAGTAGGGTGGTTGGCCATGCTGCAATGGAGATTGTAGGCAAGTTCAGACTGTCAGTAAAAGCCGGGAGGTCTTCTGGGGAACGTAAGACCATCCATCGGGAGTCCTTCTGCACCGAGAGGGAGAATGGGAATCCCCACCGGAACGGTAGACCCCTCTCTTTTAGGACATCCAGAAGGGGCTTAAGAGTCGCACGTTGGGCTAGAGTGTGTCGTGAAAGGTCCGGCATTATGCGGATGGTATAGCCATTGTATGACAGATTCTTCTTCCTCCTGGCTGCTTGTAGAATGGCCTCTTTGATAGCGAAAAAATGAACTCTGCATACAATGTCTCTCGGGCGGGAGTCATTTGGATCTGGCGGGCGTAAAGCCCTGTGGGCTCTATCAAGTTCAAGGGTAGCTCCCGGTGGTCTCTTCAACAGGTCGTTAAAAATGACACGGAGAGCAGCAGGAATATCAGGGGCAGCAATAGATTCCGGGAGCCCTCTAACTCGTAAATTGTTACGTCTATTTCTGTTTTCTAGGTCGTCCACATGTTGTTGAAGGGCAAATAATTGCTTGGATTGGTTTGCTACAGTCTCCTGAATAGATTGAATGGACATCTGGGAATTTGATTGTTGCTCCTCCAGGGTGTCAACTCTGTTAGTAAGTGATGAGAGATCCTGCCGCATCTGGATAAATTCCTGCTTACACTCCGCCACTACTTGATTGGCCAGTGCTGCGATGTCTTTCTTGGTGGGGATTGCTTGCAACAATGCCCTCAGGTCTGCCAGGGTTGCCGGGCGGTCCTCGTCTCTTGAGGCAGTAGCGTGAGGAGTAGTGGGGTATGTATAGATAGAATCTTGCAAGGCTGGACCATAAGTTAGCGTTTGTGAGTTTTGGGGGTTCTTTATATTGTCCCATACTTGTGGCAGAGATGTATGGCAGATTGGTGGCGACCCCAGCACCCTGGAGCCCCCAGTCACGGGGAGCAATGGGCCCACATCCTGGTCCCTGCCTGCGGTCGGTGGGCTCTCTGCCCAGGAGGATCCAGTGGACCACCGATCCGGGGATGGAGGGGACATTTCCCTCTGGGGTATCCCCCAGGACTCATTGGCAGCCACACACAGGCCATGGGTTTCTCCTCTATATCCAGGTCCTCCTGGGGGTCGTGTGGTTCCCAAAAAGAGACTGTTATCGCTGCTCCCCCCTCTGGCTCTGGCCCCACTCCCCAGCTCTCCCTGAAGCCCCTGCACCTGGGCCTTGCAGACCAACAGGTCACCAGCACCTGCTCCCATTCTCCTCTCACCTCCGGTCACTGTGTCTGTGTGTGAGGACGGGGCTGCTGGTGCCGGCGGTATAGCTTCTCCCTGCCGCGCCTGTGTCTTCTGCGCTCGGGCTCGCAGCGGTGACTCATCTTCTGAGCCCGAGCACACGTGCGCCTCACACGCCACTCTTCCTCCAGCTCCATCGGTGGCAGCCGCAGGCAGGATGGCAGGACTCCTTGGCTCCATCAGTGGCGTCTCGGCGGGCGAGGTGAGTGAAGCTGCGCTCGTGGACGGCCCGGCCTCCAGCCCTGCCAGCGTCCCCTGGTCGCGGCCGCCATCTTGGCATGGCGCCGCCGGCGGCACCGCATCGGCCGTCGTGGAGGATCCGCCGGCTGCCTCCGCTGTCATGATGCCCTTGGGGGGTCTTCACGGGTCGTGGGTGGCCCCTGCTGTCTCCTGTCTCACCTGGGACTCCTGGCTCGTCGCCCCTCCGAGCACCGGGGTGGCGCTGCCTTCCAGTCCTGCAGGCCGCAGTTCTCTTCCCGGCTGTGACAAGGTCCCAGGCTCCGTAGCACGGGTGAGATATGCCCCTATTTTGCCCTGGGATGCAGGGGGTTGACCTGAGGTGCTGGGCTTTTTCTTCTTTGGGGCAGATTTGCCCATTATAGATAGAATACCGGTGGTATGGAAGGTTATTTTGAGGAGCTCCAGCAAAAAGCGTCCTCACTCGGCCATGTCTAGCTCCGCCCCCCGGTAATTGTTAACTTATGTGATAGTGTCGCGGGCGGGGAGGAGGGTGTCAGCACACCGCGCTCACCCCTTCTGCTCGGGTCCGGCAGTTGCTCCTGGTGGCTCGAGCCGTGGGCCGGATCCCGGGGTGTCTCGAGCGACACTCCTCGCCCGTGAGTGAAAGGGGGTGTTTGTTGGGTGTGGGGATTGCTATAGTTCGTGACGCCACCCACGGTTGTGGTGATTGCACCACCGCTGCTCAGTGTGGGGGTCCCAGGGATGGTGATGCGGAGCAGCCAGGTGTTGTGTTGCCCCTCCGTGGGTAGGGGTTGGTGATCCCGGGGCCCGGTGATGAGATGTGAAGTGTAGGGCCTGGAGGGCGCAGGGGCGCGGGGGCAGCGCTGTGCCTTGCGGCACTATGGTACTCACTCAGCCTGACACACGGACACAGTTTGTACGGTAAACCAACGGCTGGTAGTACGGTCCCACAGACGGCTGCACCTGCACTCCCGGTAGGTAACGGTGACGTTTCTCTTCCTTGCACCTGTGTTGTCTGATGGTAGCGGTGGATTCCCTCCGGTTACCCGCTCCCCGACTGCAATCTGGGCCGGAGGAGCTCTACACTTTGCCCGCAGGCGCTGGCCCTGGGGAAACTTGTGCCTTGGCGGTGGCGGTGTCTCCCCGGTAATGGTCGGGCTGTTGCCGTCAATCGGGACTTGGTTGCTGGGGGATCTGCGTCCCCGTCACTGACGGATTTGGCAAATCTGGCGACTCCTAGCCTTGCCGGGGTCCGAGAGGCCCCTGCCCTGGTGCTGACTGTCCTTCGGAACACTGCTCCAGACCACCGGGCACACAGCCAACGGGGTCCTTCCAGGAACTTCCAAACTGTCCCCCTCCAAACAGTCACCGCCGTCGCTGACCTTGCTGTTCTAGCCCTACACACAGCTGGGCTCTCAGGCTTTCTTTCCTTCTGTCACTTTACTTGCTTCTCTCCTTTACACTTCTCTTACTTTCACTGCTTGTTTACTCTCTCTTTAGCTCCTCACACTTGCCCTGCCTGGGCTTTCTGCCTGGTTACTTCCTGCCTCCAGAGTTGTGAGCTCCTTGGTGGGCGGAGCCAACCGCCTGGCCCACCCCCTGGTGTGCATCATCAACCTCTGGAGGAAGGCAACAAGCATTTCTGGTTAGCAGGTGTGCCTACCTGGAGTGTGGGGTGTGGTGGTGTTGTGACCTGTGTCCCCTGGCTTGCCCAGGGCGACACATTCCCCCTTAGCAAAATGCAGACCGTCCGCGGGCTGCCGTCCTACACCGGTTTTATTTTTCTGTAAAAGGGGGTAACAAGGGTTAATCAAACATCAATAACATTTTTAATCAAAAACTCTTCCCAAACGGGAGGCACATTTTCTTAAACGTTGCAACGGTATACGGTCACGGTTTCCGCTCTCTCCCACTCAAGCAACCTGGCCCTGATGCTGCCCCTAAAACCCAGGCAGCACCCCTTGACCCACAGTCCAGCACAAGTCACCCGAGCGGGATCTGTCCTTCCCCTCCAGAGGGTGGCCACCGGTTCCTTTGGTGGCTGGGCCCTGGCCTGCTCTGCTCAGGGCCCTCCCTCCAACCTGCCTCTCCGGAGGCGGTATTGCGGAAACGGTAACGGTACCCAACATATTTACAAGCCACTTAACGTTTGTGGTTGCCCTGCAGAGTTCACGGGCTTGTCCATGGATAGTTCCCATGCTTAACTTTAAACGGTCCCCACGGGGACAACGGTGCCGGCTCCAGCCGGTTGCAAATCACACGGTGAATCAGGTGAAGTACTCGGTCATTTTCATTTTCATCATTTCAAACTTTCAAACTACACACAACACTCTTTGACATTTGCGGACCCCTTTCATTCATAGAACGGTCTCCCTGTACCTAAGTGGGGGTCTACCTAGGTTGGAACGGGTGGACCTTCGGGGCCCGGTGTCAGTGGTACTAGACAGTGGGGTAGAGGGAACAATCGGTTCCTCCTCCCGGCTATAGTGTGGAGCAGGCGGAGGTGCAGGGGGGTTGGGTACAGGTTCATCCCTGGGCACTGGCACGGGTTCTGGCTCACGGTTAACCGCTTCCACTACTTCTTCATCCACGGGTTGTGGGAACAGTATCACTGGAAGGATCACCGCGCCGTTCTGTGTAGGCCAGTTTGCTGGGAAGTCACCCATTACAGTGTGGATTACCTCTGCTGCCTTTTCCACTGGTGGAGAAACCGGTACTTCAGCTTCTGCTTTCAATACTGGGGGGCATTTTTTTAGATGGTCCCGAGAAACTGTGGCCAGGGTGCCCCCTTGGTCACGACTGATCTGGTAGGTTTTCCCATTGTCCCACTCGGTGGGTTGTACGACGTAAGGGACTTGCTCCCACTGGTCATCCAGTTTGTGGGCTTTTCTCTTCCGTTTCAGCACCACATCTCCTGGCTGGAAAGGACCTGCAGGCGCCTTCTGGTTGAACCGGTGCTCTTGCTGTTCTCGACTTCGACTGAGGTTTTTCTCTACATACTCCTGGATTTGCCGGTACTGGGCCCTCCTCCGACTCTCCCACTCTGCCGTCGAAGGGAGTGCTTCCGGAGCTTCCAACCCCATCTCCAGATCCACCGGCAGGCGGCCAGGCCGAGCCCTCATCAGATACGCTGGGGTGCACTTTGTCGAGCTGGTTGGGATATTATTGTACATGTCGACCAAGTCGGGTAACTTTTCCGGCCACATGTTCCGTTCTTCCAGCGGTAGCGTCTTGAGGAGCCCCAGGACCAAGTGATTCATTTTCTCGCACATGCCGTTGGTTTGGGCGTGGTACGGAGTGGTCCGGATCTTCTTGCAGCCGTACAACTGGCAGAATTCGTGAAACACCTCTGCTTCAAAAGCCGGGCCTTGGTCAGTCAGCACCTTCTCGGGGTACCCATGAGATCGGCAGAAATAAGCCTGGAACGCACGAGCAGCAGTTCGACCAGTCAGGTCCTTGACGGGGACTACCACCATAAATCTTGAGTAGTGGTCTACCATGGTCAATGCGTAGGTGTACCCACTTCGGCTAGGGGTGAGCTTAACATGGTCTAGGGCGACCAGTTCCAGCGGCTGATGGGTGACGATGGGATGTAACGGTGCCCTCTGGCTAGTCTCGTCCTTTCTCCTCAGCGTACAAGGACCGCACTCTCGGCACCAGGCTTCCACCGATTCACGCATCCCACTCCAATAGAACCGCTCCCTCAACAGCATCTCCAGCGTCTTCCACCCGAAGTGGCCAGCACCATCATGGTATGCCCGCAGTACAGTAGCGACATCAGCCTGAGGAACGATCAACTGGCATATTTTCTCATGGGTCTTCGGGTTGATCAGCTCACGGTACAGCCTCCCTTGGTGTAGGTAAAGCCGTTTCCGTTCTTTCCACAAGCGTTGGGCTTCG
Organism: Anomaloglossus baeobatrachus; assembly: GCF_048569485.1. Taxonomy (NCBI): domain Eukaryota; kingdom Metazoa; phylum Chordata; class Amphibia; order Anura; family Aromobatidae; genus Anomaloglossus; species Anomaloglossus baeobatrachus. Next base: position 637,120,491 of record NC_134356.1, on the reverse strand, counting down.
GCTGGAGCGCTAGGGTCCATTCCCATGGCGCCTTGTTCCACCAGAGTCTTGACAAGGCGGACAGCCGGCGCTTGGTCCTGGGCGTCCTGCCACTCTTGACTGGGCCGCGGGTCCAGATCCACCCTTTGCTGATATACCTGTACCCTCTCAGTAGGCGGCTGGTGAAACGCAGGCAGCTCAATCTCCTCGAGGTCGTCGTCCTCACACCCCTCTTCTGACAAATGGGGCATCCGGGAGAGTGCATCTGCATTGATGTTGACACGACCAGCTCGGTACTTTATGGTGAAATCATAGTTGGCTAACCGGGCTACCCACCGCTGCTCCAGCGCGCCCAACTTGGCCGTGTTCAGGTGAGTTAACGGATTGTTGTCCGTAAACGCGGTGAATTTTGCTGCCGCCAGGTAGTGGCGGAACCGCTCTGTGATAGCCCACACCAACGCCAATAGCTCGAGCTTGAAGGAGCTATAGTTCTCAGGGTTCCTTTCGGTCGGCCGGAGTTTTCGGCTGGCGTAGGCAATCACCTTCTCCTTTCCATCCTGGACCTGGGACAAGACCGCTCCTAGCCCCACGTTACTGGCGTCCGTGTGGAGAATGAACGGGCGCCCATAGTCAGGGTACGCCAAGACCTCTTCTCCGGTCAAGGCCGCCTTCAACTGGCCAAAGGACTCCTCATGCTTGTCCTCCCACAACAGTGGGGCTCCAATGGGTCTACCACCTTTGGTCTGTCCCACGAGGAGATCTTGCATGGGGGCAGCCATCTTCGTGTACCCCTTGATAAAACGCCGATAGTACCCTACCAGACCCAGGAACTGCCTTACTTCCCTCACTGTGGTTGGTCTCGGCCAGCTCTGGATGGCAGTGATCTTCTCAGGGTCGGGGGCAACACCATCCGCACTCACCACATGTCCTAGATACTGCACCCTGGGTTTCAGCAGATGGCACTTCGAGGGCTTCAACTTCATCCCGAACTTGGCAAGGGACGCGAACACCTCGGCCAGGTGCTCCAGATGGGCTTCATACGTCTGGGAATAAACAATCACATCATCCAAATACAGCAGGACGGTCTCGAAGTTTAAATGTCCCAAACAGCACTCCATCAACCGTTGGAAGGTCCCGGGGGCATTGCACAGCCCAAACGGCATGCTATTGAATTCGCAGAGCCCCATCGGGGTGGTGAAGGCGGTCTTCTCCCGGTCCTCGGGGGCCACGGCCACTTGCCAGTATCCGCTGGTGAGGTCAAGGGTCGAGAAGTAGTTTGCAGTTCTCAGTGCAGCCAAAGATTCTTCAATACGAGGCAATGGATAGGCATCTTTATGGGTTATCTGGTTGATCTTCCGGTAGTCCACACACATCCGCATGGTACCATCCTTCTTCTTGACCAGTACCAACGGAGCGGCCCAGGGACTACAACTGTCCCGAATAACCCCTGCCTCCTTCATATTCTTCAACATATCTTTGGCACACTGGTAATGTGCAGGGGGAATAGGTCTATACCTCTCTTTGATAGGGGGATGTTCACTCGTGGGAATGTGGTGTTGGACCCCCTTGATCTGCCCAAAGTCTAGGGGGTGCTTACTGAAAACCTGTTCGTACTCCTGCACTACCCGGTGTACCCCTGCCCTGTGATGTGTAGGGGTATCATCAGTGCCCACATGTAGCTGTTGGTGCCACTCCTTGGTGTCCCCCTGGGGTGGGGAAGTGCTGGTGGTAGGTGGGAGTGTGGATGGACGGGCTTCCTGGATAGTGTGAGGGTCCAGGGTGAGCAGTTTGGCAATGGTGGCATACCGGGGGAGCCTGACTTCTTCCTCCCCACAGTTCAACACTCTCACAGGCACTCTCCCTTTCTTCACATCTACCACCCCTCGGGCGGCCACTACAGTGGGCCAGTGCTCGGAAGGCATGGGCTCCATCATCGCAGGGTAGTCACGCCCCTGAGGCCCTACTGCTGCCCTACACCAGATCATCATCTCACTCCTAGGGGGCACAGTCAATGGAGCAACATCCATCACTCGCACTCCACCAATCTCCCCTCCGGTTGAGCTTACATGCTGGCGGTACATCAGGGCGCGGATCTCACGCTGCACAGCCCTCTGCCGGCTCCCCGCCGCCGTGGCGGCTAGCCGCTGCAAAAGGTTCAACACATCAGCCATGCAGTGTTCCATCACATTGGTTCCCAGCACTATTTTCGGGTTATGATCACTGGGTTCATTCATGATCACAATCATGCCCTGATGTTGCAGTTCAGCTTGCCCCACTGTCATAGCCACTTCTTTATACCCCACCTGGGTCAATGGAAGTCCATTAGCGGCAATCAAATTTATACTAGGGTCTGGAGGCGCCAGCTCGTCTGTGGCCCAATACTGCTGATACAACGTGTACGGTATGGTAGTTACCTGCGATCCAGTGTCCAAGAGAGCCATCACTGGTATGCCGTCCACAGCCACGGGGATGATAGGGCGGGCCCCGACATATCGGTCTCGCCAGTCCGGGGGGCCACGGTGTTCTACTCCTGAGGATTGGCCCGGGGCCCCAGGGGTTGCTCGTTTAACGGGCACTGTCGGTAATAATGGCCCGGCTCACGGCACTTGTAGCAGATTGGAGGTCTGCTCCGCGGGTTGTTAACGCTTCTCCGCTGCATCCAGGGAACATCTTCGGGACTGTCAGCGAGCTGTATCTGCGCTGGGGGCTGGGATCTGGTCAGAGGTTGCAGTGCAGCAAGGATTTTGGCAAGGTCTCCGTCCAGGCGACGGACCTGGGCGGCCAACTCTTCGACGGTGCTGCTCATGGCTGCAGGCATTACAGAGGTTGGTTTGGCTGAGGCCGCCATAACAGGAGCTGTCTCGACTGGCCACGGGACGGGTTCCAGAACTTCAGCAGCTAGGGGCTGTAGTGCTTTAATAGCCCGCTCCTTTACCACAGCGAAGTCCACATCAGGGTGTTCTAGGGCCCACAGCCGGAGTTGTTTACGATCCTCAGGGGACCTCATCCCCTGCGCAAATTGCTCCACTAACATCTTGTTGCTATCCGCCTCATTAATAGAGTTCACCCGCTTCAGCGTGCGGAGGGCGGTCTGCAGACGTAGAGCATAGTCCCGAATGCTATCCCCAGCTCGTTGCCGGCACTGGTAAAACTGCATCCTCAGCTCAGCTTCGGTCCGGGTCTCGAAGGCAGTCTGTAGCCTCTCGAAGATGGCGGCTACAGAGAGCCGGTCCCCCTCGGCCCAGGTCTCCGCTTCCTGCTCCGCCGCACCGGTTAACTGGCCCAGCACTATCGCCGCACGTTGCTTATCAGTCAGGGGATACAGCTCTAGCAACGGGTTAAGCTTCTTCCGGAAAGGCTGTAGGGCATCCGGTTTCCCGTCATACTGCGGTAGCCAGGCAGCTCCGGGTGCATAGGGCAAGGAAAACGGCATGACCTGAGCAAGCGCGGGGGCTGCGGCACCTCCCGCCGGTACAACCGGGACTTGGGCAGGCCCATTCCCATCCGCGTGTGCCGCTGCGGCTGCGACCACCGCTCCTCCAGCGGCTCCGTCGGGCGCAGACATCTTGTTTCCGTCCCCCTTAGCTCTTTCCGGCCCCTCCTCTCTCGGGGCGGGGTTTTGGCCTTCGCGCTTCTACTGCTCGAGAAGACGCTCGAGCGGGAACTTTTCGCGCCAAAGATGGCGGCTTCTGAAATTTTTCTGCCGGCTGCCTCCGGCGGTAACAAGGCGCACCTCTACCTGACGGCAGAGCGGTAAGATCCTGTTCGTGACGCCAAGTTGTCGCGGGCGGGGAGGAGGGTGTCAGCACACCGCGCTCACCCCTTCTGCTTGGGTCCGGCAGTTGCTCCTGGTGGCTCGAGCCGTGGGCCGGATCCCGGGGTGTCTCGAGCGACACTCCTCGCCCGTGAGTGAAAGGGGGTGTTTGTTGGGTGTGGGGATTGCTATAGTTCGTGACGCCACCCACGGTTGTGGTGATTGCACCACCGCTGCTCAGTGTGGGGGTCCCGGGGATGGTGATGCGGAGCAGCCAGGTGTTGTGTTGCCCCTCCGTGGGTAGGGGTTGGTGATCCCGGGGCCCGGTGATGAGATGTGAAGTGTAGGGCCTGGAGGGCGCAGGGGCGCGGGGGCAGCGCTGTGCCTTGCGGCACTATGGTACTCACTCAGCCTGACACACGGACACAGTTTGTACGGTAAACCAACGGCTGGTAGGACGGTCCCACAGACGGCTGCACCTGCACTCCCGGTAGGTAACGGTGACGTTTCTCTTCCTTGCACCTGTGTTGTCTGATGGTAGCGGTGGATTCCCTCCGGTTACCCGCTCCCCGACTGCAATCTGGGCCGGAGGAGCTCTACACTTTGCCCGCAGGCGCTGGCCCTGGGGAAACTTGTGCCTTGGCGGTGGCGGTGTCTCCCCGGTAATGGTCGGGCTGTTGCCGTCAATCGGGACTTGGTTGCTGGGGGATCTGCGTCCCCGTCACTGACGGATTTGGCAAATCTGGCGACTCCTAGCCTTGCCGGGGTCCTAGAGGCCCCTGCCCTGGTGCTGACTGTCCTTCGGAACACTGCTCCAGACCACCGGGCACACAGCCAACGGGGTCCTTCCAGGAACTTCCAAACTGTCCCCCTCCAAACAGTCACCGCCGTCGCTGACCTTGCTGTTCTAGCTCTACACACAGCTGGGCTCTCAGGCTTTCTTTCCTTCTGTCACTTTACTTGCTTCTCTCCTTTACACTTCTCTTACTTTCACTGCTTGTTTACTCTCTCTTTAGCTCCTCACACTTGCCCTGCCTGGGCTTTCTGCCTGGTTACTTCCTGCCTCCAGAGTTGTGAGCTCCTTGGTGGGCGGAGCCAACCGCCTGGCCCACCCCCTGGTGTGCATCATCAACCTCTGGAGGAAGGCAACAAGGATTTCTGGTTAGCAGGTGTGCCTACCTGGAGTGTGGGGTGTGGTGGTGTTGTGACCTGTGTCCCCTGGCTTGCCCAGGGCGACACAATAGCCTATAATTAGAGATGAGCGAGTACCTAACTATTCGTACTCGCTATACTCGTAACGAGTAATGTCTAATACTTGTGTTTTCGTTCCGAATAGTGTGTGCAATGCAAGTCAATGGTGAATACTCACAATGTAACAAGTAACCCGAGTTCCGGACTATTCTCTACTCACAACGGCATTCGGGTTACTCTTTACATTGTGAGTATGTAACGGGGGTGCCGGGGGTGCCTCGGGGGTTGTAGTCGTGGCCCCTTTTTCTATCAGGCTAACCCCCGGCTCAGCCGTCACTATTGGGACAGGGGATTGTTTTGTGGGGCAGAGTGTGGATGAAGGAAGCACGTTGACAGACGCAGGAAGATTCTGCAGGCGGGCATCAGTTGAACCAAACGGCATTTTATTGCACATAGTTTCACAACAGGCTCAATGCATGAATCTTGTAACAAGCAATCACAATTCCTGCAGGGAAAAACACTGCTCCTGTCCTCTCTTCTCAGGGGACCTTGCCCGGCTACTTCTAGTCTTCTTCACTCGGGCTCCCGCTCCGGCTACCACAGATTTGACCCACACAACTCTGCTTCACCGACTAGGATGCTTTCTTTCTCCTTTCTTTTGCTAGCTGCCACCATAGCTCCCACACTCTGCCCCCGTTGCTCTTGCTCCCCCGTCCCGGAATCAACTCACTCAAACCCAAACTTTTTCCCCTACAGCACTCTCTCCCCCTCCCCTAAGCTGCCGGCTCCTCCTCTCTCCTGCACTGTTTCTATGGGGACAGCCGTCCCACCCGGCCACTAGGGGAAATCATTAGTACAGTAAAAACACAATTAATCATTATCATGAACAGCTTTAGCTACCCCAGTGTGGGGTATCTTCAGGGGGGAAAACTGCGCCTCCTTGTAAGGGGTCCGTCCACTCCTTACATTCCTCCCCTCTTTTTGCCTTAGCCTCTCGGCAAGGCTCGCATCTGGAAAACAAAATCTTAGCAGCAAGGCAATCTTTTTTTTTTTTAAAAACTTTAAAACTTTCATGTAAAAACACAATCAATGGGCGCACAAGTCCGGCGCCCGGAGTCCCTCCAAGGGAGCTCCCGGTCTTTGTCGGTAGTTTGCCCGGAGGCCCTCAACAGGCGCTCCCGGTCTTGGCTGGTCTTCTGCCCGGAGGCTCTCACAGCACTCCCGGTCTTTGTAGGTAGGAAACCACAGACAAGAAAAGTTTCTCTCACAATCATGGAGGGAGTCCTTCCACAGTCCGGCATCAGGCTCCTTCCAGGCTCGGTAGCTTAAACGTTGCTACAACCACAAACCTTCACCGTTTTTTTTCTTTAACAATACCGGCTCTTGACACAGATATGTCCATCATCTCCGATCGTTAGGATTCACATGGGATGATAGGCACGTTGCCATTCGGCTCGCTGGGCCCTCACGTAATCGGAGAGGGACTGGCCTGGCAAGCGGCGCAGCCTCCGGAACGGTTCATAGTTAGCCGGTGTCTCCGATTCCTCTGTCTCCGGTTTTGGCCCCTCGGCTCCCGGCGGAGGTGACGGGGTAGCTGGACGGGACGGCTGTGGACTTCCAACGACGACCACCGGGTGCGTCACCATACTTTGACGAATCGCCAATACCGCCGGCGTCTCCTTTTCCGGCTCAGCTATCAGTCCTGTAATGACTTCTGGCGACACCGCCAGCGTGTTTCTCGGCCGGCAAGTCTCAGCCAGCACCGGTCTCTGTTGTGTACGTCTCTGGTACTGACATTCTTCCCATTCAATCTCTTGTTGCCACTGTGCGGCCTCTTGAGCAGTGGGCATCCGGGTCACTCCCACGGCAAATAGGCCCCGGCATCCTACTTCTCTCCGGAACTTCACTTTCTTCCCCGGGTACAGTGTATGGAGGCGTTGGGGTAACCCTTCAATGTCCAAATTGACCCGGTTATAAAAAAAGTGATCCCCGGTCTCATCGTCTTCAATGAACCCGTAGCCTTCGGCCTGATTGAACTTGACCACGGTGCCAACGGTACACTGCCGATCAAACTCTTCATTAAGGGGACCGGCCATCATCTCCCGGGCCACGGTCTCGGCCAGTAACCTTTCTTGCACCGGATCTGTTTCAGACGGTGGGGACTGTCGTCGGGTCAGGGGCGCCGGCTTCACCGGCTCCCAGAAAAATCCCCACTCATCTTCCTCTAACTCCGGGGCATGTTGCTCTCCCGGGGCCGGAACTGCTGTGGGGGCTGGAGGTCCCACCTTGACTGGCGTAACCACCTCCGAACTCTGGAGGGGTGTTTACAGGGTTTCGCTTCCCGGCTGTAGTTGCGTCTTGTAGGTGGCCCGGACTTCAGTGGATGTTTCACCGGTCACGGCATCCCATGAAGTGACCCACGTTACTTTTGTGGGCCGCTCCGGACCTCCTGGCACAGCCGGTAGCTTAATGGTAAGTGCCTCCTCGGCTGCAGTCTGCCTCGGGCGTCCTCTTCCCAGGCTGGTTGCCACCAGCGCGCCCGCTGCAGCTCGCTGCTTTATCTGGGTCTCCATCTCACTCAGAGTCAGTTGCTGAGTTGGCGTCTCTTGCAGCTCTTCCTGTAATGGCGCCGGGGACGGTGGAGATGCTGGGGAAGGTGGAGGCGGGCCTTCTTTTCCCACTCTTGTATACACTCCACCCCCAGTCTCGCACATCAAATCGACCCAGCACAGGCGACACCTCTTTTTTTCTGTAACGCCGCCATCTTCACATGTCTTCAGCAACATCTTGGGGCCAGCACCTCCCCTCTTTGGGCGGCGCACTCTGTACTTCTTTTTCTTCGCCGGCCAGCTCAGGGTTCTTCGCTTGGCGCCAATTCTTCGCGCGCTCGCTGTATTCGTGAAGACGGCGGCCATCTTAGCGCCATCTTGTGCCTGGTCCAACGCCTTAGGCACCATTTGGTCTTCACCTTCAGGGATCGGGGTCCCCCGCAGATAGTCCGTATCCTGCCGACTATGCCACATGTAACGGGGTGCCGGGGGTGCCTCGGGGGTTGTAGTCGTGGCCCCTTTTTCTATCAGGCTAACCCCCGGCTCAGCCGTCACTATTGGGACAGGGGATTGTTTTGTGGGGCAGAGTGTGGATGAAGGAAGCACGTTGACAGACGCAGGAAGATTCTGCAGGCGGGCATCAGTTGAACCAAACGGCATTTTATTGCACATAGTTTCACATCAGGCTCAATGCACGAATCTTGTAACAAGCAATCACAATTCCTGCCGGGAAAAACACTGCTCCTGTCCTCTCTTCTCAGGGGACCTTGCCCGGCTACTTCTAGTCTTCTTCACTCGGGCTCCCGCTCCGGCTACCACAGATTTGACCCACACAACTCTGCTTCACCGACTAGGATGCTTTCTTTCTCCTTTCTTTTGCTAGCTGCCACCATAGCTCCCACACCCTGCCCCCGTTGCTCTTGCTCCCCCGTCCCAGAATCAACTAACTCAAACATTTTCCCCTACAGCACTCTCTCCCCCTCCCCTAAGCTGCCGGCTCCTCCTCTCTCCTGCACTGTTTCTATGGGGACAGCCGTCCCACCCGGCCACTAGGGGAAATCATTAGTACAGTAAAAACACAATTAATCATTATCATGAACAGCTTTAGCTACCCCAGCGTGGGGTATCTTCAGGGGGGAAAACTGCGTCTCCTTGTAAGGGGTCCGTCCACCCCTTACAAGTATTCCCCATTGACTTGCATTGCACACACTATTCGGAACAAATACGCGAGTGTGTCGCCCTGGACAAGCCAGGGGCCACAGGTAACACCACCACACCCCACACTCCCTGTAGGCACATCGAGGTCAAAACACAAAATCCTTGTTGCCCTCCCCAGGGGCTGATGTGCACACCAGGGGGTGGAGCCAGACGGTTGGTCTCCACCCACCAAGGAGTTCACAGTCCTGGAGGAGGGAGAACACAGGCAGTTAGAGTTTAGAGGAGCAAGTGAGAGGAGAAAAGTGACAGAGAAAGAGCCTGAAGTGAGTCCGGGTGTGTGGCCCGGACAGAGCAGCAAGGTTGGCAGACGGTGGTGACCGTCTGCAGTGGAGGCCAATTGGAGTCTGCCGTAAGGACCGTGGACAGGTGGTGACCCGGCGGTACCGGACCGGCATACAAAGAGAAGCCAGCACCATTGGCAGGGGCCTTTCGGATCCCGGCAAGGCTTGGAGTCGCCGTGAATTTGCCAAATCCGTTAGTGAAGGGGACCTCCGGGTTTCCAAACAGCCAAGTCCCGATAGAAGGCAACCGTCTAACCGTGAAGGGGAGACACCGCCACCGCCAAAGGCAACCGTTTCCCAGGGCCAGCGCCTGCGGGCAAAAGGGGCTCCTCCGGCCTACATCCAAGTCGGGGAGCGGGTTACCGGTGGGAACCCATCGCTACCAACATTACACTTAGGTGCAGGGAGAGACAGTCATCACCAACCTACAGGGAACAAGCAACCGCAGCCGTCTGGGGGACCCGTCCATCCAGCCGTGTGTTTTACCGAGAACTGTGTCATCGTCTCATGCTGAGTGAGTACCCCCCGTGCCGTACGGCACAGCGCTGCCCCTGCGACCCTGCCCCTCAGCAGGCCCCGCAACCCGCCTGCCATCCACTCCTACCCCATCACTGGGCCCCGGGACAACCAAACCCCTACCCACGGAGGGGAGAAATAACAACAAGGCTGCTCCCTGTCACCGCTCCCGGGATCCCCGTCCAGAGCAGCGGTGGTTTCCACACAATCACCACAACCGTGGGTGGCGTCACGGACAATATCCCCAAAACCAAAACCACCCCTTTTCACTTACGGGCGAGGAGCGCCGCTCGAGTCCCCGGGATCCGGCCCATCGCTAGAGCCACCGAGCAGCAGCGGCCGCAGCAGCAGCGGCAGCCGGACCCGAGCAGTGGGAGAGCACAGTGTCCCCTCCTCCGCCCGCGACAACTTGGCGCTGTGAACAGGATCTTACCACTCTGCCGTTGGGTAGAGGTGCGACTTGTTACCGCCGGAGGTGTCCGGCCGGAAAATTTCAGAAGCCGCCATCTTTGGCGCGAAAAGTTCCCGCTCGAGCGTCTCCTCGAGTAGTGGAGGCGCGAAGGCCAAAATCCCGCCCCGATAGAGGAGGAGCTGGAAAGAGGCTAAGGGGGACGGAAACAAGATGTCTGCGCCCGACGGAGCTGCTGGAGGAGCGGCGGTCGCAGCCGCGGTGGCACCTGTGGATGGGAATGGGCCTGCCCAGGTCCCGGCCGCGCTGGCGGGGGGTGCCGCGGTCCCAGCTCTCGCTCAGGTGATGCCGTTCTCCTTGCCCTATGTGCCCGGAGCTACCTGGCTGCCGCAGTACGACGGGAAACCTGATGCGTTACAGGTCTTCCGGAAGAAGCTTAGCCCGCTCCTAGAATTGTACCCCCTGACTGATAAGCAACGTGCAGCGGTAGTGCTGGGGCAGCTAACCGGCGCGGATGAGCAGGAGGCGGAGACCTGGGCCGAGGGGGACCGGTTCTCTGTAGCCACCATCTTTGAGAAACTACAGACCGCCTTTGAGACTCGTACCGAAGCCGAGCTGAGGATGCAGTTTTACCAATGTCGGCAACGGCCTGTGGACAGCATTCGGGACTACGCTTTACGTCTGCAAACCGCCCTCCGCACACTGAAGCGGGTGGACACCATCAATGAGGCGGACAGCAACAAAATGTTAATAGAGCAATTTGTGCAGGGGATGAGGTCCTCCGAGGATCTCAAACAACTCCGGCTGTGGGCCCTAGAACACCCTGATGTGGACTTTGCTGTGTTAAAGGAACGGGCCATTAAAGCTCTGCAACCCCCGGCTTCGGAAGTCTTGGAACCAGCCCCGTGGCCAGTTGAGATGGCCCCCGTCGTGGTGGCCCCTGCCCTACCAGCATCTCCAGTACCTACAGCTCCAAGCAGCACGATGGAAGAACTGGCTGCCCAGGTCCGCCGCATGGATGGAGACCTCGCCAAGATCCTCGCCGCACTCCAGCCTCAGACCAGATCCCAGCCTCCGGCAAAGATACAGCTCGCTGACCATTCCGAGGACGTCCCCTGGATGCAGCGGAGAAGAACCAATGACTCACGGTATGGACCCCCGATTTGTTACAGGTGCAGCAAACCCGGCCACTACTCCCGACGGTGTCCGTTAAACGAGCAACCCCTGGGGCCATGGGCCAATCCTCAGGAGTAGAACCCCATGGCCCCCCAGACTGGCGGGACCGGTACATCAGGGCCCGGCCTATCATTCCCGTGGCTGTGGACGGCATACCGGTGATGGCTCTCCTGGACACTGGATCACAGGTAACCACTATACCATACACACTGTATCAACGGTATTGGGGGAAAGACGAGCTGGCTCCCCCAGATGCTAGTATAACACTGATTGCTGCTGATGGACTCCCACTGACCCAAGTGGGATATAAACAAGTGGCCATGACTGTGGGGCGAGCTGAACTACAACACCAGGGTATGATTGTGATAATGAATGAACCCAGTGATCATTACCCGAAGATAGTGCTAGGAACCAATGTGATGGAGCACTGTATGAGCGATGTGTTGACCCTACTGCAGCAGCTGGCCGCCACGGCGGCGGGGAGCCGACAAAGAGCTGTGCAGCGTGAGATCCGAGCCTTGATGTACCGCCAGCATGTAAACTCGACGGGAGGAGAGACTGGTGGGGTGAGTGTGATGGATGTTGCCCCGTTGACTGTGCCCCCTAGGAGTGAGATGATGATTTGGTGTAGGGCAGCAGTAGGGCCTCAGGGGCGTGACTACCCTGCCATGATAGAGCCCATGCCCTCCAAGCACTGGCCCACAGTAATGGCCGCCCGAGGGGTGGTAGGTGTAAAGAAGGGGAGAGTGCCCGTGAGGGTGCTGAACTGTGGGGAGGAAGAAGTCAGGCTTCCCCGGTATGCCACACTTGCCAAGTTGCTCACCCTAGATCCCCACACCATCCACGAAGCAGCTCCTCCAGTTTCACTACCTACTGCCAGCACTCACCCGCCCCAAGGGGAGTTAGACGAGTGGCACCAACAGCTACACGTGGGCACTGACGATACCCCTACACATCACAAAGAAGGGGTATACAGGGTGTTACGGGAGTACGAGCAAGTTTTTAGCAAACATCCCCTAGACTTTGGGCAGATTAAAGGGGTCCAACACCATATCCCTACCGGTGAACATCCCCCTATCAAAGAGAGGTACAGGCCCATTCCCCCTGCACACTACCAGTGCGCCAAGGACATGTTGAGGAACATGAGGGAGGCAGGGGTTATCAGGGACAGCTGTAGTCCCTGGGCCGCCCCGTTGGTGCTGGTTAAGAAGAAGGTCGGCACCATGCGGATGTGCATGGATTACCGGAAGATTAACCAGATAACGCATAAAGATGCCTACCCTCTGCCCCATATCGAGGAGTCCTTGTCCGCGCTGAGAACCGCAAACTACTTCTCCACCCTTGACCTCACCAGTGGGTACTGGCAGGTGGCCGTGGCGCCTGAAGACCGAGAGAAAACTGCCTTTACCACCCCTATGGTGGTAAATGCCCCTGGTACCTTCCAACGGTTGATGGAGTGCTGTTTGGGGCACCTGAATTTTGAGACCGTCCTGTTGTATCTGGATGATGTAATTGTGTATTCACAGACATATGAAGCCCATCTGGAACACCTAGCCGAGGTGTTCGCGTCCCTTGCCAAGTACGGGATGAAGTTGAAGCCCTCCAAGTGTCATCTGCTGAAACCCCGAGTGCAGTACCTGGGGCATGTAGTGGGAGCAGAAGGTGTCGCCCCCGACCCCGAGAAGGTCACTGCCATCCAAGACTGGCCGAGGCCAACCACAGTGAGGGAAGTAAGGCAGTTTCTGGGTCTGGTAGGCTACTACCGTCGCTTCATCAAGGGATACACGAAGATGGCTGCCCCCATGCAAGACCTCCTCGTGGGACAGACCAAAGGTGGTAGACCCCTCGGAGCCCCACTGGTGTGGGAAGAGAGGCATGAGGAATCCTTCCGCCAGCTGAAAGCGGCCTTGACCGGAGAGGAGATCCTAGCGTACCCTGATTACAGCCGCCCATTCATCCTCTACACTGATGCCAGCAATGTGGGTTTGGGGGCAGTCCTATCCCAGGTCCAGGACTGGAAGGAAAAAGTGATTGCTTATGCTAGCCGAAAGCTCCGACCGACTGAAAGGAACCCTGAGAACTACAGCTCTTTCAAGCTCGAACTCCTGGCGCTGGTGTGGGCTATCACCGAGCGGTTCCGCCATTACCTGGCCGCAGCAAAGTTCACCGCTTTCACGGATAATAATCCGCTGACTCACCTGGACACGGCCAAGTTGGGCGCGCTGGAACAGCGGTGGGTGGCCAGGCTAGCCAACTACGATTTCACCATCAAATACAGGGCCGGTCGTGCCAACGTTAATGCTGATGCACTCTCTCGGATGCCCCACTTGTCAGAAGAGGGGTGCGAGGATGACGATCTCGAAGAGATCGAGTTGCCTGCATTTCACCAGCCACCAACTGAGAAGGTGCACGTCTACCAGCAACGGGCGAATCTGGACCCGCTGCAAAGTCAGGAGTGGCAGGAAGCTCAAAACCAGGCGCCCGCTGTCCGCCTAGTTAAGACCTTGGTGGAGCAAGATGCTGCTGGGATAGACCCTGCCGCCCCAGCTGAAGCCCAGCGCCTGTGGCGAGAACGGACCCGGTTGTATCTACACCAGGGGAAGTTGTACCGTGAGCTGATTAACCCGAAGACTCATGAGAAAATCCGCCAGTTGGTGATTCACCAAGCTAATGTGCCCACCGTTTTACAAGCATACCATGATGGTGCCGGACACTTCGGATGGAAGAAGCTGGAAATGCTGTTGAGAGAGCGGTTCTATTGGAGTGGGATGCGGGAGTCTGTAGAGGCCTGGTGCCGAGATTGCGGTCCTTGCACGCTGAGGAGGAAGGACGAGGCCAGCCAGAAGGCGCCCCTACACCCGATCATTACACATCAACCGCTGGAGCCGGTCGCCCTGGACCATGTAAAGCTCACCCCCAGCCGAAGTGGGTACACCTACGCTCTAACCATAGTAGACCACTATTCGAGGTTCATGGTGGTTGTCCCAGTCAAGGACCTAACTGGTCGTACTGCCGCTAGAGCGTTCCAGGCTTATTTCTGCCGACCACATGGGTACCCTGAGAAGGTGCTTACTGACCAAGGCCCGGCCTTTGAAGCAGAGGTGTTTCATGAGTTTTGCCAGTTGTACGGCTGCAAGAAGATCCGGACCACGCCTTACCATGCCCAGACCAACGGCATGTGTGAGAAGATGAACCACTTGGTCCTGGGCCTCCTCAAGACGTTGCCGCTGGAAGAGCGGAATCTGTGGCCGGAGAAGCTACCTGACTTGGTCGATATGTACAACAATATCCCTTCCAGTTCAACGAAGTGCACCCCAGCATACCTGATGAGGGCTCGCCCCGGTCGGCTACCGGTGGATCTAGACATGGGACTGGAAGCCCCAGAAGCACTCCCTTCGACAGCTGAATGGGAAACTCGAAGGAGGGTACAATACCGACAGATTCAAGAATATGTTGAGAAAAACTTGAGTCAGAGTCGGGAACAGCAGGAGCAGCGCTTCAACCAAAAGGCGTCTGCTGGCCCTTTCCAGCCTGGAGATGTAGTGCTGAAGCGGAAGAGGAGAATCCACAAGCTGGATGATCAATGGGAACAAACCCCATACGTCATACAGCCCACAGGATGGGAAGATGGGAAGGCCTACCAGATCAGCCGTGACCAAGGGGGCACTTTGGCCACGGTTTCCTGTGACCATCTGAAAAGGTGCCCGCCAGCATTGAGGGCAGCGGCTGAAGTTCCGGTTCCTCCACCAGCGGAGAAGGCAAAAGTGGTAATACACACCGTGATGGGTGACTTCCCAGCGGACTGGCCTACACAGAACGGCGCGGTGATTCTTCCAGTGATACTGTTCCCACAACCTGTGGATGAAGAAGTAATGGAGGCAGTCAACCGTGAGCCAGTGCCAGTGCCCAGGGATGAACCTGTACCCAACTCCCCTATGCCTCCGCCTACTCCACACAATAGCAGGGAGGAGGAACCGATTGTTCCCTCTGCCCCACTGCCTACCCCCACTGACACTGGACCCAGGAGATCCACTCGTTCCAACCTAGGTAGACCCCCACTTAGGTACAGGGAAACTACTATTTAGGTGGGGGGGGGACACCTGTATGTGTTTAAAGTTTTGAAAGTTTTGAAAAATGAAAATGAGTGATCAACCGAAGTTCATCTGATTGTCTACCACTGCTGATTGAAGCAGTCGTTGCCGGCACCGTTGTCCCCATGGGGACCGTCTGAAGTTGCGTAAGGGACTCCTTACGGACAAGCCCGTGAACTTGCAGGGCAACCACAAACTAGTGGCTTGTAAATAATGTTGTTGTTACAGCTTCCACCGTTACCGCCTCCGGAGAGGCAGATTGGAGGGAAGGCCCGCAGTGGAGCAGGCTGGGGCCCAGCCACCACCGGAACCGGTGGCTACCCTCTGGGGGTTTCAGGGGCTCCCCATGGACGTGGGTCCCCTGGAAAGGACAGAACCCGCTCAGGCTATTTGTGCAGGACTGGGGTCAAGAGGTGCTGCCTATTTGCTTAGGGGCAGCATCAGGGCCAGGTTGCTTGGGTGGGTGAGAGCGGAAGCCGTAACCGTTAACCGTTTGCAACGTTTAAGAAAAGTGCCTCCCGTTGTGGGATGAAGTTAGTATAATTGTATGTGTTACCGTTTTTCTTATCTTTTTGCAGAAAAATAAAACCGGTGATGGACGGGCAGCCCGAGGACGGTCTGCATTTTGCTAAGGGGGAATGTGTCGCCCTGGACAAGCCAGGGGCCACAGGTAACAACACCACCACACCCCACACTCCCTGTAGGCACATCGAGGTCAAAACACAAAATCCTTGTTGCCCTCCCCAGGGGCTGATGTGCACATCAGGGGGTGGAGCCAGGTGGTTGGTCTCCACCCACCAAGGAGTTTACAGTCCTGGAGGAGGGAGAACACAGGCAGTTAGAGTTTAGAGGAGCAAGTGAGAGGAGAAAAGTGACAGAGAAAGAGCCTGAAGTGAGTCCGGGTGTGTGGCCCGGACAGAGCAGCAAGGTTGGCAGACGGTGGTGACCGTCTGCAGTGGAGGCCGATTGGAGTCTGCCGTAAGGACCGTGGACGGGTGGTGACCCGGCTGTACCGGACCGGCATACAAAGAGAATCCAGCACCATTGGCAGGGCCTTTCGGATCCCGGCAAGGCTTGGAGTCACCGTGAATTTGCCAAATCCGTTTCCAAACAGCCAAGTCCCGATAGAAGGCAACCGTCCAACCGTGAAGGGGAGACACCGCCACCGCCAAAGGCAACCGTTTCCCAGGGCCAGCGCCTGCGGGCAAAAGGGGCTCCTCTGGCCTACATCCAAGTCGGGGAGCGGGTTACCGGTGGGAACCCATCGCTACCAACATTACACTTAGGTGCAGGGAGAGGCAGTCATCACCAACCTACAGGGAAGAAGCAACCGCAGCCGTCTGGGGGACCCGTCCATCCAGCCGTGTGTTTTACCGAGAACTGTGTCATCGTCTCAGGCTGAGTGAGTACCCCCGTGCCGTATGGCACAGCGCTGCTCCTGCGACCCTGCACCTCAGCAGGCCCCGCAACCCGCCTGCCATCCACTCCTACCCCATCACCGGGCCCCGGGACAACCAAACCCCTACCCACGGAGGGGAGAAATAACAACAAGGCTGCTCCCTGTCACCGCTCCCGGGATCCCCGTCCAGAGCAGCGGTGGTGTCCACACAATCACCACAACCGTGGGTGGCGTCACGGACAATATCCCCAAAACCAAAACCACCCCTTTTCACTCACGGGCGAGGAGCGCCGCTCGAGTCCCCGGGATCCGGCCCATCGCTCGAGCCACCGAGCAGCAGCGGCCGCAGCAGCAGCGGCAGCCGGACCCGAGCAGTGGGAGAGAGCAGCGTCCCCTCCTCCGCCCGCGACACGAGTATTAGACAGTACTCATTATGAGTATTGCGAGTACGAATAGTTAGATACTCGCTCAACTCTACCTATAATATCTTTAATTGTTTGTACATGAGTCCACCGAATTGTAAACTGCTGCAGAATATGTTGGTGTGGCTTCAGTCGCCACCAAGGTACTGCTCCTCAGCCAGAGGTGTAGTATCCCATTCCCAGGTAAGGAGAAGGTCACAATTCGGTGTACACACAAACACAGTTACACTCTCATTTAGCAACACTCCATCAGGCCATGGTTATGGCCTAGTGCAACTAAGCTATGGTATAGTTATTCTTCGGTAGTGGCACCGTCCCCTAAGCCAGTTTGGAGATGGAGTCTAGTTAGTGGGAGCACACTGTGAAAAGTTAGCCAGTCGGGAAGTAGGCAAGGAGGAGTGAAGACCTGTGGTCTGGAGCTGGTGCAGCTCAGCCGATGCACACAACTGAAGGGGTCCTACAGCCCACAGGAAGGGCACCATACACCCGTGGTCTCATTCCACAAACGGCATACCGGAGTGGAGGGACTTGGCCGCAGTAGTGGAGAACTACAAGGCTCATCTAGCAAACCGGAGGCTGAGGTTATTGCATGTGCCAAAACCACATCCACACACATCCAGTGAAAAGGTGACCACATAGGGCCAAGGGATAGAGCTTCAAGCCACCCAACAGGGTCCGCGGACACTTGCTCGGGGCTCTGTGTGTGCAGGTGCAGGACAGGCGGGAGAGGTCAGCGCAGGAAGACGACCAGAAAGGAACACAGAAGGGTGCACCAGGTTGTGCCTCCAAACTATCTGGGATCAGCTGGACCCCATCACAGCAGAACTCAGCACTCCAAGGGCAACATTTGACCGTCCGGACCTTGTGACTGTATCCCTGTGTTGTCTGGTTATTCCCTGTGCCTCCGTCCCTGCACCCCGCCATTACAGACTACTACTCCCAACAGCCCTGGGGCCCAGCTCTGCCTGTGGAGAATTATTCCAACTCTGCTGCGTCACCACCAACCCCAGGGGAATTGAACAGCAGAAGCGGCACCTATCTTGATGCAAACTACAGGTGGCGTCACGACATCTCCCCTGTAAATATTCCCCAACTATCATCATTTTCATTTAATGACACCGCCGGAATCACGGAACCGGGCCCTGTCGCCGTGTCATCCTCCGAGCAGAACAGAGTCGGCCCTGTAACGAGTGCACCCAGGCCCCGGCGTGGGTGTGTCATTGGCGCTATATATATATATAAAGCTATTATTACTAGTGATCAGCGAGCACTACTATGCAACTCGGGTGCTCAGTGCTCGTAGCGAGCAGTTGGACTCTCGGATGGGCTCGTCTCGAGTACCCGAGTATACTGGAAGTCATTGGGGCACTGGAGTACTTTTCCAAAATATTTCCTGGAAAAATGCTTGAGTTTCCCATTGACTTACATTATACTCTCATACTTGAGCTGCGCCCATCTGAGCATCTAACTGCTGATTTCGAGTACCGAGCATGGTAGTGATCGCTCATCACTATTATTATTATTATTTCATAGGTTTTTACACTTTTATTGACAAATCCATCAATTTTAGGTAAAGATTCAATATTTACGGTGTAGACTCTTATTTTTCAAGACTTCTGCCTTTCGCCCTGGCATGTTGGATATCAGCTTCTGGGCCAAATCCTGACTGATGACCCATTCTTCTTGTCTAATCAGTTCTTGGAGTTGATCATAATTTATTTGTTTTTGTCTGTCAACCAGCTAACAGCTTTTGGAGGTGTCTGTGGGAGTAACACTTTTTTCCATATAGTCTGTGTCACAACCACCATTGTGCAATAATTATGCAACCTGATCACTCTGTGAAGCGAGATCTATTTAAAGCAGATCTCAGTGCGGCGTCTGTAGACAGCTGTCGAACAGAAAATCCAGGTTAATCTATAATGAGGCAACTCTGACAAACATGTAAGTAAAGGTTCACATAACTGCATTATATGGGAGCGTTGCCACGGCAACGGGGGACACAACAGGATCAAACACGGCCTTGTGACACCGCCAGCGGATAGGGAAATGTGTAAGGGTTAATTTACTGTAATGAATGGTACTGGGATTGTGAGGGTAAGAGACTGAGGCTGAGCTCACACCACTGTAGATTCCCTCTTCCGAGAGAATCAGATGACATTCGGATACGCTAAATTTTTCCATTCTGTAAGTTCACGAAAATCGGAAATCAGTCTGATGATCTCCATGCACCCATAGGCTTTTTCTCATACCGAATCGAATCTGTAAATATGAGGATTCTAAGACGATCCTAAATCTGGAAATTAATCTAAGAAAAAAAAATGAAGAACTCCTGTGCCGCCCCCGCGACATCCGACGAGCTGCTCGGATCCGGATCCGCAGTGGCTTGAGGGGTCTCTGGACCTGAGGTGGGGTCGCGCGGCTGCTCGAAATGGAAAAAGGGGGAAAAGATATTTACAAAAGTGGGGTGAAAGGGTTAGATAGTGTTCGTGATGCCAGTGGGATACCATCGCTGCTGCGTTTGGGAGAGAGCGCCCGGGAGCGATGGAATAGCAGCTCGTGATCTTAACCCCTCCGTGGGCAGGGGGACAGTGTCTCGGGGCTCGGTGATAGTTGGCTGGGGACCCGTCGGGAGTAGAGGGGCACAACGTACTCACACAGTCCAGAGATGCTGACACCGACACCGGGTAAACCAAAGTCCTGAATGCCCTGTAACCTTTGGTTGAACACGCTGGGTCCGTGCCCTTTTGGCGTTGCTGGTTGGTCTGAAGCCTTGTCCCTTGGCAATGTGTTTACTTTGTGTGAATCCCTTTTGCCTGAAACTACTTGGGTCCCGCTCACCCTGCTAGCCACGCAGGTGTGGCTAGCAGGGTGAGCTTGCTCTCAGGGTTCACACTTGACAGGGACACCAGCCAAACAAAAACCCTTGTTGCCTCCCTCCAGTGTCTGATGTCCACACCAGGTCGGGCGGAGCCAAGCGGTTGGCCCCACCCACCGAGGAGTTCACAGGCCTGGAGGCGGGAAAAGTGACAGTTTAGTGTTGGAGTTTGAGGAGTGAGGAGTAAACACTTGGGTGTCTGGGTTTGTGGCCCAGGCACTGACAGCAAGGTTGGCAGACGGTGGTGGCCGTCTGCAGGAGTGGTGGAGCAACGCGGAACCGTAGGACCGGGGACGGGCGACGGCCCGCTGGTACCGACCGGGGAGCGAAGTGAAGCCAGCACACACAGGCAGGGCCATCGGACCCCGACCAGGCTTGGAGCCGCCGTCAATAGTCAGATCCGAATGTGACTGGAACCCCAGGGGTTTCACAACAGCAAAAGTCCTGATTGAAGGCAACCGCCCACACCGTGAGGGTATACAGCTACCGTCTAACGCTAGAGACCCAAGGGCCAGAGTCTGAGGGCAAACGGGCTCCTCCGGTACCCATACACCGGGAAGCGGACTACCGTTGGGAATCCATAGTAGTGAGCAAGAGGACATCAAGGTGCAGGGAAAGACAGCCGCCATCACTTGTCCGGGGAGAAGCACTGCAGCCGGCTGCGGGACCCGTCCATCCAGCCATTTGGTTTACCTGTTGCTGAGTGAGTACACCCGTGCCATCCGGCACCGCGCCGCGCTGTCCCTGCAACCCTGCACCTCACCGACCCTGCCTCCCCGTCACAACATCATCGGGCCCCGGGACCACCGACCCCTACCCACGGAGGGGGAAAACAACATCCCAGCTGCTCCTTACCATCACTCCCGGGATCCCCGTCACCAGCATCGGTGGTGCCTATCAACCTACCAGGAGCAGAAACCACCGCAGCTGTCAGTGGGCCCCGTCCATCCAGCCGTGTGTTTTACCAAGGACTTTGCATTCGTCATTGGCTGAGTGAGTACCACCGTGCCGTACGGCACAGCGCTGCCCCCGCGACCCTGCACCTCACCAGGCCCCGTAACCTGCCTGCCATCCATCCCTACCCCTCACCGGGCCCCGGGACAACCAACCCCCCTACCCACGGAGGGGAGAACCAACATCCAAGCTGCTCCCTGTCATCGCTCCCGGGATCCCCGTCCAGAGCAGCGGTGGTGTCACAACCTCACCCCAACCGTGGGTGGCGTCACGGACTAAATCCCCCAAACCAACCACCCCTTTCACTCACGGGCGAGGAGCGCCGCTCGAGTCCCCGGATCCGGCCCACCGCTCGAGCCACCGATCAGCCATCGCAGCAGCGCCGGACCCGAGCGTTAGCGAGAGCGCAGCAGTGACGGCGTCCTCCCCGCTCGCGATACATAAAGCTCCTTCTCAGCCTAGGGTGCGTGTACCCTGCCGTGCCCTGGCCCCAGCCTGGTTGTAGCACAAGGCCGCCGATCTGCCCTCCATGGCAGTACCGTGCCCCCTGTCACTACCCCCTGCGACCGGGGTTCCAGCTCCTTCCAGGCCAGGCCAACGTCTGCCACCTGGGACGGGTACAGGAGCCCAGCTCCGCAGCGTGACCTTTTCCTGTCACGGCTCACTGACTACCCTCTGACTACTCCTGACACTTCTGGCCCTCCTTCTACTATCCCTCCCTCAAGCCGCCCAATGGGTGTCTGGTGCAGAGTGTTCTTCAGGATTTGTGTATACCTGTTCTTAGCAACACCAAAGGGACAGGACCCGTAACCAAGGAGGAGCGGGCACCATGCAGAAGGGCAGATTGCACGGCACCCTTGTGACGACCTGATAGGCCAGGGCATCACACTCCCTTCCCTTCCCAAGGTGCCTATACACAGGGCCTTATTTGCCACTGGGCACCCAAGGTTCAGTGCCTAGAGTGGCACTTTCTGGAAGCAAATGTTTTTATTTTTTTTACCTCCCCTCCTCCTACATTAGTCAGACTAATAAATCTGCTGTCTTTTCGGAGAGGAGGGACACACCACCATTTATTTATATCCAGGTCTTTAAGACGCAAATACAAATAGACGGACGCCGGAGCCTGCAGAGGATACTCACCGGGACCAGGAGAAGGTCAACGGACACCAGAGGAAGAGGAGGGCGACGGACTCTGGAGCAGGTAAGCACTTGCAGAGCTGAGCTGAAGATTCATAGGGAAAGTAGAGAGAGGGGTCAGTATAAGTAGGCTCAGTATGGAGTGGAGGCTGGAGCACTATAGGGGACTCAGTATGAAGAGTGGGGTAGTGTTTGAGTGGGTCTCAGTGTAAGACCTGTTAACATTTATATATATAGGTTAAAAGACTGTTTGGTGGACTTCCTTGATGCTGCCACCTGCTGTCATAACAGAGAACAGCAGGCAAAAGCCCCTGCTGATCCAAGTGACTTGGTACAGTTTGAAACAGGAGGAGGAGGAGGCTACATGTGGCTTTTTTTGGGAGAGAGGAGTGTGCTCGAGTGGGCTGAAAAACAGAAGGCCTCAGTCTGCCCTGTTTTCCGAGGTCCAAGTACCTTAGAGTGTTGCGTGGTGTCCCCCCCAAGACACAGATCCAAAGAGGCTGGATGTGGAGCGAGGAGCCAGCCAGCACGTGCAAGTTACAGATCCGGGACAAAGACTGAACTTTAGAGGTGTCTGCGGCGGAATACGGGCCCCAACGGTGACGAGGTACCCCACGCTGAAACCTGCAGTTAAGTGTGCACACTACTTTTAGTTAGGGACAGATAGGAAAAGATTCTGCACTGTGTTATACGAGTAAGGTAACAAGGACTCTGCGTTTTTTTTGTTTAATAAGGATTTCTGTGTTTTGCTTTTGGGAGTACAATCTGAGGCTTCCTACCCTTGACAAGTTAGTCAAAGTAGTTGTATGTATATTGCATTATCTCTACTGCTGTGCTCCCTTCCCTCACTTTTCCTCCACCTGTGTTGTGCAATACATTATTAAATTTGCATTGATTAACCCCCGTGGTTCCGTGCAGTCCTTGCGTATCCCGTTACCTGCAGGTTATTACATCAGCATTAGGCGTCAGGTAGCGTGGTGGTCTTAGTATAATGAGTGGGGCCGCATAGAGGTCTCATTATGGAAAAGGGTCAGGCAGCATTGGGAGCTCATTATGGAGAAGGGGCAGCATGGGAAGTTCAGTATGGAGTGAGGCAGTGTAAGTGCTCATTATGGAGAAGGGCAGCATGCAAGGACATTGTAAAGAGGGGGCAGCATGATGTGAGGACAGTGTGCAGATCATAGTTCAAAAATGAGGAAGGTGTGGTGGGCATAGTATATAAGGGAGGACAGTGTGGTGTTTTAGTTTATTAGGGGGCAGTGAGACAGTTATAGTACACAAGGGCGGACAGTGTGGTGGTCATAGTATATAAGTGGGGACAGTGTGGTGGGAATATTTTAGGAGAGGATAACGTGGAGGCCATGTATGTTAAGAGGGACAGTGTGGATTGATATTTTTTTTGCAGGGAGCACAGTGAGGAGCAATAGTTTTTTCAGGGGCACATAGGGCTTATATAAGGCACAGCATTAGTGGTTATTTTAATTCAGGAACATTATAATAACAATGTTATTTTTCAGGGCACCATGTTGGGATGTGCTGCAGAAGACCGGAGAAGAGGGAAGTCTGCAGAGACGAGCTGTAGATGTGAAGTAATTATGGAGTCAGGCAAATGAGAAAACAGCGATCGGTGAGTGAATTATAACACAGACATTACATTACACTAACATTTGCACATGTTTAGGGGAAGAAATTACTGGAGGACTTCTTTAATATTTGCAGAAGAATTTACTGTCATTTAATATTCAAATGAGGGCGCTTCGGTGCAATATTGGTGTGGTCTTTGCTTCGGTGCACTGTTGGTGTGGTCTTTGCTTCGGTGCACTGTTGATGTGGTCTTTACATTGGTGCACCATTGGTGTGGTCTTTGCTTCGGTGCACCGTAGGTGTGGTCTTTGCTTCGGTGCACCGTTGGTGTGGTCTTTGCTTCGGTGCACCATTGGTGTGGTCTTTGCTTTGGTGCACCGTAGGTGTGGTCTTTGCTTCGGTGCACCGTAGGTGTGGTCTTTGCTTCGGTGCACTGTTGGTGTGGTCTTTGCTTCGGAGCACTGTTGGTGTGGTCTTTGCATTGGTGCACCGTAGGTGTGGTCTTTGCTTCGGTGCACTGTTGGTTTGGTCTTTGCTTCGGTGCACCATAGGTGTGGTCTTTGCTTCGGTGCACCATTAGTGTGGTCTTTGCTTCGGTGCACCATTAGTGTGGTCTTTGCTTCGGTGCACCATTGGTGTGGTCTTTGCTTCAGTGCACCATTGGTGTGGTCTTTGCTTCGGTGCACCATTGGTGTGGTCTTTGCTTCGGTGCACCGTAGGTGTGGTCTTTGCATTGGTGCACCGTAGGTGTGGTCTTTGCTTCGGTGCACTGTTGGTTTGGTCTTTGCTTCGGTGCACCATAGGTGTGGTCTTTGCTTCGGTGCACCATAGGTGTGGTCTTTGCTTTGGTGCACCGTTGGTGTGGTCTTTGCTTCGGTGCACTGTTGGTGTGGTCTTTGCTTCGGTGCACTATTGGTGTGGTCTTTGCATAGGTGCACCGTAGGTGTGGTCTTTGCTTCGGTGCACTGTTGGTTTGGTCTTTGCTTCGGTGCACCATAGGTGTGGTCTTTGCTTCGGTGCACCATAGGTGTGGTCTTTGCTTCGGTGCACCATTGGTGTTTTCTTTGCTTCAGTGCACCGTAGATGTGGTCTTTGCTTCAGTGCACCATTGGTGTGGTCTTTGCTACGGTGCACCATTGGTGTGGTCTTTGCTTCGGTGCACCATTGGTGTGGTCTTTGCTTCGGTGCACCGTAGGTGTGGTCTTTGCTTCGGTGCACCATAGGTGTGGTCTTTGCTTCGGTGCACCATTGGTGTGGTCTTTGCTTCGGTGCACCGTAGGTGTGGTCTTTGCTTCGGTGCACCGTTGGTGTGGTCTTTGCTTCGGTGCACCATTGGTGTGGTCTTTGCTTCGGTGCACCGTAGGTGTGGTCTTTGCTTCGGTGCACCGTAGGTGTGGTCTTTGCTTCGGTGCACCGTAGGTGTGGTCTTTGCTTCGGTGCACCGTAGGTGTGGTCTTTGCTTCGGTGCACCGTTGGTGTGGTCTTTGCTTCGGTGCACTGTAGGTGTGGTCTTTGCTTCGGTGCACTGTAGGTGTGGTCTTTGCTTCGGTGCACTGTAGGTGTGGTCTTTGCTTCGGTGCACCGTTGGTGTGGTCTTTGCTTCGGTGCACCATTGGTGTGGTCTTTGCTTCGGTGCACCATTGGTGTGGTCTTTGCTTCGGTGCACCGTAGGTGTGGTCTTTGCTTCGGTGCACCGTAGGTGTGGTCTTTGCTTCGGTGCACCGTAGGTGTGGTCTTTGCTTCAGTGCACCGTAGGTGTGGTCTTTGCTTCGGTGCACCGTAGGTGTGGTCTTTGCTTCGGTGCACCGTAGGTGTGGTCTTTGCTTCGGTGCACCGTAGGTGTGGTCTTTGCTTCGGTGCACCGTAGGTGTGGTCTTTGCTTCGGTGCACCGTAGGTGTGGTCTTTGCTTCGGTGCACTGTGGTGTGGTCTTTGCTTCGGTGCACTGTAGGTGTGGTCTTTGCTTCGGTGCACTGTAGGTGTGGTCTTTGCTTCGGTGCACCGTTGGTGTGGTCTTTGCTTCGGTGCACTGTGGTGTGGTCTTTGCTTCGGTGCACTGTAGGTGTGGTCTTTGCTTCGGTGCACTGTAGGTGTGGTCTTTGCTTCGGTGCACCGTTGGTGTGGTCTTTGCTTCGGTGCACTGTGGTGTGGTCTTTGCTTCGGTGCACTGTAGGTGTGGTCTTTGCTTCGGTGCACTGTAGGTGTGGTCTTTGCTTCGGTGCACCGTTGGTGTGGTCTTTGCTTCGGTGCACTGTAGGTGTGGTCTTTGCTTCGGTGCACTGTAGGTGTGGTCTTTGCTTCGGTGCACCGTAGGTGTGGTCTTTGCTTCGGTGCACCGTTGGTGTGGTCTTTGCTTCGGTGAACCGTAGGTGTGGTCTTTGCTTCGGTGCACCGTTGGTGTGGTCTTTGCTTCAGTGCACTGTAGGTGTGGTCTTTGCTTCGGTGCACTGTAGGTGTGGTCTTTGCTTCGGTGCACCGTAGGTGTGGTCTTTGCTTCGGTGCACCGTAGGTGTGGTCTTTGCTTCGGTGCACCGTTGGTGTGGTCTTTGCTTCGGTGCACTGTAGGTGTGGTCTTTGCTTCGGTGCACTGTTGGTGTGGTCTTTGCTTTGGTGCACTGTAGGTGTGGTCTTTGCTTTGGTGCACTGTTGGTGTGGTCTTTGCTTCGGTGCACTGTAGGTGTGGTCTTTGCTTCGGTGCACTGTTGGTGTGGTCTTTGCTTTGGTGCACTGTAGGTGTGGTCTTTGCTTTGGTGCACTGTTGGTGTGGTCTTTGCTTCGGTGCACTGTAGGTGTGGTCTTTGCTTCGGTGCACTGTTGGTGTGGTCTTTGCTTCGGTGCACTGTAGGTGTGGTCTTTGCTTCGGTGCACTGTTGGTGTGGTCTTTGCTTTGGTGCACTGTAGGTGTGGTCTTTGCTTTGGTTCACTGTTACACTCTCGTATTTGTATTTTGAGTCTTTTATTTTTATTGACAGTATTCCATTTGTAAAAGTGAGTGTTGTCTAAAATCAGCTTGCATTTCTGATTTTACAACTCTTACTAAGTGAGCACTGTAAATCAAGACAAGGGATTCCGGTGTCTGCGCCGGAAACGGCGGTCAAGTATGCGATATGCAGACTCCCCGCTAGAACCTGTCAAGGGGACACGGCCTTGCTCAACACAAGTGCATTAAGCGAGGCCGCACCCACTAGACGAGTTCTGCCCGGGAGTCTGCATATGGCATACTTGACTGCTGTTAGTGCTCTGGGAGGATTCACAGGTCTGTAGACATAGAGTGACACATAGACTGAGTGCAGACTTGTCATTCTAGCCCTTATAACCCCTTATAGCTAATCTGTGTAAGATTTTTGTAGGGGAACTGTCCCCTATATAAATGTTTATGTAGGTAAGCAGAAAAATAATTTTCACCCGACAAACAAACATTTTGCTTGTGCATTGGGTGATATGACAGCCAGTTTAGTTAGAATCAGTTTCCGATTAGTGGTAACATTGTAAATGCACCTCAAAGATTAACTAAACTTTTGGGAAATTCGTTTTTAATGTTTTATGCCAATAATTCTGAGCAGATTGGTGGAGAATCTGTTCCTGAAACCACCAACAACAGCTGAAAAGTCTTCTTAGGCTAGGTTCACATTTCCGTTGTTTTGCATTAGTCACATGCGTTGCTTGACGCATGTGACTGGTGCGTTGTACAACGGATGACAAAGAACAGAATCATTGTCGGACTCCGTTGTGTGCGGGGGGCGGAGTGCGAGGTGGGTGGAGCCAAGCAGGGCCGTGGCGCTGAGGACGTCAGTGCCGCGGTCTGCATGGCTGGGGACAGGTGAGTGTGTGTGTGTGTGTGTGTGTACATGCGGAGTGCGGGAGGGGGCGGAGCCGAGCGGGGAAGTGTCGCCCTCCCTGCACACGTAGCCAGGGTAAATATAGGGTAAGCAAAGCACTTTTTGCTTGGTTACCCAATATTTACCTTGGTTACCAGCTTACACCGCTTAGCGCTGGCTCCCTGCACACATAACCAGGGTAAATATCGGGTAACTAGGCAAAGCGCATTGATTAGTAACCCGATGTGTATCCTGGTTACGTGTGCAGGGAGCCAGAGAGAACACGCGCAGCAAAAGCCTACGGATAGCGCTGCTCAAAAAACGTTATAGGCTGTGTTCCTTCCGCCCGGCGGTCAGTCATTTCACGACTGATCAGTCGGGTGGAGAATGCAACGCAGCATCATCAGTCACAATCCGCCGCTCATACAAGTCTATGGGAACAACGGAATCCGCTAAACGGATTCCATTGTTTACCAGAGCAGCAGATTGTGACTGATACAATTTAACGGACGTGTGAACCTAGCCTTAGTAGATAGCATAGAACACAGAGCGGATGCAGCTGAAAGTCATAGTCCTGTCTCCTAAGCGGTGCACTTCTAAGGGGTCTTTTGAGCAATCTATAGGGGTCTGGGGAGCCAAACCCACATCAATGTGCTTAGAATTAAAGGGCTTAAAACATAGAAGATAGCTCCCAAAGTTAAGGTATTTTTAATAGTGCTCCTGCCTGCACCTAATCAGTACTTGGTTCCTCTAAGGTTCGCAGTCGGATGATGGCTGGTAACAACTCTTAGGCGGGCTTTGCACGTTGCGACATCGCAAGCCGATGCTGCGATGTCGCACGCGATAGTCCCCGCCCCTGTCGCAGGTACGATATCTTGTGATAGCTGGCGTAGCGAAAATTATCGCTACGCCAGCTTCACATGCACTCACCTGCCCTGCGACCGTCGCTCTGGCCGGCGACCCGCCTCCTTCCTAAGGGGGCGGGTCGTGTGGCGTCATAGCGACGTCACACGGCAGGCGGCCAATAGGAGCGGAGGGGCGGAGATGAGCGGGATGTAAACATCCCGCCCACCTCCTTCCTTTTGCATATCCTACAGAAGCCGCGGTGACGCTGGTAGATGTTCCTCGTTCCTGCGACTTCACACACAGCAATGTGTGCTGCCACAGGAGCGAGGAACAACATCGGAACGTCGCGTCAGCGTAATTATGGATTACGCCGACGCTGCACCGATGATACGATTACGACGCTTTTGCGCTCATTAATCGTATCATCTAGGCTTTACACACTACGATGTCGCATGCGATGCCGGATGTGCGTCACTTTCAATTTGACCCCACCGACATCGCATTTGCGATGTCGTAGTGTGCAAAGCCCGCCTTAGTATCTCCTTACCATTGATAAAGACATACAAGAGCTACAGTTTCATGTCATACAATTATGTGTCTGGCTGGCTTTGGTTCTGGTGATGTAATCATGTATCAATAGTGATGCTGGTGATGTAGTAGTGATTTGAGACTGGTTCTGGTGATGTTGTCATGTACAGATGGTGGTTCTTGTGATGTAGCCATGTACAGATGGTGGTTCTGGTGAGTGACATAGTCATAATTTGAGGTTAGTTCTGATGATGTAGTCTTGAACTTGGTTCTGGTGATATAGTCATGATTTGAGGTTGGTTCTGGTGATGTAGTCGTGAACTGAGGTTGGTTCTGGTGATGTAGTCGTGAACTGAGGTTGGTTCTGGTGATGTAGTTGTGAACTGAGGTTGGTTCTGGTGATGTAGTTGTAGATGTAGCAATATTTAATTTATTAGTCTTGATAGTAGATCATTATAGGGTCAGGCTGCCAGACTAAATATATAGCTGTCTCAATTAGTCCATACGTCAGCCAAATGACTATCTGACTAAAGCCACTATAAACTATAGACAGGTGTCCCATCATTCATCTGGCAGCTATCTCCCTGGCTTTTCCATTCACAGGAGCACTCACTTTGTTGAGTGCTCTTGTGTTCTCTATGAGACAAACACTACTAGACATCTCTGGCAGTGTACTCATCTCCTAGAGAAAAAAAAGATCCACAGTCCGAAATTGGACATGCTGGGTCCTCATCTCCCTGACAATCAGACTGTTGACCGAATGTGTCTATCTCCGATGGGTGTCGCTGCTCTCTGGTTCGGTGCCTCCTCTCTGCAGTGATCACCGTCCTCCTTCTTCTGAGATCCATGTGCATGTCGCGTCCTACGTTGTGCACACTAGTTGGCATTGAGGTCCTGTATTGTAGTGCGCATGCGCGGAAGGTCTCTGACCTTTCCTTGCGTCTGCGAATTACAGTACTTTGATCTGTCCTCAACAGGGCAGATCATAGTGCGCCTGTGTAGGACTGCAATGCTGGTCTGTATAGAAGGAGGATGGAGATCACTGCAGAGATGAGGCGCCGGACCGGAGAGCAGCGACTCCCATCAGACCAGACCGCCCCCCCCTAGGTGAGTATTATAAAAGTAATTTTTTACGTTGTACAGAGCAGCCTGGGCTCTTATATACAGTATTTTAGAATGCTGTATATAAGGGATCACTTGTGGTGGCTGCAGCTTATAGTTGCCAAATCTGGTGACAGGTTACCCTTTAAGTGCTGCCTGAAAAATGGTTCGGTTATCTGTTTTAGGCTAAGTTCACACTTCAGTTGTTTTCAATCCGTCAGGTCCGTCAGCAACGGATCAGTTGTTTTTTAGATGTTAGGCTAAGTTCACATTTCCGTTGTTTTGTATCAGTCACATGCGTCGCTTGACGCATGTGACTGATGCGCTGTACAACGGATGACAAAGAACAGAATTCTTTGTCGGATTCCGTTGTGTGCGGGGGGCGGAGTTCGGGGGGGAGGGGAGCCAAGCGGGGCCGTGGCACTGAGGACGTCAGTGCCGCAGGGACTGCAGGACAGGTGAGTGAGTGTGAGTGTGTGTGTGTGTGTATGTGTGTGTGTGTGTGTGTGTGTGTGTGTGTATACACACATGCTGAATGTGGGAGGGGGCGGAGCCGAGCGGGGGGCGGGGCCAGGCGCTGAGGATGTCAGTGGAAGTGCTGCGGTCTGCATGGCTGGGGACAGGTGAGTGTATGTGTGAGTGAGTGTGAGTGAGTGTGTGTATGTGCATGTATGTATGTATGTGTGTGTGCACATGCAAAGTGCGGGAGGGGGCGGAGCCGAGTGGGGGGCGGGGCCAGACGAGGGTGTCAGTGGCAGTGCTTGTCTGCATGGCTGGGGACAGGTGTGTGTGTACATACATGTGCGGAGTGCGGGAGGGGGCGGGGCCGAGCGGGGAAGTGTCGGCCTCCCTGCACACGTAACCAGACTAAATATCGGGTAACAGCAAAGCACCCGATGTTTACCTTGGTTACCCGATATTTACCTTGGTTACGGGCCTACACCGCTTAGCGCTGGCTCCTTGCACCGTAACCAGGGTAAATATCGGGTAACCAACCAAAGCTGGTGACGTGTGCAGGGAGCCAGAGAGCATGCGCAGCGAAATCCGACGGATCTCGCTGTTCAAAAAACGTTACATGCTGCGTTCCCCCCGCCCGGCGGTCAGTCGTTCCACGACTGATCAGTCGGGCGGAGGGTGCAACGCAGCATCATCAGTCACAATCCGCTGCTCACACAAGTCTATGGGAGCAGCGGAATCCGCTAAACGGATTCCGTTGTTTACAAGAGCAGCGGATTGTGACTGATAGATTTTAGCGGAAATGTGAACTTAGCCTTAACTGATGCAACGGATGTGTTTTTCACAGGATTCCTTTCACAGGAATCCTGTGAAAAAACTGATCAGTTGCGTCCGTTACATCCGCTGTACGTCCGTTTTTTGACTGATCAGTTATGATCCGTTTGTGTTTGGGACAGCCCAGTGGGCGTGCCAAACATGCTGGGCATGCTCAGTAGAGCATGGCGGAATCCAGCGCTGGATTCCGTCGTAAGACGGATTACGACGGAATCCAGCACCATAGACATACATTGCAAGTGTGGCGGATGGCGACGGATTCCTGCGCGGCGCGTTAATTTTGACGGCCCGAAAAACGTTACATTCTGCGTTGCTCCCCGCTCGGCGGTCAGTCAAAAACGACGGACCGCGACGCAGCGGATGCAACGCAGGGTCATCAGTCGCAATCCGTCACTAATAGAAGTCTATGGGGAAATACAGGATTCCTGCAAAATATTTTGCAGGATTCCGTAATTCCTCAAGGCTACGGATTGTGACTGATGCAAAACAACTGAAGTGTGAACTTAGCCTTAACGGCATAGTGTCTTTGAAAAAATGAAGCTGTTAAAAGAAGCCATCTATCTAACTACCTACCTATCTGTAGGAGGTGGTCAGTTTATCACCACTCCTACGGTGGGTACATGATATTTGATGTGTCGTGTACCGAATGTACTATAATATGATTGTGTAATAGAAAGTGAATGTCTGAAGTGCTGCTGCTGGAGAATGTGAGCTGGCGATGGAGTCGGAGTACTGTAGCAGTTGGCGCCACCTAGTGGCTAAGAGTTTAATTTGTTTTAGTGTATACTGTATTTTACTGCATAATGTGTATTTTATAGTAATTGTATTCTGTAATGTATATTAACTAAATATAGCAGCATTGGGTGCTTCCTGAGTACTAAGGGATCTGAGGGCAAAGGTGGGAGGAGTAACAGATGACCAGGGAGGTTGGCTGTAGAGACAGGCAAGAGAGAGATCAGTTCTGCAGCGAGTGGAGTGTGAATGGTGGTTTGTAACTTGGGCATATCGGGGAACCTGGAGGTATTTTCCAAGTGTCCGGAGCCTATGGCTCATCTCGCAACGGGCTTAAAAAGAGTCCAGGGACTAGGCGGATGTGCCCGGGAGAGTGTTCCTCTGGACGGACCTAGGGAAGTCAAGGAAGGGGTTGGAAGCTGGCTGAGGCAGTGAATGGACACGGGTGGCCGCGGAGAGAACAGGGGGGAAAAGGAGGCTTAAGCCCAGCAGCTGTAAGACTAGGTTCCAGGCGGCAGGTTAGGCCAGAAGAAGTACCTCAGGAAACAGTGGCAGTGTCGCGGGCGGTGGGGTGCTGCGCTCGCTAAAGCTGCTCTGGCTGCTGCTCGGTGGCTCGAGCGGTGGGCCGGATCCGGGGACTCGAGCGGCGCTCCTCGCTCGTGAGTGAAAAGGGTGGTTGGTTTGTTTGGGGATTTAGTTCGTGACGCCACCCACAGGTTGTGGTGAAGATGGGCACCACCGCTGCTGGTGACGGGGATCCCGGCAGCGATGGTAGGGAGCAGCTGGGATGTTGTTTTCCCCCCTCCGTGGGTAGGGGTTGGTGGTCCCGGGGCCCGGTGGTGTGACGGGGAGGCAGGGTTGGTGAGGTTCAGGGTTGCAGGGTTGCAGGGACAGCGCGGCGCGGTGCCGGATGGCACGGGTGTACTCACTCAGCAAGAGATGCACAAAGTCCTCGGTAAACCAAACGGCTGGATGGACGGGTCCCGCAGCCGGCTGCAGTGTCTCTCCCCGGACAGGTGATGGCAGCTGTCTTTCCCTGCATTTTTGTGTAGTGTCTTGACTACAATGGGTCCCCAACGGTAGTCCGCTCCCCGGTGTATGGATGCCGGAGGAGCCCGTTTGCCCGCAGGCGCTGGCCCTTGGGTCTCTAGCCTTAGGCGGTAGCTGTATACCCTTACGGTGCGGACAGTTGCCTTCTAATGGGTCTTTGGCTGTTAGGAAACCCCTGGGGTTCCTGTCACACTTGGATTTGACTGTTGACGGCGACTCCAAGCCTAGTCGGGGTCCGATGGCCCTGCCTGTGTGTGCTGGCTTCACTTCGCTCCCCGGTCGGTACCGGTGGGCCACCGCCCAACCCCGGTCCTATGGTTCCGCATTGATTAACCACTCCTGCAGATGGCCACCACCATCTGCCAACCTTGTTGTCAGTGCCTGGGCCCCAAACCCAGACACTCTCCACTTCACTCCTCTCACTTCAACCTCCTCCACTGTTGTGTCACGTTTCCCGCCTCCAGGCCTGTGAACTCCTCGGTGGGTGGGGCCAACCACTTGGCTCCTCCCCACCTGGTGTGGACATCAGACCCTGGAGGGAGGCAACAAGGGTTTTGTGTTTGGCTAATGTTACTGTCTAGTGGGGGTGGGGGTGTGTGTGTGTTACCTGTGACGACCTGGCTAGTCCAGGGCGCCACAGCAGCACAACCAGATGTTATTGACCAGGTCTGTTGAGAAGGTGAAAGAGTTAAATAAATGTTTACATTTGTTTTGCCCCTAGCTCTCCGGTGTCCTGTGTGTAACTAAACAATCCAAGATGACAACCAATGGTGGAGTGATGGACGCTATGCTGAAAACTACAGTAAGTGTCACACACACTGCCCGAAGCGGTCTTCAAGCACCAGCTCTTTCTGGCGAAGGGGTGTGGAGCCCTCATGGCTCGGCAATTGCACCTTCCTTCAAGTGGTACTGCAAGCAGGGTTGATCTCTGCACAACCTGTCAAGTTGGGCTGGGGGGAAGACACCTGAGAAGAGCAAGTTACAGGTCGTGGTACTCGGATGGAGGAGATGGACTCCAGCCTGTGGCCATCCGTGAAGAACTCTCAAATATGTATATATTGCCTGGTGAAGTTTCCCTCAGCACGCAGCTTTCCCATGCTCTGCTATACATCTTTACCTCAGCTCCCAGCTTACCCTTGATATCAGAGCATGGAAAAACTGAGTGCTGAGTCAAAAATGTTTAGCAGAGCATGGGAAATCTGGGTGCTGAGGGAAAGAGCCATGCTTGTATCTTTGTCCCCATCCTGGTACATATAATCTCCATCACGCCGCACAGTAAAAAAAAATGTGATGATTAATTATACTCACCTTCCCTCTGCTGCCCTGGTGAGTGGTGTTCTCTTTTGATACAGTTTTTCCACAAGCACTTATATACCCCTGCAGAAGAACACGCTGTATACTGTACATACACAATATTACATGCATAGTATACTGTGCACAATATTACATTTACTGTATAGTATACCATATACACACTTATATATGATACAAACTACTATATACATTATATGCCCTTTTCTATACACTACACACATATGCACTTGTGACGCCCTGGCAAAACCAGGTAGTCACAAATAGGCCCCCGCATAACACCTTCCCTCATTAGGAAATACACAGCCAACCAGTAAACCCTAGTCACTTCCCCCTTAGGGACAGATAGACACACCAGTGGGCGTGGCCAGGTGGTTGGGACACGCCCACCCAGGGGCCCAGACAGCCCGGGGCGGGAAAGTAAACAGTTGAGTTTTGTCTAGAGTTCAGTTTGGAGAGGAGTGTAGGCTGGAGCTAGGGGTAGCTCCAGCAGGAGAGTTCAAGTTGAACAGTACCAGGGTAGGAGCCCTGGTGCCACTGGCTAGGAGGCAGACGGTGGAACTGAGGTGGACTGGGACAGGGTTGTAGCCCGCCGGTACCGACCCGGGGAACCGACCCGGAAACCAAAGCGCAAAGGGGGGTACTCGGACCCTGAAGCCAGGACCAGAATCAAGTGGCACTGGTTAATTAACCGATTGAGGCCAGGACTAGAGGTCTTGTCCCATCCAAAGTCCCTCATAGAAGACAACAGCCCACCGATTAGGGATAAGAGGTCACCACCAGGGCCCATAGATCCCACGGGCCAGCGTCTGCGGGCACGACTCCGTAGGCCACATCCAGCCGGGAGCGGACTCCTGAGTTTCACACTAGGAAAGTCCACCTTACACAAAGCAGTGCAGGAAAAGGATAAAAACCACCAGCCGGGTGGGGGACCAGAACGCAACCGGCCGCGGCACCAGCCACCATCACCTTAGTTTACCAGAGACTTGTGTGTTTTACTAGCAGTGAGTACACCAGCAGCCCCTACGGTCGCCATCCCCTGCACCGAGCCACCGGGTCCCAGGGCCAGCATCCCTACCCACGGAGGGGTTAACAACTTGCTGCGCAACATCTCCCCCGGGCGCCCCGTAACAGCAGCGGTGGTGTTCCACCTTACCACACACCGTGGGTGGCGTCACGAATGGCCTAGCCCGTACATCTACGTCCCCCCAATTTTATTCGGCATGTCCGCGAGACCCCCGGGTCCGGAGACCCTCGAGCCACCCACCGGAAGGTCCGGGCCCGAGCAGCGGCGGCTTATGGCACGGGGCGGCACACACTGATATACACTATCCACATACACACTGATATACACTATATACTACCCACATACACACTGATATACACTATATACTACCCACATACACACTGATATACACTATATACTACCCACATACACACTGATATACACTATATACTACTCACATACACACTAATATACATTATACATGTGGCGCCCCTGACCTAGTCAGACACCACTGAATATTGCACCCACGTCTGGGTCAGTACAAAACAGGTAATCCCAAAGGCTGACTAGGGAGAGGACACACACAGACACTTAGTAACCAGGACACACACAGAGCTTAGAGGGGACCCCTGGGCAGACACAGGGAGGGGGCGTAGCCCTCGCATCCCAGCTAGTGGTGGGTGGTGAGACTGGAAGCTACATAGTGTGCAGTGGCAGCAAGAGGACAGGAGTGAGCAGCCGCATCTGAGGTGTAGAGCAGAAGAGCAGGACACTGTCAGACCCTGCACCTGCAGTGGCTGCTGGCGGAGGAGAGCGGCTACCCAGTGGTGCTGCCTGAAAACCACCTAGTGAAGAGTTGGCTGAGTAAGGAGAGTAATGGTAGGCCAGGCCCGCACGGGGAAACAGGTCCCCAGAGTAGGTTGGCTCACGTTACCACCAGAGAAGTGAGTAAAAACCCTGAAAGACATTGCTGTTTGTGTGTGAGTTCTTCTGCGACCTGTGGTACTACACACTTACACTGAGCCCCTGGGGCCAGCCTCACTCTCGGGAGGCCACAACACCAGACTGCATTTACCATCAACCCCAGAAGCTCCCTCAACTGCAGTGGCGGTCACCCCCTGACCGCAAATACCGGGAATGGCGTCACGATTCCCATTGAAGTTAACCTACCTGTGGCCAGAAGATTCCCAACACGTGAAAACCCTGATGCGTCCAGCAGGTGAGCAACGGGGCTTCACATCTGGCATCACGAAAAGGATCAGGATTAGACCTGTACAGACAGGTGACCGTGCGCCTTGGCGGTCCGCATGAAAAATTTGAAGCGCCGCCATATTGCCAAAGCAGAAAGCGCGCCAAGAAACAACAACCGCCCACGAAGAGGTGTGGCTATCCAGGGATCCCCTGGAGTGTTCTGACCTCACGAGTGATGGAGGCGGATCTGTCTCGAGACGGCGGGAAGTTACAAGTCTGCTGCAAGAGACGAAACTGAGTGGGTGCAGAGAGAACCTGGTGAGCAGCGACACATTGAGAATGGCGTCCGCACGCAGCGAACCAGAACCAGGCTCCGCTGCCTGGTGGGACTGGGAGCTCGCAGAGTTCTGCGACCGGCTGCAAGCGCGGATCCTCCAGCAGGTGATGGAAGGTGGCTCAGAGCTTCGGGAGCTGGCTGTGGCGGTTTGGGCCTACGAGAGGTGGACCGCGCGGCTAGTGCCACACCGGGAAGTGACTACCCAAACCCCCTTGTTGATGCCTTTGGGTGAGTCCCACGCTGACCCTGCCCGCTCAGGTATGCTGATCCCGCCGGCGCTGTTACCTTGGCTTGCCACAGTTCCCGCTGTGATCCATGATGCGCTCCCGACTGAAGTCCCTGCTGCGACGTCCGATGCAGAAACGTCCCGTCCGGCCAGACCATGCCGCAGCCATGCCCGGCCAGACAAGACCAGGACGCAACGCCGTCTACCCCTGCCTGCAGAGCAGAAGCAGCCACCGCGCCCCAGTCGCCGACTGAAGAGCCGGGTCCTGTGTCCCCGCCGGGAGAAGACCCAGTATTCCTGCGGCTTAAAGAGGAGCTGAGTGCACGCTTTCCCAAAGACCTGGTGGACAAGTATTTGGTCCCCAGGCAGTCATCTGGACCCGGAGCGGTCCCAGCAACTTCTGTGGCTAAGAAGAGCCCACCACCCTGGCCCTCTGATGAAAGGCTATTCCCAGCGCTGCTGCCGGTGCAACCGGAGGAGTGATCATCACCACTAAGGAGAAGGAGAGGCCTGGAGGCTGAAGTAACAATCCCCGAGCAGCTGAAGGAGGATGCAGCACCCTTAGGAAGTAAGGGAGGACCGGAGGTCACGCTGTTACCTTACTCCCGCTGGGAAGAGGTTACGACACCCCCTGCTGAAGAAGACACAGTGGATATGTGGCACCCTGGACTAGCCAGGTCGTCACAGGTACTACAACACGACACCCCCACCCCGAGATAGGCACATCAGTCAGACACAAAATCCTTGTTGCCTCCCTCCAGGGGCTGATATCCACACCAGGTGGGGTGGAGCCAGGCGGTTGGCCCCACCCACTGAGGAGTTCACAGTCCTGGAGGCGGGAAAAGGAAGTGAGTCAGAAGTAAGTAGGAGTCAGGAGAGGAGCAAAGTGGTAGTAGAGGAGCAAACTGACTGTGTCAGGGTACGTGGCCCGGGCACCAAGAGCAAGGTTGACAGACGGTGGTGGCCGTCTGCAGGACAGGCGGATCGACGCGGAACCGTAGGACCGGGGATGGGCGGTGGCCCACCGGTACCGAACCGGGGAGCGAAGTGAAACCAGCACAAACCGGCAGGGCCTGCGGACCCCGACCAGGCTTGGAGTCGCCGTTAAATAGGTCAAATCCGTCAGTGACCGGAACCCCAGGGGTTTCCTAACAGCCAAGACCCGATTGAAGGCGACTGTCCAACCAGCAAAAGGAAATACAGCTATCGCCACAGCTAGAGTTCCAAGGGCCAGAGCCTGCGGGCAAAAGGGCTCCTCCGGCACATATACACGCTGGGGAGCGGGTTACCGGTGGGAAGCCATCGGGACCGAACATACACAAAGGTGCAGGGAAAGGCAGCCACCACCAACCGTCCAGGAGAAACCACAGCAGCCGGGACCTGTCCATCCAGCCGTTTGGTTTACCAGAGACTTTGCATCCATTTGTGGCTGAGTGAGTACTACCGTGCCACCGCGCTGCGCAGTCCAAGCGACCCTGCACCTTGCCAACCCGGCCTCCCCGACACCTCACCGGGCCCCGGGACCACCAACCCCCTACCCACGGAGGGGAGAGAAACATCCCAGCTGCTCCCTACCATCACTCCCGGGAACCCCGTCAATAGCAGCGGTGGTGCCCAACCTCACCACAACCCGTGGGTGGCGTCACGGACCAAATCCCCAAACCGAACTACCCCCCTTTCACTCACAGGCGAGGAGCGCCGCTCGAGTCCCCGGATCCGGCCCACCGCTCGAGCCACCGAGCAGCAGCAGCAGCAGCACCGGACCCGAGCGTGGTGAGCGCAGCGCCCCGCCGCCCGCGACAGATATCTTCATGCCCAGCATGTACGTGACCTGGGAGCCCGCAGACAGTGAAGTGATAGTGATGAGGAGGCCAGCAGAGGACGGCGCCGCGTGAGGACAAGACTACCACCTGTGCAGCCTATCCCAGACAAGGAGAGGGAGATGGTAACGGCTCGAGACCTAGAGGAGAAGCAGTCCCTCCGAAAAGCCAAGCACCAGGTGAGAGGTCCCATCCGCCGCCGAGTGGTTGAGGAGTTCAACCTACGAACCGGCTAGGGGTTTATTGTGGATGCTGGTGTCAAGGAGGGCATCTTCGTGTCAAGAAGAGATGTCCACGCCCACCTGCAGAGAGGACACCCCAGTCATGACCTAAGAATGGGAGACATTGTCAAATACACCAAGCACAAGGGTGAAAGAGGCTGATTTGCCCTAGACGTGGTACCATGCCCGAAGAGCTCCAGCTACAGCCCCGCAGCTGCCACCCAGTCACCAAGGTCACCACCATTAGTACAAGCTCAGCAACTACAGCAAGCTGAAA
Organism: Anomaloglossus baeobatrachus; assembly: GCF_048569485.1. Taxonomy (NCBI): domain Eukaryota; kingdom Metazoa; phylum Chordata; class Amphibia; order Anura; family Aromobatidae; genus Anomaloglossus; species Anomaloglossus baeobatrachus. Next base: position 637,081,203 of record NC_134356.1, on the reverse strand, counting down.
GTGTACAAGCTCAGCAACCACAACAAGTTCAAAGTGCTACACAGCCAAACTCCAGGTTCCAGAGCATGCAAGTGCTACAACCTGATCATGAGAGGAGGAGGTCGGTGTAAAGCAAGTAGAGAAAAGTACAGTAAAGTTACAAGTTACAGTTAAAGCAACGTTTACCTGTTTAAGATGATGTGCCCACAAAAACTATTGTGTGAAACTACCTCTTTTGCACCTGGTTTTGTGCAGTTTTCTAAGGACCATAGGCTATGAACTGGCTATAGCCACAAACTCTCGCAGTGTATGTGGTTACCCCAGAGGTACCAACCTAGAGCACACCTGTTTATGGGGCCTGGCTCTGCACCATCAGGGAGCATGCCTGTGATGGCGCTTGCTATCCAAAAGCCAAGAACACGCCCATTTAAGGAGCCTGGCTCGCCTACGACAAGGGAGCACGCCTGTTTATGGGGCCTGGCAGTGGGTACCCTGCTTGAAGTGACCCTGACCGAGAACGCCACCTCTACATTCCTGCCAGAAGTGGCCGAAGACGCGGCTCAAAAAGGGAGGCTTACCTTTAAACCACCAACCTCAAGAAAGAAGATCAGAGGATTTTGGATGGGTTAAGGACTTGTGGGTGGTGATGTATGGTACCTGGTTTGAAGTTTTAAATGTCTTAACAGTTTGTATTGCAAATGTTTTTGTCTTTGCAGCCTGAGGACGTGCTGATGATAACTAAGGGGGAATGTGGTGCCCCTGACTTGGTCAGGCACCACTGAGTATTGCACCCACGTCTGGGTCAGTACAAAACAGGTAATCCCAAATGCTGACTAGGGTGTGGACACACACAGACACTTAGTAACCAGGACACACACAGAGCTTAGAGGGGTCCCCTGGGCAGACACAGGGAGGGGGCGTAGCCCTCGCATCCCAACTAGTGGTGGGTGGTGAGACTGGAAGCTACAGAGTGTGCAGTGGCAGCAAGAGGAGAGCAGTGAGCAGCCGCGTCTGAGGTGTAGAGCAGAAGAGCAGGACACTGTCAGACCCTGCACCTATAGTGGCTGCTGGCGGGGGAGAACGGCTACCCAGTGGTGTTGCCTGAAAACCACCTAGTGAAGAGGTGGCTGAGTAAGGAGACTACCGGTAGGCCAGGCCCGCACGGGGAAACAGGTCCTCAGAGCAGGAACGCATCTACTCGGCCTGCCAAACCTGCTGGTGAGGGTACTGGATGTACCTCACCGAACCACACAGAGTCCGCAGCATCAAGAGCAACAAGGGGGCCCATAAGTAAAAGAAGGCAAGCAGCCAGCATTACGTGGTCCACGCTGTCAGCAAACGGGCCAGAAAGGGGAGAACGGCAGTTGCGACTTCCCTGGGTGATCCCCGCAGTACTACAAGTCAGGGGTCACCCCACACAAGAAGGGCTAGGAAGGCGAGTCAGCAGTCACCCCTGGATCAGCCTGAAGGACACCTGGTTCCACCTGGTTCATCATAGCATTGCCTGGGTTGGCTCACGTTACCACCAGAGAAGTGAGTAAAAACCCTGAAAGACATTGCTGTTTGTGTGTGAGTTCTTCTGCGACCTGTGGTACTACACACTTACACTGAGCCCCTGGGGCCAGCCTCACTCTCGGGAGGCCACAAAACCAGACTGCATTTACCATCAGCCCCAGAAGCTCCCTAAACTGCAGTGGCGGTCACCCCCTGACCGCAAATACCGGGAATGGCGTCATGATTCCCACTGAAGTTAACCTACCTGTGGCCAGAAGATTCCCAACACGTGAAGACCCGAGGCGTTCAGCAGGTGAGCTACGGGGCTGCACATACACTACCCCCATACACACTGGTATACACTATATTCTGCATACACACTATTACATATACTTACCTATGCAGAAGTCAGTCTCCAGGACCAGCGGGGCCTTTACATCCCTGCCCCAACCCAGGACAGTAGCCATAACCAGTGACGTCTCTGGTCTGCAGGCATACCTCCCAACCATCCCGGATTCTGCGGGACTGCCACGTGTGTCCCGCAGCCCCGCGGCTCACAGCTGATGTCCCGACTCCTCCCCTCAGTGCAGTGAATAAATTAAATTATCATCAGCTCTGGATTTTTGGGGCGGCCGGGACTCTATCCCGTGGAACTGTGAGTTCATTGTTTCAAAGGCAGCAGCTCTACCACTGAGCTACTGCCTGTATTGAAACCCATAGGAAGATTTTGTTATCTTGACCTCTATACTGCAAGTTAGACACCAGAGGCAGATTATTCAGCTGCAAAGATGGATGGAGGGATGGATGAATGGAGGGATGAATGGAGGGATAGAGGGAGGGATGGATGGATGATAGAGGGATGAATGGAGGGATAGAGGGAGGGATAGAGGGAGGGATGGATGGATGATAGAGGGATGAATGGAGGGATGGAGGGATGGATGGATAATAGAGGGATGAATGGAGGGATAGAGGGAGGAATAGATGATAGAGGGATGAATAGAGGGATAGAGGGATGGATAGATGATAGAGGGATGAATGGAGGGATGATTGGAGGGATAGAGGTAGGGATAGAGAGAGGGATGGATGGATGGATGATAGAGGGATGAATGGAGGGATGATTGGAGGGATAGAGGTAGGGATAGAGGGAGGGATGGATGAATGGATGATAGTGGGATGAATGGATGATAGAGGGATGGATGATAGAGGGATATATAGATACATGACAGATAATAGATAGATACATACATGATAGATAGTTAGATAGAATCATAGATAGATGGAATCATATATAAATAGATAGATAGAATCATAGACAGATAGATAGATAGAATCCTAGATAGATAGATAGATAGAGGGATAGATAGAATCATAGATAGATAGAGGAATAGATAGATAGAGGGATAGATAGATAGATAGATAGATAGATAGAATCCTAGATAGATAGAAAGAATCCTAGATAGATAGAATCATAGATAGAATCCTAGATAGATAGATAGAATCATAGATAGATAGAGGAATAGATAGATAGATAGATAGAATGATAGATAGATAGAGAGATAGATAGATAGAATCATAGATAGATAGAGGGATAGATAGATAGAGAGATAGATAGATAGATAGATAGATAGATAGAATCATAGATAGATAGAGGGATAGATAGACAGACAGATAGATAGATAGCTAGAGGGATAGATAGAGGGATAGATATAGATAGATAGATAGATAGATAGATAAATAAATACTGCATCTCTTTGTAGGTGAAGGAAAGAGTCAGATTCATTTGTTCCCATAAAACTACCATAAAGAAATGAGGAAAAAAATACAAATACATTTTTTGTTTTTTTATCTTCACCACCTAGAGGGAGAGGAAAAGAGGATTGTCTAGCTGCCCAGACACGGATGTTTTTAACCTAGATAGTGGCATTTTAGTTAGGTACCCGGAATATTGAGATTTACCTTGCCGTTGGTTTCCGGGCTTACATGCATTGGCCAATTCATAAACTAAAAATCTCATTTTTCATATAGCAGTAATGCAGTACCAGAGTTCCCTTATACATTGATGGCATTTAGTGTGCGGCTGTATCCATTTTGTATTTGCTATGTTTTTTCAGCTGGCACCTATACACGTTTTTTGGAGGGAGCTGAAGCTCTGAGTTACCAAGCGATGGCCTCAAAACCTTAATGATTTAGAGATGATCTGCTAAGAGGAGTGGAGCAAAATTCCTCCAGACACGTGCGCAAACCTCATCATCAACTACAAAAACATCTGACTGCTGTGCTGCCAACAAGGGTTTTGACACCAAGTATTAAGACTTGTTTGCCAGAGGGATCAAATACTTATTACTCTCTGCAAAATGCAAATAAAGTTATATAATTTATACAACGTGATTTTCTGGATTTTATTGTGGATATTTTAGCTGTCACTGTTAAAATTAACCTACCCTTAAAATTATAGATTCTTCATGTCTTTGTCAGTGGGCAAACTGACAAAATCAGCAAGGGATCACATACTTATTTACCCCACTGTATACAGCAGAATCCATTCCAAAATCCATATAAAAAAATGCAATGTGAACATACCCTTTTCATTCAGTGGTCAGATTAAAGCGGGCTTTACACGCTACGATTTCGCTACAGCGATCTCGTTGGGGTCACGGATTTTGTGACGCACATCCGGCCGCTGTAGCGATGTCGTAGCGTGTGACTCGTAGGAGCGATTTTGGATCGTTGCAAAAACGTCCAAAATCGCTCCTCGTTGACATGGGGGTCCACTCCCAATTATCGCTGCTGTCGCAGGGGCGAAGTTGATCCTCGTCCCTGCGGCAGCACACATCGCTACGTGTGACGCCGCAGGAAGGATCATCTCGTTACCTGCCTCCGGCCACAATGCGGAAGGAAGGAGATGGGCGGGATGTTACGTCCCGCTCATCTCCGTCCCTCCGTTTACATTGGGCGGCCGCTTAGTGACGTCACTGTGACGCCAAACGGACCGCCCCCTTATAAAGGAGGCGGTTCGCCGGTCACAGCGACGTCGAAGGACAGGTATGTGTGGCGGGGGTGCGCGATTTTGTGCACGACAGGCAGCGATATGCCCGTCGCGCACAAACGATGGGGGCGGGTGTCATGCTAGCGATATCGGGCCGGATATCGCAGCATGTAAATGTGACGCCCTGGGCAAGCCAGGGGTCTCAGGTCACAACATCACATGCACCCCACATTCCCGGCAGGTACATCTAGGCTAACCTAAAATCCTTGTTGCCTTCCTCCAGGGGCTGATGTCCACACCAGGGGGTGGGCCAGGCGGTTGGCTCCGCCCACTGAGGAGTTCACAGCCCTGGAGGCGGGAAGAACCAGGCAGTGAAACTAGGGAAGTGAAAGTAGAAGGAAGTGGTAGAGGAGCAAAGGAGAGGAGCTTGAGTGAAGAAGTAAAAAGGAACAGTTGTAAAGCCTGAAGCTGGTCCGGGTGTGTGCCCCGGACTGAGACAGCAAGGTCAGCAGACGGCGGTGATAGTCTGCAGGGGGACTGTTTGGAGGTTGCTGGAAGGACCGCGGACGGGTGGTGACCCGGCGGTACCCCGGAGCAGTATACGAAGAACAGTCAGCACCAGGGCAGGGGCCTTTCGGATCCCGGCAAGGCTAGGAGTCGCCATAATTTGCCAAATCCGTCAGTGAAGGGGACCTCTGTCTCCTAACAACCAAGTCCCAATTGAAGGCAACAGTCCGACCGTTAAGGGGAGACACCGCCACCGCCAGGGCACCAGTTTCCCAGGGCCAGCGCCTGCGGGCAAGAGAGGGGCTCCTCCGGCCCATATCCAAGCCGGGGAGCGGGTAACCGGTGGGAACCCATCGCTACCAAAAGACTTTACATAGGTGCAGGGAAGAGACCGTCACCGCTAACTGCAGGGAACCGCAGCACCGTAACCGTCCGAGGGACCCGTCCAACCAGCCATTTGTTTACCGAGAACGGTGTCGTGTTTACTGGCTGAGTGAGTACCTCCGTGCCGTGCGGCACAGCGTTGCCCCTGCGCCCCTGCACCTCCACAGGCCCCATACCCGCCTGTCCACCATACCAACCCCATCACTGGGCCCCGGGATCACCAAAACCCTTACCCACGGAGGGGCAAATCAACAACTGACTGCTCCGTACCATCACTCCCGGGATCCCCAGACAGAGCAGCGGTGGTGTCCACTTAATCACCACAACCGTGGGTGGCGTCACGGACAATAAACTATCCCAAAACCCAATCCCCTTTCACTCACGGGCGAGGAGCGCCGCTCGAGTCCCCGGGATCCGGCCCATCGCTCGAGCCACCGAGCAGCAGCAGGCCGCAGCAGTCGGACCCGAGCAGTGGGAGAGCGCGGCATCCCCTCCTCCGCCCGCGACATAAAGCCACCCTTAGAGTTGCTTTTAAGGCAGACATGTCTCAAGAATTGGCTAGTTGCTTCTTTTTGTATGAAGAATATGTGGGGGGAAAAAAGGACCCCGTGCACCATAGGTGAGTTTTCTTACTGAAATCGATAATAAGTTTTTTTTTTTAGAGAGTATTTAGATCTCTTTTTAATGGGGAATTTGGAGCAGGATTTGATATAAACTCCACTTAAGAAACCCCATATCCTTATGGTATTTTCACACTGAGCTTTTTGATGTGGATTTTGGAGTAATTCTGCTCCAAAATCCACCTGAAAAATGACTTGATAAACTCATTGGATAAGATTTGTATTGATTGCATTGGGAAAACGCACCTATGCATGGTTCTGTTTTTTCCTACGTGTTTTTTCGACATGGAAAAAGAAGCAACATGTAAATTCTTAAGGCATTTCTGCATGAAATAATAGTCTAAAGTAAGCTGAAAAAATGCCCCATACACAAAAAAAACCCCACCTACGGCATAGTTTTACTTTAAAGCGATTTTATTCTGGCTTATGAATCCACATCCAAAAACTTGTTATGAACACACCAGCTGCCATGTAACTGCAGTAATTATGAAGATAATGTTATTGAATGTTTTCTATTAATAGTCTACTGCCACCTAGTGGCTAATATAGTGTATGGTCTCAAAATAGAATTTTACATTGCATTATGATATTATAGAATATGAAATCACTCAGGAGCGTGAGCTCTGTGCATTGCCATACAGGCTCCAGCAGACTCATGTATGAGACCTAAGACTCTTTTCAGTGGTAGGATCTAGTCCGTTTTCATCAGTTCTCCGGGTTTTTAAAATGACAACTACCGGTAGTCAGGGCCGCCACTAGGATTTTCAGGGCCACATACTGGCAAAATGCTGGGGCCCCCTTGAGACTCTGCCCAGGCTCCACCCGACCTCCGCCTCCACCCCTCAAACCTTCCACACTCTCACCACCATTCTTGGAAAAACATATGTGGATACTGTGTGTGTATATCTATGTATCTATCTATCTATCTATATATACAGTTAGGTCCAGAAATATTTGGACAGTGACACAATTTTGGCGAGTTGGGCTCTGCATGCCACCACATTGGATTTGAAATGAAACTTCTACAACAGAATTCAAGTGCAGATTGTAACGTTTAATTTGAAGGTTTGAACAAAAATATCTGATAGAAATTGTAGGAATTGTACACATTTCTTTACAAACACTCCACATTTTAGGAGGTCAAAAGTAATTGGACAAATAAACCAAACCCAAACAAAATATTTTTATTTTCAATATTATGTTGCGAATCCTTTGGAGGCAATCACTGCCTTAAGTCTGGAACCCATGGACATCAGCAAACGCTGGGTTTCCTCCTTCTTAATGCTTTGCCAGGCCTTTACAGCCGCAGCCTTCAGGTCTTGCTTGTTTGTGGGTCTTTCCGTCTTAAGTCTGGATTTGAGCAAGTGAAATGCATGCTCAATTGGGTTAAGATCTGGTGATTGACTTGGCCATTGCAGAATGTTCCACTTTTTTGCACTCATGAACTCCTGGGTAGCTTTGGCTGTATGCTTGGGGTCATTGTCCATCTGTACTATGAAGCGCCGTCCGATCAACTTTGCGGCATTTGGCTGAATCTGGGCTGAAAGTATATCCCGGTACACTTCAGAATTCATCCGGCTACTCTTGTCTGCTGTTATGTCATCAATAAACACAAGTGACCCAGTGCCATTGAAAGCCATGCATGCCCATGCCATCACGTTGCCTCCACCATGTTTTACAGAGGATGTGGTGTGCCTTGGATCATGTGCCGTTCCCTTTCTTCTCCAAACATTTTTCTTCCCATCATTCTGGTACAGGTTGATCTTTGTCTCATCTGTCCATAGAATACTTTTCCAGAACTGAGCTGGCTTCATGAGGTGTTTTTCAGCAAATTTAACTCTGGCCTGTCTATTTTTGGAATTGATGAATGGTTTGCATCTAGATGTGAACCCTTTGTATTTACTTTCATGGAGTCTTCTCTTTACTGTTGACTTAGAGACAGATACACCTACTTCACTGAGAGTGTTCTGGACTTCAGTTGATGTTGTGACCGGGTTCTTCTTCACCAAAGAAAGTATGCGGTGATCATCCACCACTGTTGTCATCCGTGGACGCCCAGGCCTTTTTGAGTTCCCAAGCTCACCAGTCAATTCCTTTTTCTCAGAATGTACCCGACTGTTGATTTTGCTACTCCAAGCATGTCTGCTATCTCTCTGATGGATTTTTTCTTTTTTTTCAGCCTCAGGATGTTCTGCTTCACCTCAATTGAGAGTTCCTTAGACCGCATGTTGTCTGGTCACAGCAACAGCTTCCAAATGCAAAACCACACACCTGTAATCAACCCCAGACCTTTTAACTACTTCATTGATTACAGGTTAACGAGGGAGACGTCTTCAGAGTTAATTGCAGCCCTTAGAGTCCCCTGTCCAAATACTTTTGGTCCCTTGAAAAAGAGGAGGCTATGCATTACAGAGCTATGATTCCTAAACCCTTTCTCCGATTTGGATGTGAAAACTCTCATATTGCAGCTGGGAGTGTGCACTTTCAGCCCATATTATATATATAATTGTATTTCTGAACATGTTTTTGTAAACAGCTAAAATAACAAAACTTGTGTCACTGTCCAAATATTTCTGGCCCTGACTGTATATATATATATATATATATATATATATATATATATATATATATATATATATAGATAGATAGATAGATAGATAGATACACCCACATTCATGGCCAAAAGTGTTAGCACCCTTGAAGTTGTTCCAGAAAATGAAGCATTTCCCTTACAAAATAAATAATAAACCCCCTACACCTCCCCTCTCCATAATATACCCTCTCCGTATCTCTCCCACACTGCCCCATGTATGATATCCCTCCACACCCGCTGCCTGCTCCTCAGTATACCTCCACACAATACCCCTGTGTATAATATCCCAACACACTGCCCCTCTGTAGAATATCCCTCACACACACTGCCCCATGTAATATCCCCACACTGCCCCCTGTATAATATCCCACACACACACTGCTCTTCTGTATAATATCCACACACACTGACCCTCTGTGTAATATCCCTCAAGTACACTACCCCTTTGTACACTATATATATTATATCCTCTCACACACACACACACACTGCCCCTCTGTACATCGCCCCACACACTACCCCTCTGTATACTATGCCCCACACACATTGCCTCTCTGTATAATATCCTCCTGGTATATAGGTCTGCATTCTGGGCCCTTCCTGGTATATATGTCCCATTCTGGTTTATTATCCCCTTCCTAGCATACATATCCTCCTCCTGGTATATATGCCGGCATCCAGGGACCCTCCTTTTATATATGTCCCCATCCCAGTTTTGCCCCTATCCTAGTATATATGTCCAATCCTGGGCACCTCCTAGTATGTATATCCCACTCCTGGGCACATTCAGGTATATATGTCCCCATCCTGATTTTTGTCCCCCTCCTGGTATATATCTCCTCCTTCTTCTATATATGTGCCCTTCCTGGGCATCTCCTTGTATATTTGTTTACTGCAAAAAAAACCCCAAAACAAATATTTTACTTACTATCCCCGGCTCCCATACGTCGTGCGGTGTCTTCTCTGAGCAGCAATGCATTTCAGCTGGACGTGTATGTGTGATGCCCTGGCAAAACCACGTAGTCACAGATAGGCCCCTGTATAACACCTTTCCCCCACCTAGGAAACACACAGCCGACCTTAAACCCTAGTCACCCCCCTTTAGGGAAGGAGAGAAAGACGCGACCAAATGCCATTTGTGCAAAAGTGATGTCTTTATTAGGTCAGGGAAGGTGAAAGATGCGGCACAAAACACAAGTGAAAAAGCAAGACACAGGCAATCCAAGATATAGTATATGATAGAAAGACCGTATAACCACTAAAATTAGTGCCAACCCATAATTAATGGGATGGTATACATTGTCCACCAGGATGACATCCAAGATATAGTATATGATAGAAAAACCGTATAACCACTAAAATTAGTGCCAGCCCATAATTAATGGGATGGTATACATTGTGCACCAGGATGACATCCAATAAAGAGTAACCGGACCACAATCGATCCAATCGGTTACACATGCAATTGCATGTAAAGGATGAAATAGAGAATAAACCGCATAGGATTGGCAGACATACCTGGGAGACAAGAAACCTAGGAGAGCACTGTGACCTGCGTCACCCGACGGCCGTTTCGGCGTCCAAGCCTTCGTCAGGGGGAGTGACGTGGGAGTGACGAGGGGCTTGGACGCCGAAACGGCCGTCGGGTGACGCAGGTCACAGTGCTCTTCTAGGTTTCTTGTCTCCCAGGTATGTCTGCCAATCCTATGCGGTTTATTCTCTATTTCATCCTTTACATGCAATTGCATGTGTAACCGATTGGATCGATTGTGGTCCGGTTACTCTTTATTGGATGTCATCCTGGTGGACAATGTATACCATCCCATTAATTATGGGTTGGCACTAATTTTAGTGGTTATACGGTTTTTCTATCATATACTATATCTTAGATGTCATCCTGGTGGACAATGTATACCATCCCATTAATTATGGGTTGGCACTAATTTTAGTGGTTATACGGTCTTTCTATCATATACTATATCTTGCATTGCCTGTGTCTTGCTTTTTCACTTGTGTTTTGTGCCGCATCTTTCACCTTCCCTGACCTAATAAAGACATCACTTTTGCACAAATGGCATTTGGTCGCGTCTTTCTCTCCTTTCATTTGTCTATTAGCGACCTGCCTGGGTCTTCAACTTCACCATGTAAATTATATACTTAATTTATTATATACCAAATTGTATTCGACATGGTGTGGCTGTGGTCTATATCTGTCACCCCCCTTTAGGGGAAGACACACCAGTAGGTGGGACCAGGCGGTTAGGTAACGCCCACCTAGGGGTCTAGACAGCCCGGGGGTGGGAAAGCAGGAGTTCAGTCAGATTTGCTTAGAGTTCAAGTTGAGAGGAGTGTGGGCTGGAGCTAGGTGTAGCTCCAGCAGAGGAGGTTCAAGTTGAACGGTGCCAGGGTAGGAGCCCTGGTACCTTGGCTAGGTGCCAGACGGTGGTCTGTGGCAGCTGGAGACAGGAAGACGGCACGGCAGATCTGAGGAGGACCGGAGAAGGGTTGGAGCCCACCGGTACCGACACCGGAGACCCGACTGGAAACCGTGCACAGAGGGGGTACTCGGACTCTGAAGCTAGGACTGAAGACAGCGGCTTAGCTAATTAACCGATTGAGGGCAGGATTATAGGTCCTGTCTCAACCTAAGTCCCGAAAAGTAGACAACCACCCAACGAGAGGGATAGGGCCACCACCAGGGCCTGTTGATCCCACGGGTCAGCGTCTGACGGGCACGGCTCCTTAGGCCACATCCAGCCGGGAGCGGACTCCCATGTTCACACCGGGAAGTCAAAAGACACAACAACACAAGGAAAGGACGGCGACCACCAGCCCGGGTGGGGAACCAGAGTACAACCGGCCGCGGCGGTCGGTAACCAACATCTTGGTTTACCAAAACATTCATGTGGTTTCTTCCAAAGTGAGTAAACAATTTTCCCCCGGTCCATCGGGGCCTGCAAGCCCTTGCCAATGCCATACCCTGCACAGAGACACTGGGCCCCGGGGCAACCACCCTTACCCACGGAGGGTTAACATCCAGCTGCCATTACATCTCCCCCGGGTGTTCCCTACAACAGCAGCAGTGGTGTCCAACTTCACCGCACACCGTGTGAGGCATCACGAACATTTCATAAACAATCCCGTAAAAATATGTCCCCCTTTTTATTCGGAGTGTCCGGGTGACCCCTCGAGCCATTCCGTAGGCCCCGGATCCGAGCGGCGCCGGATGCTGGCTCAGGGGCGGCACATGTGCTCTCCACACACCCAGCTAGAGCAAGGCAGGGGCTGCAGTCAGCAGGCGCCCCCACCAACCAGTGCTGCATTCAGCAGGCGCCCCCACCACCTAGGGCTGCAGTCAGCAGGCGCCCCCACCACCCGGGGCTGCAGTCAGCAGGCACCCCCACCTCCTGGGTCTGCAGTCAGCAGGCACCCCCACCACTTGGGGCTGCAGTCAGCAGGCGCCCCCACCACTCAGGGCTGCAGTCAGCAGGTGCCCTCACCACCCGGGGCTGCAGTCAGCGGGCCCCTCCACCACCCTGTGCTGCAGTCAGCAGGCACCCCCACCACTTGGGGTTGCAGTCAGCTGGCCCTTCTACCACCCGGGGCTGCAGTCAGAAGGTGCCCCCCACCTCTCAGGGCTGCAGTAAGCAGGCGCCCCCACCACCTGGGGCTGCAGTCAGCAGGTGCCCCCACCACCCGGGGCTGAAGTCATCTGGCCCCTCCACCACACGGGGCTGCAGTCAGAAGGTGCCCCCACCACCCGGTGCTGCAGTCAGCCAACCCTCCTGTAATGCCCTGCCGGTAGTTCAGAGAAATGAGATGCCAACTCAGATCCCACCTTCAGTAAAAGTACCATGAAAAATACTGGTGGCTGTCCAACAACCTTATGCTTATGCCTATGGTTCTTGGTTCCAGCAATGTTGCTTATGCTTATGCCTATGGTTCTTGGTTTCAGCAATGTTGCCGGTTAGCATTAAATATTTATCTGCGACAGTCAAGTACCAGAGATGAAAATAAGGATAACGTTTGGAACACCATTCTAAGTCTGAACTGGGTGCAAAAACCTAAAAAAAATCACTATGGGGAGATAAGGTATGCACACCAGTGACTATGTAAGGGGAATACATGGAATAGCAGAAACTGCTGTGTGAATACTGACTTGAAAAATCCAATAGCTATATGTAAAGTGAAAATGTGAAAAATGGAACCTGCATTACTGCCATGAACATATGAATCAAGAGAAATTTAGCTACTGAATTGATCAATGCAATAGAGCCCCAACACTACGCCAAAGTATTTCTCTACGTTGGGGTCCCTAGCCCGTGTGTGTCCCCTCATGCAGTTAAAAAACTTACCGTGTATGGGAAGCTGAGACCTAGGCTATATATGCGTATGATATGGATTGGCAATAGGTGTGGTTGGGGAGGGTTCCCAAACGAAAAAATACTAACAATAAGGATAACGTTTGGAACACCATTCTAAGTCTGAACTGGGTGCAAAAACCTAAAAAAACATCACTATGGGGAGATAAGGTATGCACACCAGTGACTATGTAAGGGGAATACATGGAATAGCAGAAACTGCTGTGTGAATACTGACTTGAAAAATACTTTGGCGTAGTGTTGGGGCTCTATTGCATTGATCAATTCAGTAGCTAAATTTCTCTTGATTCATATGTTCATGGCAGTAATGCAGATTCCATTTTTCACATTTTCACTCTTACATATAGCTATTGGATTTTTCAAGTCAGTATTCACACAGCAGTTTCTGCTATTCCATGTATTCCCCTTACATAGTCACTGGTGTGCATACCTTATCTCCCCATAGTGATTTTTTTTAGGTTTTTGCACCCAGTTCAGACTTAGAATGGTGTTCCAAACGTTATCCTTATTGTTAGTATTTTTTCGTTTGGGAACCCTCCCCAACCACACCTATTGCCAATCCATATCATACGCATATATAGCCTGGGTCTCAGCTTCCCATACACGGTAAGTTTTTTAACTGCATGAGGTGACACACACGGGCTAGGGACCCCAACGTAGAGAAATACTTTGGCGTAGTGTTGGGGCTCTATTGCATTGATCAATTCAGTAGCTAAATTTCTCTTGATTCATATGTTCATGGCAGCAATGCAGATTCCATTTTTCACATTTTTCACTTTTACACATAGCTATTGGATTTTTCATGTCAGTATTCACACAGCAGTTTCTGCTATTCCATGTATTCCCCTTACATAGTCACTGGTGTGCATACCTTATCTCCCCAAAGTACCAGAGATGAACTGACCTAATCACCCTGACACCTTGGAGTACACTTTGCTTTGTAAGTTACTCCACTATTTTCACTCCTATCAGTGAAGATTAATCAGAAAAGATATTACCTCTGAGTTACTGACCATATTTGCAGATGACTGTCAGTTGTATAGTTTATAGAGTGATGGGTGAGAGCGTTCATGGTTGTTAAAAACCAAATCGCTAAGGGTACCTTTATTATTGATACGTTCAGACATATATATGAGTCTTAGGGCAAATCTGACATAGCAGTTGGTCTCTCCTTGGTTCTGGTGCTGTATTTATGCACTAATGGTAGTTCTGGTGCTAAATTCTGATATTGATGGTTGCTCTGGTGCTGTATTCCTGGGCTAATGTTGGTGCTGCGCTTATGTACTGATGTTGGCTCTTGTGCTGAATTCATGTACTGATGGTAATTCTGGTGTTGTATTTATTTACTGAGATTGGTTTTGGTACTTATATAATGAGCTTGGTTATGGTGCAGTATTTATGTACCGAGCTTGGTTCTAGTGGTGTATCTATTTAATAAGCTTTGTTATAGCACTGAATTTAATGACTGTGCTTGATTTTTGTGCTACATTTATGTACAGAGTTGTGTAATGATGCTGTATTTTTATGAGGCTGGTCCTGTTGCTGTATTTAGCTTGGCTATGATGCTGTAGTCATCTAGTAACCCCTTACTGACATTGGACGTACTGGTACATCCTGGCTGTTTGGGTGTTAATGACCAAAGATGTACCCAGTATGTCCAGCTAACTGTGGGGGTACAACCACTGTACCCCCGCGATAGCAGCCAGATCTGCAGATGATGTTACTGCTGAGACCCTGCTCTCACTGCCAGGAACGGTGCCCACAGCTATGGAAAGCCTCAGATACCATGCCAAATGCATGGAGTATGAGGCAAAGTGTCAGTGCTGCGATGGCAGCACAAATGTATATTCCACTGCAATGATCGTGCATTTCAGTGGATTATATCAGTGATCAGACCACTGAAAGCTAATGTCTCATGAAGGGACTAAGTAAAAAAAAGTTTAAAAAAAATGGTAAAAGTATTAAAAAAAAAATCTGAAAATAAAGACTCCCCCCAAAAAATAATTCCAATAAATATGTAAATTTATGTAGAAAAACAAACAAAAAAAGTACACATATTTGGTATTGTCTCGTCAGGTACAGCCCAATCTATAAAACTGTCAATCTTGTTAACCCCTTCAGTGAACACAGCAAAAAATTGAAAAAAAACCTAGCAAAAACCACAAGTGCATCTCAATAAATTAGAATATCATCAAAAAGGTAATTTATTTCAGTAATTCAACACAAAAAGGGAAACGCATATATTATATAGAATCATTACACACAGAGGGATCTACTCCTATATATAATATAAAGTCACTCATTACACACAGAGGGATCTATTTCAAGTATAGTTTATTTCTGTTAGTTTACCGTTTATTTCTGTTAATGTTGATGATTATGGCTTACAGCCAAAGAAAACACAAAAGTCATTATCTCAGAAAATTATAATAATTACCACAAAATACCAGAAAAGGCTTCCTAAGCATTTAAAATGGTTCCTTAGTCTGGTTCAGTAGGCTACACAATCATGGGGAAGACTGCTGACTTGTCAGATGTCCAGAAGGCAGGCATTGACACACTCCACAAGGAGGGTAAGCCACAGAAGGTCATTGCTAAAGAAGTTGGCTGTTCACAGAGTGCAGTATCCAAGAATATTAATGGAAAGTTGAGTGGAAGGAAAAAGTGTAGTAGAAAAAGGTACACAAGCAACCGAGATAACTGCAGCCTTGATAGGATTGTTAAGAAAAAGCCATTCAAAAATTTGGGGTAGATTCACAAGGAGTGGACGCTGCCGGAGTCAGTGCTTCTAGAGCCACCACACACAGACGTATCCAGGATATGGGCTACAACTGTCACATTCCTTGTGTCAAGCCACTCATGACCAATAGACAACGCCAGAAGCGTCTTACCTGGGCCAAGGAGGAAAAGAACTTGACTGTTGCTCAGTGGTCCAAGGTGTTGTTTTCAGAGGAAAGTAAATGTTGCATTTCATTTGGAAATCGCGGTCCCAGAGTCTGGAGGAAGAGTGGAGAGGCCACAATCCAAGCTGCTGAGGTCTAGGGTGAAGGCTCCACAATCAGTGATGGTTTGGGGAGCCATGTCATCTGCTGGTGTAGCTCCACTGTGTTTTATTAAGACCAAAGTCAGCGCAGTCTACAAGGAAATTTTAGAGCACTTCATGGTTCCCTCTGCTGACAAGCTTTTTGGAGATGGATGGAAATTTCATTTTCCAGCAGGAATTGGCCCCTGTCCACACTGCTAAAAGTGCCAATACCTGGTTTAATAAACACAGTATCACATCAACACTTTCGTTCACCTATGAAAAAACGGACACCACTGAACAGATTCCAAGCAGAGTCCGGAGTAACTCTGCTGCCTCATTAGTGGGCTTCACCTGAATAACTTATTTCAGAGATGTAAATGGAAACCCCGATGTAAGTGCTCAGCATAGAGCACATGACCCTGGAATTGTAGATTCCGGCCAAAATTAAGCACAAACACCCCTTTTCCAATTTCCCCTTATCCGCTAATAACCACTCAGACACCGATTTAACTTTTGGATAATTTTGGCCATAGCAGCCATTTATTAAACAAATACATAACATGTAAAAATTTGCATTGTGGTAAGGTCCTTGAAGCTAAAACCCTGGTGATTCCCATAACCAAGCCATATAACCAAATTGCTCCCAGCCGTTACCCACACTGGCTCAGGAACACCAAAGTGTAAGGGTTATTCCTTCATTAACCACCAAAAACACCCACGGGGGCCCCGACATACCCCGTCGGGATCCCCCAAAAATCACCAGGTGACCAACCATTCTGCCAATGAGGGGATCCATACCCGGATGGGTTCCCCGAACCAATTTAGCACCAACTTCAAGGACCCACCAATAAACCTGCCACCAGGCCACTACGACCCGATAAACTTCCATACCGCCCCCACAAAACTTCCAGCTCATTGCGAACTCAAAAACTTTAGGGAGGGCGGGTGGGACTCTCACTGGTGTCCCAGAGCGGGAAAAGTGCCGCTCCTCCCCCAGCATCACCTTTTTACTGTACCCTGACTTACTCCCCCTCCCCTACCCGTGACACCATGACCTCCACTCCAATCAGTGTCATGCTGGCCTCCACACATGCCCGGGGGGAGGGGGGTCAGTGCTCCGGCCATTCTTGACCCTGGAATTGTAGATTCCGGCCAAAATTAAGCACAAACACCCCTTTTCCAATTTCCCCTTATCCGCTAATAACCACTCAGACACCGATTTAACTTTTGGATAATTTTGGCCATAGCAGCCATTTATTAAACAAATACATAACATGTAAACATTTGCATTGTGGTAAGGTCCTTGAAGCTAAAACCCTGGTGATTCCCATAACCAAGCCATATAACCAAATTGCTCCCAGCCGTTACCCACACTGGCTCAGGAACACCAAAGTGTAAGGGTTATTCCTTCATTAACCACCAAAAACACCCACGGGGGCCCCGACATACCCCGTCGGGATCCCCCAAAAATCACCAGGTGACCAACCATTCTGCCAATGAGGGGATCCATACCCGGATGGGTTCCCCGAACCAATTTAGCACCAACTTCAAGGACCCACCAATAAACCTGCCACAACGAGGGCACCTTGATAACCTTCAAGTGCCTGAGACCCCCCACAATAGCAAAGCTCGCTCAATACCTCCCTGCAATCCAAGGGCCCACAAATCAATCCCTACTGCATTCAAATGCACCCCATCCGCCTATCAAAGACCCGTCATCCTCCCGCTCCAGCTCAAAATGCCGAGCTGAAACTCCCACGTTGCAGACCACAAGTTTTTGAGATAACCCTATTAACCTTCACCCGCACCTCATTCAGCTTCTCCACAGACCATGCTTTCCGCCCAAACCCTTCGTGGAACCATGTCCCACCACACAATTGTCACTCCTGGAAAAGACACCCATAACCGCAACAAGTCATGCTTAATATCTTTATCAAAATGTGAAAACGCCGCTCACCCAAATAAGTTCCTCGACGCGTAAAACCAAAATGTCAGGGGGTCTGCCCAAATGAGCATAGTTATGCACCCCCTGCAACGCCGTATTCTACCCCATACCCCTGATCTCAAGCCATCCGACAAGAGCCCTATCCCTCTGACCAGACTAGCTGTCTTCTGTTTCTTCTCGTATCTGCTCTCTGTGCTCCCCAGTACACATTAGAATGCCCAGGATCCATACCAGGCAAGAAAAAAGGGGGGGGGGGGGGTCTGGAAAACAACGCACTAACAAAAATACCAAGTAGCTCCAATACAAACACAAAGAATGACACCCCCCCCCCATGTCCCCTCCATCAGAACCAGTCTTCCGATCAATTGCCCATGAAAACCATTGCGAACCCACGACTTACAACGCTGAGACTTCCATTGACCAATCTGTTTAACTGTCTCGGCAGGGAGACCACACTCAGAGGTTTCCATCGCCGCCCCAATACGAAAAGAATGCAACGCAAGCATCACCGAAACCAGCCCCAATGATCTCAAACATGCCCAAAAAACACTAATGAACTAATATCTGGACAAAAAGACCCGTCCTCGAGACATCACAATGGGCCATCCTGACTCGGGTAGACCTTTGCAAAGCTCAAAACGTACAGCCAATGGCACATACCTGATGCCGAAACTTTCCCTAAAACCAACCTGCCTGCCTGCCCCCACTTGACCCGTTGTTGATTTCTGGATCCAAAATTCGATCCCCATGCTCCAAAATTAGGACGTCACTATTACCCAAGCCCCCCGGGGCACGTCATACTGGGAAATACCAATTCGCCAATACGCAAAGCCCCGAAAAACCGTCAACGAAAAGCCAATCCCAACAATGATACCTCAATGCAGATGTACAAACTACTCGCAATTCCCTACCCACACATTCCAATAAGCTAAATAACACAGGCCGTCTACCATCACGCGGCCCACGGCCCCTATGCGAACCCTTCAATGCCTGAACTGCCCAACAAATTGTCAAATCCTGTACACCTCGCAAACAGAACTCGCATGCCAAACCTCCAATCAAATGACTCCACTTCGTGAAAAACCAACCTGTTATCGCCCCTTCCCCCAATTGTCCCAGGAACAGTCCTAACTGGGAATCCTCAATCAGCATGCAATCACCCAACCACTACTCCCAGAGAACCCATGTGGCCTGATACGCCACCCACGTGGCACCAGCCAAACAGCCCGCATCAGTAGTCTTGCTGCTTGAAGACTACACTCCAAAGCTGCGCAGGAGACTACAAGCTGCTGCCGTCCGCCTCTACTGCAAAATCCCGGAAACAATCTCACTGAAAACAAGAGAGGACGTCCGCTATTAGACTCTCTATACCTGTTACCTGAGCTGCTGTGACACGTATCAAATTTCTAAACAAAGGCCAGCTGCCGCAACACCAGAACAACTTGTGGGAGAATATGCCGAGCCGTTATTAATCGCCAGCACCACCCCCATATTGTCACAGTTGAACCGGATCTACTTATTCGACAACTGGTCCCTCCCCAAATGAAGTGCGACCATCATTGGAAATTTTTTTTTACCAGCGACACATTCCTTGTCAACTCCTCCGCCGTCCAACTTTCTGGTCACCAATCCGCACGTTACTGACCCTGAAAAAAGGGGGGGGGCCCGAAACCTGAGTCCCCGCAGCATCTGTAAACAATTCCAATTTGAAATTATCCACTACCTCATCCTTAAGCAACGAACGACCATTGTCCTGCTCCCCAAAAACTCTCCCCAAACCAACAAGTCCGGTCTATGTTCCGCCGACAAACGTATGTAGAGTTGAGGAGCAAGCACTACAGCTGTAACGCAAGCTAGCCGACGTGAAAAACTCGGCCCATGGACATTACCCGACATGCAAAATTAAATTTCCCCCCCAATAGTGATTGAACCTCCTTTAATTGTAATTTCCTAACCCGGCATGCCCTTGCTACCTCAACCTTAAGCGTGGCAACCTGTCCTCAGGAAGCCGAACCTCCCTAATCACTGAGTCAATTACAATGACCAGAAAAACAAACACAGGTGTTTGGCCCAACAGTTTTTCCCCAGATGCCAAAGGCACCCCAAAGCCTCTCGCTATCCATTCCATTGCTGGTGACTGTGCCGAAACAGCCAATCCCACACACCAAAAAATTCATCCCGGTAAGGTACCAGTGATGCCAAACCAGAAACATTATGCCCCACCCATTCTAAAAAAGAACTAAAGGTTTCAACAAATGTGCACGATACTGCACAACTCATTGGCAAGCAGGGGTCTCCAAAATAATCTCCCTTCCAAAAACAACCCAATAACCGAACACATTTTGGATGAACCGGTAAGACCCGGAAAGCTGCCTCAATATCTGTCTATTGTCACCAACACACCTCCCCCACAACTTTTTTCCTACTTGTAGCCTCATCAAATGACGTATACAACACCTAACGAATCTCAGCCAGTATACCATCATTCGCTGACCTACCCCTGGGATGGGGCAAATAGTGGATTAGCCGACTTTACCTGGCTCCCCCTTGGGCCCCACCCCGAATGGCGAAACCACAAATTAGAAAAAGGTAGGAGTGTGACCAACTATGCCCCCCATTCTCCCCAACCCCACCTCCTTTCCTAACTTTCCACCTACCACCGCCCCATGTTGATACGCCGAGAGAGATTCCTGGTTGTCCCTGGAACTTCAAAACAGGGAAATGAATCCTGAAACCCTCCCCAAAACCTAACCTCAAACTTCAGCTTTGTCCCTATCAGGATCCCAATTTAGGTACGGAAGCATCGCACTAAGCTCACCGGTGTCTGACCCTTGGACACCCCATGGGATGCTCCTTTACAGTGGTGCAGAGGTGTCCAAACAACGGCAAGTGGCACCGAACTTGCATTCCCCCTCATTAACTTACCAACACGAACCTGACTTCTAGGACCCCGTCTGTCCGCTCTGACCACTGACACCCCAGCTTTCTGACCGGCCGGGGAACCCTGCCCCGCCCTGAAATGACTGACCATATCTGACTGCCACCATCACCCACAACCACAAACCTATATCCTTCTGATCCCATCTTATGGATGGACGGCAGCCATCCTCTGATGACCTTGCTCGCCATAACGGATCCAGGTCTACCCCCCATCAATCCTATAGGCCTCACCAATCGAGCCCATATAGCAAAACAAATGAAAACAATTCTCTGGCGCCTTTTCGCCAATTACTCTTGCCCAAACTGCAGCGCCTGCAACCAATTAGCATATGTCTGAAGAATCAAGTGCCAGCGCCACTTCCCCACATCTACCTTCTTGCTATCGTCTTTCCCCCTTTTTCAAAATAATTTTTCCACCTCCTTGTTCTTTTCTGTTTGAACTGCCACTAATACTGTGGAAGAGATACCCTCAACTGTGTACACACTAGCCGCAATGACGGACGAATTAACCCAAGCCGCCACTGGCGCCGGGGTTTCCCTGGCCCCCAATCTGTGCCCGCAACTGGCAAACGCAACTTAAATTCTGACAACTCCCCACTTAACGCATTCCCCTTAACACCCGCTGGCACCCCCAATCCTAACCCCAGCTGACCTGTCACCCCCCCTTACTGTGTACCTGACCAGCATGTGAAGACAAACAAAACATAGAATCATACTCACCAAGCTGCACAAGGGTAGAGACCCCGCCAGCCGGACCTCCTGCATCCTGACGTCCCTCCGATCTGGCCTGACTTGGCTCCTCCCCTCTGACTCCGCTCCACTGGCTCTTGCAGCCGCACAGCCCAAAGCCCCAGAGGCCGCACATCCTGGACCCGTCGATCAGTGGCGCCGACAAAAGAGAGGGAGCTGCATATTCTCTTCAGGGTTCTCCGAGCGCAGCCCCCCCCCGCCCCCGCTCCATGTGGCTCCTCTTCCAGACAGGGCCTCTGTAGCCTCAGGCCCTGAATGCCAGGCCCGATTTGTCGCCGACCGCCGCCGCCATGCTTCGCCCACTTCACCGGGATCCTTCTGAGGCATCGATGCTGCAGGGAGGAGAGGCTCAGGGCGCTCGGCAGGTACATCACCAGAGCGCCCCGCCGCACCGCTGACGTCACTCGCCGACAAGGCGGCAGCAGGCCCCGCCCCCAACTCCAGCGCAGGCCTGCCAACCGCCGCTGGGCCCAGCCGCCCGTTAGAATTCCTCCCAGGCCGGGGCCTGCTGGACCTCGCAGCTCGCGGCGTCCGGCCTGGAGGGTCCCCGTAGGAGCTTCTGCGGCGACGCTGGGCCCTGGGAGTCAGGTCAGGTGACCGCATCTCTGCCGGTCCAGACCTCCGGGGGCGCCGCTGTCGCAGGGGTGCAGTCCCTGCCCCCCCCCGGACTCCCACCGAAGATCCTTGCTACCAGGCTCTGCAGCCACCTGGGGGGATGGTCCCAGCAGCAGCTCTCAGCCGCTCCAGGAGCTGATCCACGGAGTCCATAACAGGTACAGGGATGGGGACTCTCACTGGTGTCCCAAAGCGGGAAAAGTGTCACTCCTCCCCCAGCTTCACCTTTTTACTGTACCCTGACTTACTCCCCCTCCCCTACCCGTGACACCATGACCTCCACTCCAATCAGTGTCATGCTGGCCTCCACACATGCCCGGGGGGAGGGGGGTCAGTGCTCCGGCCATTCTGGATAAATGTGGACTGATCCGAAATATTCTGTACCCAAATCGCCACCAAATAGCATTCAACTCAGCCCACAAAAACACAAGTTGCTTCTCAGGTCCGCTATCTGTTAATGGAAATATACAGGCTTCCACATTACTGGCACAAAGGTTCTGGAAAAACGCTATGTCACCCTTACTAAGAAATCCAGCAAAATCTGCGCTCACAAGTACAAATGTCCTCCTCCCTTCTGAGCCCCACAATGTGCTTAAACCACAGTTAGCAACCACATTTTGCATTACTGTAGTGAGGAGAGCCCGCTTAAATGTATGGGGTGCAGGTCTCCAGAAGCATGAGCTGGACACAATGTATGGGCACTACAATGTACTGGGCACAACAAGGACTTATTTGCAATTTTTAGTTCTGCAATATTCAATGCATTTGACACATAGATGAATTCCGAGAGTGCTGTAATTTCCAAAATTTGGTCACTTGAGGGATTTTCTTCTGTTCTGGCACTTAGAGGCTGTGCAAATGGACTCTACAAATTATTCTAGGAAAATCTATGCTCCAAAAATCAGATAGCTCTCCTTCCCTCTTGAGCCCTGTGGTGTGGCCAAAGAGTACTTTAACCCCTTCAGCCCCGGGGCACTTTCCGTTTTTACGTTTTTGTATTTTGCTCCCCTTCTTCCGAGAGCCGTAACTTTTTTATTTTTCCATCAATCTTGCCATATGAGGACTTGTTTTTTGTGGGACAAGTTGTACTTTTAAATGAAACCATACGTTTTACCATATGATGTACTGGAAAACAGCAAAAAAATTCCAAGTGTGGAAAAACTGCAAAAAAAGTGTGATGGCACAATAGTTTTTTGGATGTTTTATTCACGGTGTTCACTATATGGTAAAACTGATGTGTGGGTATGATGCCTGAGGTCGGTGCGTGTTTGTAGACACCAAACATGTATAGGTTTACTTTTATCTAAGGGGTTAAAAAAAATTCACAAGTTTGTCCAATAAAAGTGGCGTACGTTTTGCGCCATTTTCCGAAACCCGTAGAGTTCTCATTTTTGGGATCTATGGCTCAGTGGCAGCTTATTTTTTGCGTCTCGAGCTGACGTTCCTAATGGTACCATTTTTGCGCAGATGCTACGTTTTCATCGCCTGTTATTGCATTTTGCGTAAAACTTGCGGCGACCAAAAAACGTAATTTTAGCGTTTGGAATTTTTGTGCCACTACGCCATTTACCAATCAGATTAATTGATTTTATATTTTGATAGATCGGGCATTTCTGAACGCGGCAATACCAAATATGTGTATATTTATTTATTTTTTGACCCTTTAATTTTCAATGGGTGGAAAGGGGGGTGATTTGAACTTTTAGGGTTTTTTTTTTTTTTTTATGTTTTAAAACTTTTTTTTTACATTTTACTAGTCCCCCTAGGGGGCTGTAGCGATCAGCAATCCGATCGCTCTTATCTACAGTGCCTACAAGTAGTATTCAACCCCCTGCAGATTTAGCAGGTTTGATAAGATGCAAATAAGTCAGAGCCTGCAAACTTCAAACAAGAGCAGGATTTATTAACAGATGCATAAATCTTACAAACCAACAAGTTATGTTGCTCAGTTAAATTTTAATAAATTTTCAACATAAAAGTGTGGGTCAATTATTATTCAACCCCTAGGTTTAATATTTTGTGGAATAACCCTTGTTTGCAATTACAGCTAATAATCGTCTTTTATAAGACCTGATCAGGCCGGCACAGGTCTCTGGAGTTATCTTGGCCCACTCCTCCATGCAGATCTTCTCCAAGTTATCTAGGTTCTTTGGGTGTCTCATGTGGACTTTAATCTTGAGCTCCTTCCACAAGTTTTCAATTGGGTTAAGGTCAGGAGACTGACTAGGCCACTGCAACACCTTGATTTTTTCCCTCTTGAACCAGGCCTTGGTTTTCTTGGCTGTGTGTTTTGGGTCGTTGTCTTGTTGGAAGATGAAAAGACGACCCATCTTAAGATCCTTGATGGAGGAGCGGAAGTTCTTGGCCAAAATCTCCATGTAGGCCGTGCTATCCATCTTCCCATGGATGCGGACCAGATGGCCAGGCCCCTTGGCTGAGAAACAGCCCCACAGCATGATGCTGTCACCACCATGCTTGACTGTAGGGATGGTATTCTTGGGGTTGTATGCAGTGCCATCCAGTCTCCAAACGTCACGTGTGTGGTTGGCACCAAAGATCTCGATCTTGGTCTCATCAGACCAGAGAACCTTGAACCAGTCTGTCTCAGAGTCCTCCAAGTGATCATGAGCAAACTGTAGATGAGCCTTGACATGACGCTTTGAAAGTAAAGGTACCTTACGGGCTCGTCTGGAACGGAGACCATTGCGGTGGAGTACGTTACTTATGGTATTGACTGAAACCAATGTCCCCACTGCCATGAGATCTTCCCGGAGCTCCTTCCTTGTTGTCCTTGGGTTAGCCTTGACTCTTCGGACAAGCCTGGCCTCGGCACGGGTGGAAACTTTCAAAGGCTGTCCAGGCCGTGGAAGGCTAACAGTAGTACCATAAGCCTTCCACTTCCGGATGATGCTCCCAACAGTGGAGACAGGTAGGCCCAACTCCTTGGAAAGGGTTTTGTACCCCTTGCCAGCCTTGTGACCCTCCACGATCTTGTCTCTGATGGCCTTGGAATGCTCCTTTTGTCTTTCCCATGTTGACCAAGTATGAGTGCTGTTCACAAGTTTGGGGAGGGTCTTAATTAGTCAGAAAAGGCTGGAAAAAGAGATAATTAATCCAAACATATGAAGCTCATTGTTCTTTGTGCCTGAAATACTTCTTAATACTTTAGGGGAACCAAACAGGATTCTTGTGGTTTGAGGGGTTGAATAATAAATGACCCTCTGAATAAACTTTTCACAATTTAAAAAAAAAAAAAAAAAAGAAATAACATTCTTTGTTGCTGCAGTGCATTTCACACTTCCAGGCTGATCTACAGTCCAAATGTCACAATGCCAAGTTAATTCCGAATGTGTAAACCTGCTAAATCTGCAGGGGGTTGAATACTACTTGTAGGCACTGTATCTGCTGATCACAGCTATACAGCTGTAAACAGCGGATACAGTCACTTCCTGCTTCCCTGGCCTCCGGGCCGGGTGAAAATGAAAGTGAAACGTCATAGCTGCAGGCGTCATCACATGACCGTGTGCTACGATGGCAACCACCGAAAGTCACGTGATCACTCACGTGACTTCCGGTGGGGGCGGCGGTAAGTGAAAATCTTCACCGCGCGTATATACATCTCGCTGCCAGACTTTGGTAGCGAGATATAAGGGGTTAATGTTACAGGTGGAATGCGATTCCACTCGTAACATGTAGGCACACATGTCAGCTGTTGAAAACAGCTATGTGTGCCGATCAACACCGCCTGCCCGCGGCAGGGGGCGGGGCTTAACGGGACACACTCCATGACGGATATATCCGTCCATGGTCGAGAAGGGGTTAATGCCACATGTTGAGTATTGCCATATTCAGGAGAAATTTTGCAACACCCGTGGTGTGGCCATAGAGTACTTTAATATCACATGTTGAGTATTGCCACATTCAGGAGAAATTGTGCAACAACGCATGGGGTCTTTTTTTTTTTACCTATTCCCCTTTTGGAAATTGGAAATCTGGAGTTAAAACAACATTTTAGTAGTAAAAATGTAATTTATGTTTTTTTCACCGCCCAAAATTATAACATTTTGTGACTTACCTGTGGTGTCAGTATGCTCACTATACCCTTGGATGAATTCATTGAGGGGTGTAGTTTCTAAAATGGAGTCACTCGTGGGGGGTTTCTGCTGTTCTGGCAACTTAGGGGCTCTGACAGTGTGACTTGACACCCGCAAACCAATCCAACTAAATCTGATCTCAAATATAATGCTCCTTCACTTTGCACTCTGCCTCAAAAGTAGTTTCAGCCACATATGGCGTACTGGTGTTCTCAGGAGAAATTGCACAACAAATTGTAGGGTTCATTATCTCCTATTACCCTAGTGAAAATGAACTTTTAGGGGTTAAAGTAACATTTTTGTGATGATTGTGTTTTCCATTTTCACTGCTCAATATTATAAAATTCTGTGAAGTACCTGGATGTTTAAGGTACTCAAACATCTAGGTAAATTCCTTGAGGGGTCTAGTTTCCAAATGGGGTCACTTGTGAGGAAATTCCACTGTTTAGGCACCTAATGGGCTCTGCCAATGTGACATGGCACCCGGAAACCATTTCAACTAAATCTGAACTCAAATATGGCTCTCCTATCCTTCCTCACTTTGTATTGTGCCTGAAAAGTAGTTTTCAACCACATATGGGGTATTTGCATACTCAGGAGAAATTGCACAACAAATTGTATGGTGAATTTTATCTTTTTACCCTTGTGAAAATTAAAGATTTGTGGTTAAAGTAACACTTTTGTGGTAAAAATGTATTTTTTTCATTTTCACTGCTCAATATTATAACATTCTGTGAAGCACCTGGATGTTCAACATACTCACCAAAAATCTAGATATATTCCTTGACGAGTCTAGTTTCAAAATGAGGTCACTTGTGGGGGAGGTCCACTGTTTAGCCACCTCAGGGGGTCTCCAAACGCATCATGGCATCGGCTAATGATTCCAGATAATTTTCCGTTCTAGAATTAAAATGGTGCTCCTTCTCTTCCGAGCCCTGCTGTGACCACATATGGAGTATCTGCGTACTCAAGAGAAATTGCACCATAAATTGTATGGTGCATTTTCAACTGTTTCTCATGTGAAAATGCAAAATTTGGGGCTAAAGCAACATTTTTGTCGGAAAAAGTAAAATTTTGTTTTTTTCCTTCCGCATTGCTTTGGTTCCTGTGAAGCAGCTAAAGGGTTAATAAACTTCTTGGATGTGGTTTTGAGCAGTGTGAGGGGTGTAGTTTTTAGAATGGGGTCACTTTTGGGTATTTTCTGTCACCTAGGCCTCTCAAAGTCACTTCAAATGTGATGTGGCCCCTAAAAATAAATGGTTTTGTAAATTTTGTTGGAGAAATTAGAAATTGCTGATAAACTTTGAACCCTTCTAAGTTCCTAACAAAAAATTATGTTTAAAAAGTTGTCCTGATGTAAAGTAGAGATGTGGGAAATGTTATTTATTAACTATTTTGTGTGACATAACTCTCTGGTTTAAGGGCTTAAAAATTCAAGGTTTGAAAAAGCCAAAATTTTCAATATTTTCACAAATAAATGCAAAAAATATCATCTTAAATTTACCACTTTCATGAAGTACAATATGTCACGAAAAAACAATGTCAGAATCACCGGGATCCATAGAAGTGTTCCAGATGAGGTCACGAAAACAAAAACAGGCTCTGGCATGAAAGGTGTAAACTACATTGCATAGAAAAATTGAAAATTACAACAGTGTTAAAATTGCGATTTTTTACTAATTCACCCAACAACAAAACCCATAACCATAAATTGCCCAAAAATGCCCAAAAAGTGGCAATAATAAAGGAGGAATTTGTTTTTAGATGGCGATGCCCAGGATAGTAACTGTCTATATGCATGTCTGTCTCTTTCCCTGTGCCTGTCTGTCTCTTTCCCTGTGCCTGTCTGTCTCTTTCCCTGTGCCTGTCTGTATCTTTCCCTGTGCCTGTCTGTATCTTTCCCTGTGCCTGTCTTTATCTTTCCCTGTGCCTGTCTTTATCTTTCCCTGTGTCTGTCTTTTTTCCTGTGCCTGTCTTTCCCTGTGTCTGTCTTCTCCCCTGTGCCTGCCTTTCCTTATGTCTGTTTGTCTCTTTCCCGGGGCCTGTCTGTCTCTTTCCCTGTGCCTGTATTTCCCTTTGCCTGACTGTCTCTTTCCCTGTGGCCTGTCTTTCCCTGTGCCTGTCTGTCTCTTTACCTGTGCCTGTCTTTCCCTGTGTCTGACTGTCTCTTTCCCTGTACCTGTCTGTCTCTTTCCATGTGCCTGTCTTTCCATGTGTCTGTCTGTCTCTTTCTCAGTGCCTATAACAGAGAATAATAGAGACGGGCTTTTCATACCGCGCCAATGATCACTGATGAAAGTTGTGAGATTAATGTCACTTTATTTCAGGTCTAAGCGTTTTAGGAGTCTCTGCTCCCTTCCTCAGGACAAACAGGCACAAGGAACATCAAATCCCTTACCCAGTGCCTGTCTTTCCCTGTGCCTGTCTATCTCTTTCTCTGTGCCTGTCTGTCTGTTTGCCTGTGCTTGTCTGTCTCTTTCCCTGTGCCTGTCTGTGCCAGTCTGTCTCTTTCCCTGTGCCTGTCTGTGCCTGCATTGTGACATGCCAACATTCTTCTGAAGTTCTGGTTCCATTGTGGCTCCTAGCTCCATTGACTTTAATGGAAGCAGGTTTTTTTGGTGAATAACTATGACATTTCCTGAGTCACATGAGGTGTCTGTGCAAAATTTTAGCTTTGTAAATGCGAAGGTGCGGATTCATTTAGCGGACATACATACATACACACACACAGACACACACACACACACACACGCATGCATACATACACTCAGCCTTATATAATAAATTATTCCACCATGAAAAAATTATCATGTAAGCGGTTTTATTTTTTCTAGGTTTTTAATGTTGTTTTTGTGTATGGGGTATTTTTTTCTGCTTATAGTATATTCAGTAGCTAAATTGAAAAGCAGAAATGCTTGAAATATTGCTTATTTTCCATGTTGGAAAAAGCATGTGGAATAAAACAGCACCAAATGCACTCTGGGCATGTTTTCCAATTGAAAATGTAATAAAAAATATTTGAAATGGGTTTTATTTATGTGGAAATTAGGGAAATTAGAGCAGAACTTCTCCAAAGCTGGCTTTCAAATGACACTTTTCTTTGTAATAATGCCGCACTTCAGAGCCACTGATACATGGCTGAAATCCTACCGCCAGTGTCTTGTACAAGACTTTCAGAACATGTATCCGTTGTCAGATTCCCCTTTGACTAATCCTGAAAAAAAAAGACAACAAGACAAAAGAAAAAAAAAACAAGCTATAGCTCTTCGAAGCATTAACAAAGATTTCAAATACAAAATTTGCTACTGAAGGCCCAAAAAGGGGAAGAAAGAGGGAGGTGATGCCAGTGGCCGGGCCCACCTGAGGTTCCTCCTTTATTCCGGTGGGCCAGTCCGACCCTGTCACCGCTCTGCACCTCCAGACTGGCAGAAGGGAGGTAGTTAGGGAATGTTCACATTACATTATTTGCTCCCTGTTAAGCACTGTAGCCTGAGAAACGGTATTCAGGCATCAACCTGGCAAACTCATACATTTGAAGAAGGCAAACACTTAACCCCAATTCACTATAAATTCTAAGAACAAATTATGTAAATCTTTAGTCCAAAAATTATACTGCAAATCAATCTAACAATTTTTGATTGTCCAGTTTAATTAACCTGTCCATAGCGCATAGTGATGCTCAAAAGTTAAAATATGCTTGTATTAAACATTGTGACCACTAGGTGGCAGCATATAATTTGTTATTAATTAAAAAAAAAATGCACCAGACACTGGGTCTCAAAAATAAGAGGAGCAGTTACTGTAGTTGTCTATAGCAGACTAAATGGTGTGGTCCACCTTTCAGGTCATTTTTTTTTTTTATTTAAATGTGTTTTTTGAGGCTGAAAATAATTTTTGCTATTGTAACTCATTGAAGGTTTAGCATTATTTGCCTTTAACAGGCTCTTTGGGTCTTCGAACATTCAGCTTTATTGTGGCATGTGGTGTTAAATCAGCTAAGAGCTCAGAGGGAGGTAGATAAAGGAGTTACAAACTACTTGTTAGATGGCGATAGCGAGCTCACTGACAGATTCTCATTTACAGTGCCTCGCAAAAGTATTCAGCCCTCTTGAATTTTTCAACCTTTTCCCACATTTCAGGCTTCAAACATAAAGATAAAAATTTAAATTTTATGGTGAAGAATCAACAACAAGTGGACACAATTGTGAAGTTGAACGAAATTCATTGCTTATTTTAAACTTTTTTAAAAAAGAAATAACAATATAACAGAAAATTGGGGCGTGCAATATTATTCGTCCCCTTTAAGTTAATGCTTTGTAGCGCCACCTTTTGCTGCGATTACAGCCGCAGTCTCTTGGGGTATGTGTCTATCAGTTTTGCACATCGAGAGACTGAAATTCTTGCCCATTCTTCCTTTGCAAACAGCTGGAGCTGAGTGAGGTTGGATGGAGAGCGTTTGTGAACAGCACTTTTCAGCTCTTTCCACAGATTCTCGATTGGATTTAGGTCTGGACTGTGACTTGGCCATTCTAACACCTGGATACGTTTATTTGTGAACCATTCCATTGTAGATTTTGCTTTATGTTTTGGATCATTGTCTTGTTGAAAGACAAATCTCTGTCTCAGTCTGAGGTCTTTTGCCGACTCCAACAGGTTTTCTTCAAGAATTGTCCTGTATTTGGCTACATCCATCTTCCCATCAATTTTAACCATCTTCCCTGTCCCTGCTGAAGACAAGCAGGCCCAAACCATGATGCTGCCACCACCATGTTTGACAGTGGGGATGGTGTGTTCAGGGTGATGAGCTGTGTTGCTTTTATGTCAAACATATAATTTGTCATTGTGCCCAAAAGTTTGATTTTGGTTTCATCTGACCAGAGCACCTTCTTCCACATGTTTGGTGTATCTCCCAGGTGGCTTGTGGCAAACTTTAAATTACACTTTTTATGGATATCTTTGAGAAATGGCTATCTTCTTGCCACTCTTCCATAAAGGCCAGATTTGTGCAGTGTATGACTGATTGTTGTCCTATGGACAGACTCTCCCACCTCACCTGTAGATCTCTGCAGTTCATCCAGAGTGATCATGGGCCTCTTGGCTGCATCTCTGATCAGTCTTCTCCTTGTTTGAGATGAAAGTTTGGATGGTCGGCCGGGTCTTGGTAGATTTGCAGTGGTATGATTCTCCTTCCATTTCAATATGATCGCCTGCACAGTGCTTCTTTGGATGTCTAAAGTTTTGGAAATCTTTTTGCAACCAAATCCGGCTTTAAACTTCTCCACAACAGTATCACGGACCTGCCTGTTGTGTTCCTTGGTCTTCATGATGCTCTATGTGCTTTAAACAGAACACTGAGACTATCACAGAGCAGGTGCATTTATACGGAGACTTGGTTACACACAGGTGGATTATATTTATCATCATCAGTCATTTAGGACAACATTGGATCATTCAGAGATCCTCAATGAACTTCTGGAGTGAGTTTACTGCACTGAAAGTAAAGGGGATGAATAATATTGCACGCCCCAATTTTCAGTTATTTATTTTTTAAAAAAGTTTAAAATAAGCAATAAATTTCGTTCACCTTCACAATTGTGTCCCACTTGTTGATTCTTCACCATAACATTAAAATTTGTATCTTTATGTTTGAAGCCTGAAATGTGCGAAAAGGTTGAAAAATAAAGGGGGCCAAATACTTTTGCAAGGCACTGTATCTCATTTTGCAGCCAGCAATAGACAGTGCAACACAAACATTAAAGAAGGCCAGTGGTGCAAACAATTTTGATTAAATCCAATTGCAAAAATGATTTTTAGTCCACATTACATGCATTTATGTAAAAATAAAAGGTGCTTAATGTTATAGCTTAAATTTCTAACACAGCTTATAATCTCATTTTAGGTCATGATTGTTTTTTCTGTAAGTCTCTACATTTGTATGCATATTGTAAATACGATCGTCATTTTTAACCCCATTTTTCTTACAGGTAGGATCATACACGCTAAAAAAAGGCAGCCTTCCTTACCAACACCAGGTCACAATACCAAAGCAGCACAGGGGCAAAATACTGATGAAACAAAAAGATATCTGACGGGGTAGGTGTCACTTGGGGCAGAGCATTGCAGGTAAAAAAAAAAAAGTAAGAGGAGGTGGAAGAAAGATGTGAAAATGTTTTTCTCATGAGTTTTGTTCTTTTTTTCTTTAAAGGGAACCTGTCACCAGATTTGGCAACTATAAGCTGCGGCCACCACCAGTGGGCTCTTATATACAACATTCTAACATGCTGTATATAAGAGCCCAGGCCGCTCTGTAGAACGTAAAAAAATCACTTTATAATACTCAACTAACGGTCGGTGCGATGCAGATGGATCGGATGGGTGTCTCTGATCTCCGGGACTGGCACCTCCTCTTTTGCCCATCTTTGGCTTCCTTCTTCTGAAGCCTGGGTGCATGACGCGTCCTACGTCATCCACACAGGCCGCATCGAGATCCTGCGCAGGGGCACTTTCATCAAACCATTAACTAAATCTAATTCTGAAATATGGCGCTCCTTCCATTCTTTACTTTGTACTGTGTCTCAAAAGTACTGGCATACTCAGGAGAAGTAGTGACTCGCCCACCCCAGGGCTATGGGACACCCGGTGTCGGGCCAGACTAGTCCTGGGGTAGTCAGTGGTGGCGGGGCCCGACTCCATGACCCTGGCAGGAGTCAATTAATATGGCTTCAGTGGGGTTGGTGATTATTAAAGTTTGTATTTGTGATGCCACCTGTGGTTTGCGGCTATTAAGCCGCCGTGGCTGTATGGGGCCTCCAGGGCTGGTGGAATGGCAGCTTGGATGGTTCTGCTCCCCACAGGTGGAGCGGTGCCCCGGGGCAACAGTTGGTGCTTGGAAAAGTCTTTGAGGGTGTTGTAGATGGTGCAGTGCAGGCGAAATAATGGAGGCAACACCAGGGGGTGCAGTTTCAAGATGTTTACTCACAGTTCCTGGGCTGCAGCACACTGGTGCCTTTGGACTGCTGGAACCCACTGTCAGGGTCCTCCGCCGATCCTGAGTAGATCTGGGAATAAAAGCCATTGCACCCTTCTATTGTGTCCCTTTCTTCAGCTCTCTTCAAAGCCTTGACTTTTCTGGATAGACCTGTCTTGGCTCCACTATAGGTTCTGGACAAGAGGGCTTGCCTAGGTGGTACTGTGCCCTCTTCCCAGTGGTTCTACAGTGGGATTTGGCCCTGGGCGCTTGCAACCACCCTGGGCCTCGGTGTTCACCTTTGGAAATGACTTCTCTTCCTCCAGTTTTTAGGTACCGTTCCCCGTATGCAGCTTGATCCCTCCACCCGATGACTTGGTGGAACAGGCCACAAGCCTTGCAGTGGCCCTGGAATCCTTTCTGTAGTTTTCTGCTGTGGTATCACCTGGGCCCCAGGGTCTCCACCAGGAAGCGTCACTTTCTCTTGCTGTTTCACTCCTCACTCCTCAGACTATCTGACTCCTCTGCCTCCCGCAGACTTCTCACTCACTTCAACTCCAAACTCTATCTGACTAAACTTGACCTTCCTGTCTCTACTCTACTCTCTGTTGGCTCCTCCCACCTACCCAATTGCTAATCCCCACCCCATGGGAGAAGGGATGGGTCTTATGCCCCCCCCCATCATACAGCATGGGGGTGGCTGCCACTATCCCCGGTCCCAAAATATGCTTAACAATGGGTGTAGTGCAAATTTGCCTGTGGACCGGCGTTTACTCCTTTCTTTACCCAGGATGGGACATCACACCTCTGGCTGGGGTGCAATGTTCCTGTGGCGACGGAAGCCTCAGGGGCGCCACAGTAGCACAACAAATTCTATGGTCCATTATCTCCTGTTACTCTAGTAAAAATGAAAAATTTGGGGTTAAAGCAACATTTTTGCAGTTAAAAGAAGGGAATTTTGTTGACTTACCGTAAATTCCTTTTCTTCTAGCTCCTATTGGGAGACCCAGACAATTGGGTGTATAGCTTCTGCCTCCGGAGGCCACACAAAGTTATTACACTTTAAAAAGTGTAACCCCTCCCCTCTGCTATACACCCTCCCGTGCATCACGGGCCCATCAGTTTTGGTGCCAAAGGAGGAAACTTATAAATTGGTCTAAGGTAAATTCAATCTGAACCATGAACCAAAGAACAATGAACATGAACAACATGTGTACACAAAAAAACAACAGCCCGAAGGGAACAGGGGCGGGTGCTGGGTCTCCCAATAGGAGCTAGAAGAAAAGGAATTTACGGTAAGTAAACAAAATTCCCTTCTTCTTTGTCGCTCCATTGGGAGACCCAGACAATTGGGATGTCCAAAAGCAATCCCTGGGTGGGTAAAAGAATACCTCGATAAAAAGAGCCGAAAAAACGGCCCCTTCTTACAGGTGTGCAACTGCCGCCTGAAGGACTCGCCTACCTAGGGTGGCATCTGCCGAAGCATATGCATGCACCTGATAGTGTTTTGTAAAAGTGTGCAGACTCGACCAGGTAGCCGCCTGACACACCTGCTGAGCCGTAGCCTGGTGCCGCAATGCCCAGGACGCACCTACGGCTCTGGTAGAATGGGCTTTCAGCCCTGAAGGAATCGGAAGCCCAGAGGAACGGTAGGCTTCAAGAATCGGTTCCTTGATCCATCTAGCCAAGGTTGACTTGGAAGCCTGCGACCCCTTACGCTGGCCAGCGACAAGGACAAAGAGTGCATCAGAACGGCGCAGGGGCGCCGTGCGTGAAATGTAGAGCCTGAGTGCTCTCACGAGATCTAACAAGTGCAAATCCTTTTCACATTGGTGAACTGGATGAGGGCAAAAAGAAGGTAAGGAGATATCCTGATTAAGATGAAAAGGGGATACCACCTTAGGGAGAAATTCCGGAACCGGACGCAGCACCACCTTGTCCTGGTGGAACACCAGGAAGGGGGCTTTGCATGACAGTGCAGCCAGCTCCGACACTCTCCGAAGTGATGTGACTGCCACTAGGAAGACCACCTTTTGTGAAAGGCGTGAAAGAGAAATCTCTCTCATTGGCTCGAAAGGTGGTTTCTGAAGAGCCGTTAGCACCCTGTTCAGATCCCAAGGTTCTAGCGGACGCTTGTAAGGAGGGACTATGTGACAAACTCCCTGCAGGAACGTGCGGACCTGCGGAAGCCTGGCTAGACGCTTTTGAAAAAACACAGATAGCGCCGATACTTGTCCCTTAAGGGAGCCGAGAGACAAACCCTTTTCCAGTCCGGATTGAAGGAAGGACAGAAAAGTGGGCAAGGCAAATGGCCAGGGAGAAAAACCCTGATCAGAGCACCAGGATAAGAAGATCCTCCACGTCCTGTGGTAGATCTTGGCGGACGTTGGTTTCCTGGCCTGTCTCATAGTGGCAATGACCTCTTGAGATAACCCTGAAGACGCTAGGATCCAGGACTCAATGGCCACACAGTCAGGTTGAGGGCTGCAGAATTCAGATGGAAAAATGGCCCTTGAGACAGTAAGTCTGGACGGTCTGGTAGTGCCCACGGTTGACCCACCGTGAGATGCCACAGATCTGGGTACCACGACCTCCTCGGCCAGTCTGGGGCGATGAGGATGGCGCGGCGGCAGTCGGACCTGATCTTGCGTAATACTCTGGGCAGTAGTGCCAGAGGAGGAAATACATAAGGCAGTCGAAACTGCGACCAATCCTGAACTAGCGCGTCTGCTGCCAGAGCTTTGTGATCTTGAGATCGTGCCATGAATGCCGGGACCTTGTTGTTGTGCCGGGACGCCATCAGGTCGACGTCCGGCTTCCCCCAGCGGCAACAGATCTCTTGAAACACTTCTGGGTGAAGAGACCATTCCCCTGCATCCATGCCCTGGCGACTGAGAAAGTCTGCTTCCCAGTTTTCTACGCCCGGGATGTGAACTGCGGAGATGGTGGATGCTGTGGCTTCCACCCACAGCAGAATCCGCCGAACTTCCTGGAAGGCTTGCCGACTGCGTGTGCCGCCTTGGTGGTTGATGTATGCCACTGCCGTGGCGTTGTCCGACTGAATTCGGATCTCTCTGCCTTCCAGCCACGGCTGGAACGCCTTTAGGGCTAGATACACTGCCCTTATCTCCAGAACATTGATCTGCAGGGAGGACTCTGGCTGAGTCCAGGTACCCTGAGCCCTGTGGTGGAGGAAGACCGCTCCCCACCCTGACAGACTCGCATCCGTCGTGACCACCGCCCAGGATGGGGGCAGAAATGATTTCCCCTTCGACAAAGACGTGGGAAGAAGCCACCACTGAAGAGAGGCCTTGGCTGTCCGAGACAGGGAGACGTTCATGTCGAGGGACGTCGACTTCCTGTCCCATTTTCGGAGAATGTCCCATTGAAGTGGACGCAGATGAAACTGCGCAAATGGAACTGCCTCCATTGCCGCCACCATCTTCCCTAGGAAGTGCATGAGGCGTCTCAAGGGGTGCGACTGGGCTCGAAGGAGAGATTGCACCCCTGTCCGTAGTGAACGTTGTTTGTCCAGCGGAAGTTTCACTATCGCTGAGAGAGTGTGAAACTCCATCCCGAGATATGTCAGCGATTGGGTCGGAGTCAATTTTGACTTTGGGAAATTGATGATCCACCCGAATCTCTGGAGAGTCTCCAGAGCAATGTTCAGGCTGTGTTGGCATGCCACCTGAGAGGGGGCCTTGACAAGGAGATCGTCTAAGTAAGGGATCACCGAGTGTCCCTGCGAGTGCAGGACCGCTACCACTGTTGCCATGACCTTGGTGAAGACCCGAGGGGCTGTCGCCAGGCCAAAGGGTAGCGCCACGAACTGAAAGTGTTCGTCCCCGATGGCGAAACGCAGGAAGCGCTGATGCTCTGGTGCAATCGGCACGTGGAGATAAGCATCTCTGATGTCGATTGATGCTAGGAAGTCTCCTTGGGACATCGAGGCGATGACGGAGCGGAGGGATTCCATCCGGAACCGCCTGGCGTTCACATGTTTGTTGAGCAGTTTGAGGTCCAGGACAGGACGGAAAGATCCGTCCTTTTTTGGCACCACAAACAAGTTGGAGTAGAAACCTTGACCCCATTGCTGAAGGGGAACCAGGTTCACCACTCCTTCTGTTTTCAGAGTGCTCACCGCCTGAAGAAGAGCATCGGCTCGCTCGGGGGGCGGAGATGTTCTGAAGAAACGAGTCGGAGGACGAGAGCGGAATTCTATCCTGTAACCGTGAGACAGAATGTCTCTCACCCATCGGTCTTGGACATGTGGCAACCAGGCGTCGCAAAAGCGGGAGAGCCTGCCACCGACCGAGGATGCGGTTTGGGGAGGCCGAAAGTCATGAGGAGGCCGCTTTGGGAGCGGTTCCTCCGGCGGTCTTTTTAGGACGTGACTTAGACCGCCATGAATCAGAGTTCCTCTGACCCTTCTGTGGCCTGTTGGACGAGGAGAATTGAGACTTGGCTGAGGTCCGAAAGGACCGAAATCTCGATTGTACCTTCCGTTGTGGAGGTCTGTTGGGTTTGGACTGGGGCAAGGACGATTCCTTTCCCTTGGATTGTTTAATGATTTCATCCAATTGCTCGCCAAACAGGCGGTCGCCAGAAAATGGCAAACCGGTTAAGAACTTTTTGGAAGCAGAGTCTGCCTTCCATTCACGTAGCCACATAGCCCTGCGGACTGCCACCGAATTGGCGGATGCTCCGCTGTACGGCTCGCAGAGTCCAGAACAGCATTCATGGCGTAGGACGCAAACGCCGACGCCTGGGAGGTTAAGGACACAACCTGCGGAGTAGAGGCACGTGTAACTGCATTAATCTCAGACTGACAAGCTGAGATAGCTTGGAGTGCCCATACGGCTGCAAATGCCGGAGCAAAAGACGCGCCTATAGCCTCATAGATGGATTTCATCAAGAGCTCTATCTGCCTGTCAGTGGCATCCTTGAGTGATGCACCATCTGCCACTGGAACTATGGATCTAGCCGCCAGTCTGGAGACTGGAGGATCCACCTTGGGACACTGAGCCCAGCCCTTGACTACGTCAGGGGGAAAGGGATAACGTGTGTCAGTAAGGCGCTTAGTAAAGCGCTTATCTGGAAAAGCTCTGTGTTTCTGGACTGTATCTCTGAAGTCGGAGTGATCAAGAAAAGCACTCCGTGCTCGTTTAGGAAACCTAAAATGGAATTTCTCCTGCTGAGAAGCTGACTCCTCAATCTGAGGAGTTGGAGGAGAAAGATCTAACACCTGATTGATGGACGCTATAAGGTCATTTACTATGGCGTCCCCCTCAGGTGTATCAAGGTTGAGAGCGGCGTCAGAATCAGAGCCCTGATCTGCCACCTCCGCTTCATCTTCCAGAGATTCCTCATGCTGAGACCCTGAACACTGTGATGAAGTTGAGGGAAGCTCCTGGCGAGCCCGCTTAGCTGGCCTGGGACTGAGGTCCGTGTCATAGTCCTCACCGTGGGAGCTATGAGTCGCCCCAGGAGCACTTTGCTGCTCCAACCTAGGGGGGCCTGGGGACAATGATTCAACAGTGCCCGGGGTCTGTGTTACTAGTCTGGACTGCAAAGCCTCTAGAATCTTAGCAGACCATCTATCCATAGACTCAGAAAGTTTGTCAGCAAATACTGCAAACTCTGTCCCTGTCACCTGGACAGTGGCAGCAGGTTGTCCCACCTGGACCGAGGGTCCCACCAGTGGCAAAGGCTCCGGCTGAGTGAGTGTCACAGGGGCCGAGCATTGCACACAATGAGGGTAGGTGGAACCTGCAGGTAGCATAGCCGCACATGAGGTACACGTTGCAAAGTAAACCTGTGCCCTGGTACCCTTGCTTTTTTCGGACGACATGCTGTTGTCTCCTTTTAGAGCAATCAGAGAGGGTATATAGCCAAGGCAACGGTGCGGCTGTACAGAGTAAATGTATACAAAATAAGGATATAAATATACACTTCTGCACCCAGGGGAGCAAGCACCTAGTAACAGGTGCGGCTTACCGACCGCCCTCAGCGTTTGTGTGACCACCAGATTCCCTGCCTGGGCTCCCAGAGCTGTTGGAGCTCGACTCTGAAGATCCCCAGCGTCAGCAGTGCTGCTAGTAATGGCTGCTAGCGTTCTGAGAGGAAGAGGGAGCCGTGGGCGGGCACTAAAAAGTGCGGGAATCTGGTGCCCCACGGTGCACAGTGAGGGGGGAGGAGGATACAAAGTATGCTCCAGCCCTCAGCGCTGACGTTTCGTGCAGCGTCCCGCCCTTACCCCTGACTGGCAGGCCCGGGGGCGGGACTATGCGGCGCTAGGCCGCAAAAGCCGGGGACTCGAGTAATAAGCGCGGCCGGCAAACAAGCGCGGCCAGCGCGGTAGTCCCGGCGCACCAACACACTCAGCAGCTGCTGCAGCGTGTACAAAACAGGCGCTCTATGCGCCGTCCCCAAGGGGACACAGAGTACCTCAGAGTAGCAGGGCCATGTCCCTGACGATACCCGGGCTCCTGTCCAGCAGATTCCCCCAGGGGCTGCGGAGGGAGCGCGGTCCCAGTGCCTGGTGACCGTTTAGGATCCCACTTCACCCAGAGCCCTGTAAGGGATGGGGAAGGAAAACGGCATGTGGCTCCTGCCTGTGTACCCGCAATGGGTACTTCAACCTTAACAGCACCGCCGACTCAGAGTGGGGTGAGAAGGGAGCATGCCGGGAGCCCTGTAATGGGCCCTCTTTTCTTCCATCCGATATAGTCAGCAGCTGCTGCCGACTAACTTGTGGAGCTTGCGTGCATGTGTGCCTCCTTCCACACAAAGCATAAAACTGATGGGCCCGTGATGCACGGGAGGGTGTATAGCAGAGGGGAGGGGTTACACTTTTTAAAGTGTAATAACTTTGTGTGGCCTCCGGAGGCAGAAGCTATACACCCAATTGTCTGGGTCTCCCAATGGAGCGACAAAGAAATGTATTTTTTTTATTTTTGTTGCTCAACATCATAAAATATGTGAAGCACCTGGGGGTTTGAGGTGTTCACTAAGCATCTATGTAAATTACTTGAGGGGTCTAGTTTACAAAATGAGGTCACTTGTGGGGGGTTTCTACTGTTCTAGCACCTCAAGGGCTCTGCCAATGTGACATGGCACCTGCAAACCATTCCTACTAAATCTGAACTCCAATATGGCGCTCTTCTGTTCTTCACTTTCTACTGTACCTCAAAAGTAGTTTTCAAATAACATATGGGGTATCTATGTACTCAGGAGAAATTGCACAACAAATTGTAAGGGGCATTTTCTTCTGTTACCCTTGTGAAAATGAATGGTTTGGGTTTAAAGCACCATTTTTGTGGCAAATGTGTATTTTTTCATTTTCATGGTTCAGTGTTGTAAAATTGTAAAATTCTGTGAAGCCCCTGGAGGTTCAAAGTGCTCACCAAACATCTAGGTAAATTCCTTGAGGGGTCTAGTTTCTAAAATAGGGTCACTTGTGGGGGAGCTCCACTGTTTAGGCACCTCAGGGGCTCTCCAAATGTGACATGGGGTCTGCTATGTATTCCAACCAATTTGGGCTCTAAAATACAAATGGCGCTCCTTCCCTTCCGAGCCCTGCCATGCGCCCAAACAGTAGATTTCCACCACATATTG
Organism: Anomaloglossus baeobatrachus; assembly: GCF_048569485.1. Lineage (NCBI taxonomy): Eukaryota > Metazoa > Chordata > Amphibia > Anura > Aromobatidae > Anomaloglossus > Anomaloglossus baeobatrachus. Next base: position 637,040,305 of record NC_134356.1, on the reverse strand, counting down.
GGTATCATCATACTCAGGAGAAATTGCACAACAATTTGTATGGTGCATTATCTCCCTTGTGAAAATGCAAAATTTTGGTCTAAAGTAACAGTTTTGTGGGGAAAAAGTAAAATGTTCATTCCATTCATTACCGTGAAGTACCTAAAGGGTTAATAAGCTTCTTATTTCAAATCTGTTTTATTATTAAGTTTATAAATCAAGCATACATCTTGAACATTTATAAAGATTATAAAACATAAACAGTGATCTCTCAGTTTCGGAATGACAAAAATAACATCACATTGTAGATTTCATTGGAACTCTATAAGCTATCCTTATGTTAACACTCCATGACAAACCATACACTAGAAATCAGAGTTCCAGCTAAACATGTGTTCCTGATAATTGACAAGACCACTCTCAGCATAAAACAATCCCCTTTTAAGTTATTGAATAAACATTTAAGAAAAAGTAGAAAACTAGAAGAAAAAAAAAAAAAAAACAGATATAAGCTTAGAAAAGAAGGAATCAAATAGAGTGAAGAAAGTAGGGTAAAGAGGGTGTGGGGGAAAAAAGGGTGTGGGGAGAGGGGAAGACAAGGTTTGTCACCATTTCTCATCCCAAATAACCTGCCAGACTCACCGTGAACTCAGGAGACTCCATGAACGTAATCCACGGTCCCCACACTGTGATAAATTTTTCCGTGAGCCCATTAAGTTCAGCTGTGAGTTCCTCCATTCTCTGGAGGTTTGCCATTTCCTCTACCCAGTCAGCTAACGTGGGGCATCTAGTCTGTTTCCAGTATCTGGGAATAATTATACGGGCTGCCGCCAAACAAAATCGCAGCAGGTCCCTCTTTTGTGACTTGAATGAACCTGGGAGGATAGAGAGGAGGGCCACCTGGGGAGATCTCTCCACCTCACCTCCACTCATCTTTTTATACAGAGAAAACACTGAGTCCCAGAATGGTTGCAATTTAGCACAGCTCCACCATATATGTAACATAGACCCTTTTTCTGTACCACATCTCCAGCACATGTCGGACACTGAGGGAAAGATAGCATGCAATTTGGTCGGGTATTGGTACCACCTTGTGAGAATTTTATAGTTTTTCTCTTGGGCGGCACAAGCCAGAGAAAGTTTGTGGGTCCACAGAAACGCCCTGCTCCATCTGTCCTCCGAAATGTCCTCTCCCAGTTCCTCTCCCCATCTATAGACAAATTTGGGTTTGTCCGACATGTCTCTGGTTCAGCATTTTATAAATAAGAGAGATGACATGCCCAGGTGACGAACCCTGCAAGAACAATTTCTCAAATGGAGTAGGGGGGGTCCTCAACTTCCTCTCCCTGTCCTGGTTGGATAGAAACGATTTCAGCTGCATATATTCTATCCAGGAAACCTCTCTCCCTGTGGCCCGTAGAGATGCATAAGGGGGCAGGGTATTTCCCTGAAGCACATGAAAAAAACGAGTTTCCTCCACCCGAGCATATCCCAGAAATTTATTGGAATGAAGCCCCGGAGGGAACTCCTGGTTGCCAAAGAGGGGGGTAAGTGGACCCCTCCCCTGTGAGAGAGAACCCCTCTTAACCTCACCGTCCCACGTCCCCATCACTGTCCAAATAAACTCCATTCCCTTCTCTATCTGTGACCTACTCTCCTTTCCCATCCATGAGAGGAAGTGCAAAGGGACTCCCAATCCGTCCTGTTCGATCGCGACCCATTGTTTCGAGTTCCTATGGAAGTGCCAATCCATTATCCTCGTTAGAATAGTTGCCCTGTAGTATAACTGGAAATTTGGGAGCCCTGCCCTGCCATTATTTTTGTGTCTGGTAAGAGTTTTTATGCTTGTCCGAGGTCTCCCATTCCCCCAAACGAACCTTGACAATGCCGTCCGAATTTTGGAAAAGTAACTCCCCGGCAGCTGAATAGGTACCGTTTGGAACAAGAAAAGAAACCTAGGAAGAACATCCATTTTAATAGCGTTGATACGCCCAAACCACGATAGTCTTTTTTTGTCGTACTTCTTTAAATCCCTAATTGTCCTCTCTAACAGGGGTAGAAAATTATGATGCATAATTTTTGTTGGATCCCGAGGTACAACTACCCCCAGATATTTTATAGCTGACGGTTGCCACTTAAAGGGAAAATTTTGGGTTGTACGGGCTAGATCTTCCGCCGACAGGGTCACATTCATAGCCTCTGATTTAGAGAAGTTCACTTTAAAATTACTTAAGTTACCAAACTCCTCGAACTCTTTGAGCAAAGACGGGAAGGATATGTGTGGCTGGGAAATAAACATGAGAAGGTCGTCAGCAAATAAAGCTAACTTGCGATTCCCTCCCCCGGCCTCTATCCCATGGATACTAGCATTATTTCTTATGGCGACCGCGAGATGCTCCATGACAATGACGTAGAGCAGAGGTGACAATGGACATCCTTGCCTTGTTCCATTGTGGACCTGAAACGATGACGACAGAAACCCATCCGTCCTAACTTTTGCTGAGGGTCTCGAATAAAGGGACGCAATCCTATCTAAAAATGTTTTGCCCAAACCCACCTGCTTTAGAGCGGCCATCATGAAATTCCAACTGACCCGGTCAAAGGCCTTCTCCGCATCCACTGAGAGTAAACACATGGGAAGAGAATGAGCCCTCGACCGGGTCATCAGGAGGAACAGTTTGTTGGTATTGTCACGCGCCTCCCGACCTTGTACGAACCCCACTTGATCTGTGTGTATTATCCCGGGCAAGGAAGGAGCAAGTCTGTTGGCTAAGGCTTTGGAAAAAAGTTTTAGGTCTAGATTGATCAGTGAAATGGGTCTGTAATTTGTAACTAACATGTGATCCTTCCCCGGTTTGGGGATAACACATATATGGGGTTCGAGAGATTGCGCCACCCATTGGGAATTTTCTGAGATGGAATTAAATACTTTAGTCAAGAACGGGGATAGCTGAGTTTGGAATATTTTATAAAATTTAGGGGTGAACCCATCTGGACCCGGACTTTTGCCTGAGGGAGATTCTTTAATGATAGATGCCACTTCTGCTTCTGTAAAGTCCGTCTCTAAATTTTCAACCTCAGCGCTGGGTATAACCGGTAGGGCCGTTCTGGATACGTAGTTGTTTATTTTATTTTCTAATGCGTCATGTGGCATGTCTCCAAATTTGCCCTTTATGTTATATAGGTCTCTATAATACTTTTGGAACTGTTCCGCGATGAGAGTTGGGTTCTGAGTCGAAGAGCCGTCTGCTTGTTTAATCATGGGAATGTGGCTGGGGTCTCCCCTAGGGTGTAGAATCCTAGCTAGTGGTCTACCACATTTATCTGCATACTCATAGAGGAATCTTTTTATTCTAGTCCTATGTCGCTCATACTGTCGGTCGAGAATCGATTTAAGCTCCTCTCTATTTTTGACTAGCTCCGCCAGTGTCAAAGGTGATAATGTCTTCTTATGGGCCCTTTCCAGATCTGAAATATTCTGAAGTAGGGACAAAATTGTTTGGGCTCTCTCTCTTAAGCCTAGCCCCATGTTTGATCAAAACCCCTCTCAACACACATTTAAGTGCCTCCCACTGCACGGGAAGGGCTGTGGGGTCTTCTGAGTGTATTTCTAAAAATTCATCAATCGTGTTCTGTAGATCCTTCATGCACCCCTGATCCCCAAGCAGACTATCGTTCAGCCGCCAAGACCACGGCCTCCCTGCCCCATCTGGGATAGTAAGGCTCAGGAATATAGGAGCGTGGTCAGACCAGGATATACTGCCTATAGAGGCCTGTATCTGCCAGGTCAGAGCCTTTTGGCTCACAAGAAACAGGTCTATGCGGCTGTACGAGGAGTGAGCTGGGGAGAAGTATGTGTAGTCACGCTCCACTGGGTGTAACGTTCTCCACACATCTACCAATCGAAGCTCTTGTATTGAGCGTTTAACTTTTGTTAGCTTTTTGAGAGAGAGAAAATTGTGTCCTGAAGTTGTATCTACCTTAGGGTCCAAAGTGAAGTTTAAATCGCCACCCACGATCACGGTCCCTTCTGCGAATTCATCCAATGATGACAGGAGAGAGGAGCAGGACGTCGCCGGATCTCTGTTTGGTAAATACCAATTGACAATGGTAAAGATAGATGAATTAACATTAATTTTCAGAAAAATGAATCTTCCCTCAGTGTCCACTCTCGTGTCCAGAACCGTGTGCACCAGGGCTTTATGGATGCCTATAGACACCCCTTTTGATTTTGACTCTGGGTTGGTGCTATGGACCCATTTGGTGTAATATCTGTCTTTAAAGTTCGGGAGGTGACCAGTTTTGAAATGTGTTTCCTGAATCAATAATATATGGACTCGTTTCTTATGCATGTCAAAGAATACCTGAGACCGTCTTTGCGGGACATTGAGGCCCCTCACATTCAATGAGCCAAAGGTAATCTGCGTCATTCTGAGGAGGAGGAACGGTGAGGAACCGGGAAGTAGGGTCAGAGGATGGGGATTGGAAGAGAGGTGTGGGTGGAGAGAAGAGAATAGAAAAGGTTAGGAGAGGGGGAGAGAAAAAAAAAAAGAAAAAAGAGGGGGGGGGGTTAGAAGGATTAAGTATATGAAGGAAACTACAAACAAAGAGAGAGTACCGTAGGCAAAAAGGTCAAAGCACCTCTTGCCTGTAGGGTCGTAACGTGACCCTTATACTTGGTCAAATAAACTAGAGGTAAATGCAGAAAAATAAGAATCTCTATATACCAGGGATGTTAATCCTACGCCACTACCCTGTGGTGTGTTATCCCAATCAGGGAGGGAACTTTCCACAAAGGAGCCCCCTGCCCTGGACTAAAAAACAACTTTTAACTATATATATTTTGATTTGCAACTAAAGCTCTGTATAAAGAAGGGAGAAGGGGCTTTGAGAGGGTATTGTACCTTATAATGTTGAGGGGCGCCCCCCCATTACACCCAGGATGGAAGGAGGGAACCCCCCACCCCCCTGTCCAGGGCGATACAATAACCCCACAACGCGAAATTCCCATCAGAACCAGGGGATAGACTCCATCGTACTGTGATCCTATAACCAAAAACATACTAGAACAATTTAATCCACCATTCTCTTATACATCAGGCCGGCCTCCCTCCTCTTTCTCTACGAGAGCCACGCATCCGATCACCGGCTGGGACGGGAACTCCCCCCCCATTGGAAAGTCCGGCCAGTCCTCTATAGGCACTAATGGAATGTCCAAGGCCGCGGTGAACGAGGGTAAATCCGCCGGAGACTGAAGAACATGCATTCGTCCTGCGTGCCGAACCTGCAGGCGGAAGGGGAACCCCCAGCTATATGGAAACTCGTATGAGCGGAGAATGTCCAGCAGAGGTTTAAGAGCTCTTCTCCTTTGTAAGGTAAAACGGGATAGATCTTGTAGAATCTGGATTTGGCTCCCCTCATACGATGGTGATACTCCACTGCGGAGCTTAAACAGAATGGCCTCCTTAATAACATAGCGGTGGACCCTACAGATCACATCCCGAGGTCGGTCGTTCTGGGCTGGTTTGGGGCCCAATGCTCTATGCGCTCTATCCAATTCCAGGGGTTGGCTCGATGGTTCACCCAGAATATTATTGAAGATCACTTGAAGGGTACCATGTAAGTCCTTGGACTCGACAGACTCAGGCAGGCCGCGCACTCTGAGATTGTTTCTTCGGCCCCTATTTTCAGCATCATCAATTGCTTCAACCACGTATTGTATTTGGCGGGAGTGTTGTCCTAATAGTGCCCCGTGGGCCTGTGAGGTGTCCTCCATATTCTGAATTTTAGCTGCCTGCACTTGACTCTGGGTGTCCACTCTCTCCACCTCCCCCTTCAGGGCTGACAGCTCTGTGCGGTACGCCTGCTCCAGCCTTGTTATATATGTCTCCATCTCTTCCCTGGTGGGTATAGCTGAGAAACGTGCCCGCATCTCATTAAGCTCTGTCAGAACTCCTGACTCTTGTGTTTTTGTTATGGCTGGCCCTGACCCTGCATGCTTGTCTGCATCTGGTAACTTTAGATTTATGTTGTGCTTCTCCCTGGGTACGGTCTCACTTCTGTCAGGGACCTGTAACTCATTTGCAGTGCAGTGTCCCCCCTCCTGAAATTCCTCACACTCCTGCATGTGTGTTATAGGAGGGGACGTTACTCCCCCCTCCAGAGACCTCCAGGCTTCAGGGCTACTGTTTGTATCAGCAGGCACTTCCCCCGTGCTTCTCACTCCGGTTTCCCCTGTACCTGCAATCTTGGGCTGTCTGGCCTTATCTTCTGTATCTCCTCTTCACTCCGGGTGGTCTCTCCTCTCAGTCGCGTCAGCTGCTGAGCCTTTCCCTGCATCTCCATAGCTGCCATCTCACTGCTGCACGCTGAGCTCACCTCGTGTGTAGCCTTAGCAGCCATCTTGGGTGCCACCTGTGAAGCTTCTCTCTGCCCCGGCCTGGATAAAAAGTGTTTGATCCCTCTCTCCTCCGATTGTGAAGCTCTGCTGCTGCACCCCTGGGATCTCCCTCGTCTCCTCCGCTGCATAGCCTGTGTTGCAGAGTCCTCAGTTGCGTGGATCATCAGTTATAAAGTCCAGTGGCAGGAGCTAAGACAAGTCACGTCCTCACTCCTTCATAGCCAGGACACGCCCCCTTAATAAGCTTCTTAGGCTAAGTTCACATTTCCGTTGTTTTGTATCAGTCACATGCGTCGCTTGACGCATGTGACTGATGCGCTGTTCAACGCTGTACAACGGATGACAAAGAACAGAATTCTTTGTCGGATTCCGTTGTGTGCGGGGGGCGGAGTTCGGGAGGGGGGAGCCGAGCGGGGCCGTGGCACTGAGGACGTCAGTGCCGCAGGGACTGCAGGACAGGTGAGTGAGTGAGAGTGTGTGTGTGTGTGTGTGTGTGTGTGTGTGTATACACACATGCTGAATGCGGGAGGGGGCGGAGCCGAGCGGAGGGCGGGGCCAGGCGCTGAGGATGTCAGTGGAAGTGCTGCGGTCTGCATGGCTGAGGACAGGTGAGTGTGTGTGAGTGAGTGAGTGTGTGTATGTATGTATGTGTGTGCACATGCAAAGTGCGGGAGGGGGCGGAGCCGAGCGGGGGGCGGGGCCAGGCGCTGAGGATGTCAGTGGAAGTGCTGCGGTCTGCATGGCTGAGGACAGGTGAGTGTATGTGTGAGTGAGTGTGTGTGTGTATGTGCATGTATGTATGTATGTATGTGTGTGCACATGCAAAGTGCGGGAGGGGGCGGAGCTGAGAGGGGGGCGGGGCCAGGCGCTGAGGATGTCAGTGGAAGTGCTGCGGTCTGCATGGCTGGGGACAGGTGAGTGTATGTGTGAGTGAGTGTGTGTATGTGCATGCATGTATGTATGTATGTATGTGTGTGTGTGCACATGCAAAGTGCGGGAGGGGGCGGAGCCGAGCGGGAGGCAGGGCCAGACGAGGGTGTCAGTGGCAGTGCTTGTCTGCATGGCTGGGGACAGGTGTGTGTGTGTGTGTGTGTGTGTGTACATACATGTGCGGAGTGCGGGAGGGGGCAGGGCCGAGCGGGGAAGTGTCGGCCTCCCTGCACACGTAACCAGCCTAAATATCGGGTAACAGCAAAGCACCCGATGTTTACCTTGGTTACCCGATATTTACCTTGGTTACGGGCCTACACCGCTTAGCGCTGGCTCCTTGCACCGTAACCAGGGTAAATATCGGGTAACCAACCAAAGCTGGTGACATGTGCAGAGAGCCAGAGAGAATGCGCAGCGAAATCCGACGGATCTCGCTGCTCAAAAAACGTTACATGCTGCGTTCCCCCCGCCCGGCGGTCAGTCGTTCCACGACTAATCAGTCGGGCGGAGGGTGCAACGCAGCATCATCAGTCACAATCCGCTGCTCATACAAGTCTATGGGAGCAGCGGAATCCGCTAAACGGATTCCGTTGTTTACAAGAGCAGCGGATTGTGACTGATAGATTTTAGCGGAAATGTGAACTTAGCCTTAGATGTGGTTTTGAGCAGTGTGAGGGGTGCAGTTTTTAGATTGGTGTCACTTTGGGGTATTTTCTCTGTCACCTAGGCTTCTCAAAGTCACTCCAAATGTGATGTGATCCCTAAAAAAATGGTTTTGTAAATTTGGTTGGAAAAATGAGAAACTGCTGGTGAACTTTGAACCCTTCAAATTTCCTAACAAAGAAAAAAGATGTTAAAAAAAATTGCTCTGGTGTAAAGTAGACAAGGGGGAAATGTTATTTATTAACTATTTGTGTGACATAACTCTCTGGTTTAAGGGCATAAAAATTAAGAGTTTGAAAATTGCAAAATTTTGCCTAAATTTCCACAAATAAATATTGTCCTAAATTTATCACTAACATGAAGTGCAAGAAAATACAATCTTAGAATCACTGAAGCTCCAGAGTTATTACCTAATAAAGTGACACTGGTCAGAATTGAAAAAAAATGGCCGAGTCATGAAGGTGAAAATGGGCTCAGGGGTGAAGGGGTTAAGGTGTATTCTCACTCAAGGCTGTGGTGGAGCAAAAGCACCACCTCCGGTTTAGCTGCAGTGTTACGTTGCCACCACTAGTGGAGGCTGTCGCTCTTTATATATTGGTTATGGTAGTCATGGAGGTCAATAAATAAGCGTCTTGGCCTTTCCACATATTCAACTGAGGGAATGTGGAACTGTTTACGGCTGTCAAACAGAAGAATTGTCAGCACAAAAATAATTGTAAAAACTACTTTTTAAAAAAACAAACAAACAACATCAACAACAACAACAAAAACACTGCCTTTCTCTCCAGGTGAGACCTAAGCCTAGGTTGTCACCTGGGATGTAGAGATCACAGCATGATTACGGCTTCATACAGAGTCATTAGCGCTAACAATGGGGTCATCACAGTCTTTGTTGGCCATAAAGGTTGGGGAACGGTATGGAGGGTGCAGCAGAGAACATGTCAGACATGACAATCAATGATGGGGCCTCCAGGCTTTCTCACCCCACCCGACCTGCATCCACTCAGCTTTGACAATGGAAGAATAAGGTGAGGAGGGGGGTTATGTTCTTGGCCTTTGAAGTCCTCTGGTGATGGTGACACTTTTGTCTCTTTCAGATTAGAGAGCTGTAATTGCCCCTCTTCACATAAGATCATGATGCATAATGCCACAACGTAGAGGAACAACTGGACCAGGGGGATGATTTGCAATTTTTTGTGATTTATTGAGACCTGCTTCACATTGAGACAGGAGATTTACAAGTTTAGTTTCACTGAATATCTACCTATCTCCCATCAGTTACATGGATCGACAGGCGGCACAATACGATTTAATCGCTCAGTGCGTATAGACTGCCCTCATTCTCGGCAGCACAAGTCCTGTTTAAACAGGACAATGAACCACTGAGACGGATGATTTTTTTTTTGAGCTGGTCAAAAGATTATTTCACCCAATAATCCAGCATTTTTCTCGTTCATTGGGCGATCAGCAATCTATATACACTGCAAGATAATCGTAGACGCATTTTTAACAGCATTTGTGTATGTGAAAAACACTGACACCTAAATGAAGTCTAAGGCCGCTTTCACACTGCGTTCCAATCTCCGTTCAGTGGTCCCAACGGGGCTACCATCGGAATCCTTCGCAAAACGGGTTTGCGCCAACAAGGCCATTGACTATTATGGAGCAGTCGGAGTCACTGCGTGCTCTGTCATGCACCATTTTTGGGGTATATATGCTTTCTGCAGGCAGACACCCAGACACAGACTACTACCTCTGTGTGTCCACCTTTAGAAAGTGTATTCGCATGAAAATGGTGCACGACACAGCACATGGTGACTCTGTCTGCATCATTACAGTCAATGGCCCCATCGGCGCATGCATCCAAAAACCTGTTCTGCTGGGGGGGCTCAGACAGAAGCTCTGATGGGACCACTGAACGCAAGTCATAATGCTGTGTGAAAGGGGCCTAAGGGTATGTACTCAAGTTCCGGATATGCTGAACCCTGGACGCAGAATGTCCTCTCCTGCGGGGATGGGACTGCTCTCCACAGGAGACTGCAGCTGCCTGTGCCCATGATCAGGGTCTTTCTCTCTGTTCTCCCTGCGGAGAACACTTGTGGCTCCACAGCAATAAATTGACATGCTGCGTCTCAGGAAGATTTTAATAATTGCTGGATCCTGCCCTTTAAATTTGTAGTCTTTGGCTAAGGAGGTGTCTATCTGAAAGAGTTAAGGCCACTTTACACACTGCAATATCGGTACCGATATCGCCAGCGTGCGTACCCGCCCGCATCTGTTGTGCGACACGGGCAAATCGCTGCCCGTGTCGCACAACATCGCCCGGACCCATCACATGGACTTACCTTCCCTGCGACGTCGCTGTGACCGGCGAACCGCCTCCTTTCTAAGGGGGCGGTTCGTTTAGCGTCACAGTGACGTCACAGCAGCGTCACTGAACTGCCGCCCAATAGAAGCGGAGGGGCGGAGATGAGCGGGACGTAACATCCCGCCCACCTCCTTCCTTCCGCATTGTGGCCAGGAGGCAGGTAAGGAGAGCTTCCTCGTTACTGCGGTGTCACACGGAGCGATGTGTGCTGCCGCAGGAACGAGGAACAGTAACGATATTTGAGAATGGACCCCCATATCACCGATGAGTGATTTTGCACGTTTTTGCGACGATGCAAAATCCCTCATAGGTGTCACACGCAACGGCATCGCTAAAGCAACTGGATGTGCGTCACAAATTCCGTGACCCCAACGAGATCACTTGAGCGATGTCATAGCGTGTAAAGCCCGCTTTAGTGTCCCATCAAAGAAAGGTGGCATACCTCCCAACGATCCCGGATTCAGGGGGACTGTCCCAATTTCAGGGCTCTCTCCCGCAGTCTTGCTGCTGCCACAGCTCTTGTCCCAACTCCTCCCCTCAGTGCAGTGAATAAGATGAGCCGTGCATAAATTTAATTCTTATCTCCTCTGGTTTACCAGGACAGGGGTAGAACTCATGAACTTGTGGCTTCTTTGTCGATAGGCAGCAACTCTATCATGAAAGGGAACCTGTCAGCAGAATTTTCGCAATTAAACTAAAAGACCTCGGAAGGACACAGTTACATGAGGAGGGCGTCCTCGTGTATGTAAATGAGCAATGGGGGATGGCGTACAGCGGCAGGAGAGGGAATAACGGATGAAAAACAGCCCGCCCCCGTGACCATAAAAACACATTTGCATACAAAAAGGTAAGAATTTATAAAGCGTTTATTTAGGTCATAAAAGGGGCACAGTAGCAAGAGGAACCTTTCTAGAATGCAGCCCAGGAGCTGCAGAAGGGGAATCTTTTAGTTTAATTGCGAAAATTCTGCTGACAGATTCCCTTTAAGCCACTGCCTGTAATGAGAGGTATAGGAGGATTTGGTAATCTTGACCTGTATTACAAGCAGAAGAAGCCACAAGCAAATTATTGAGTTACGTAGATAGATAGATAGATAGATAGCTAGATAGATGAATAGATAGAAAGAGGGATAGATAATAGATGGATAGATAGAAAGAGAGATAGATGATAGATAGATAGATAGATAGATAGATAGATAGATAGATAGATAGAGGGATAGATAGAAAGAGGGATAGATGATAGATAGATGGATAGATAGATAGATAGAGGGATAGATAGAAAGAGGGATAGATGATAGATAGATGGATAGAGGGATAGATAGATAATTTTGTCTTTATAAAACTACTATAAAGAAATGAGAACAAAATGACAAAAATATAATCTTATTTTTCACTCCCCTCAGAATCAAACCAGAAACTTTCAAACACATAACAGCAGCCCTAACTGTGGAGCCACCAGTTTTGATGATGTCAGAAGAAGGATTTTACATAGATGAACCTGCAATGCAGCCTCTGATTGCACAGAACATAGAAATGCCTTGTACATAGCAGCATCTCTGTGTCCTGTATTCTAGAGGGAGAGTAAAAGATTTGACTCTCCTGCTAGAACCGGCCAGACCGGAGACACCGGGAGGAGGAGTCCGGTACAGGTAGATCTGTGGGCCAAGGTGTTCAACTCAGTCGCTGGGGAGAAGCAGGGCAGCTGCTTCCACAGGACTGGCGTTATCAGGATACAGAATCCTAGGGCAGATATATTTCATGTTGTCTACCAACTCTGCAAGGGTCGCGGGGAGCGGCTAGAACAGTCACCGGACCCGTCCCACGAGTCTGCATCCAAATGGCATATAGGATCCGAGGTTGAGGACCAGCCCCACAACAGAACCACGCTATCATCATACAGAACGGGACACTTTACTGCCATGGGGATCGACACAGCGCATCTTAGAGAAGCAGAGACTCACTGAGACTGCCATACCGGACCTAACCTTTGACCTACCCGGGATCGACTGCAGATTCATCATGGCAGAGACCAGTACCCAGGGTGTGGCGTTGAACCAGTAAGTAAAGACCTGGAACCTGAACCTATTGACTCTGACTGCCGTCGTTCTGCACTCCGGTGCTCCCGGGGACTGTTGTGCCCCCCCTGCCATCCTCCAGGGGCCCGCTCCGCCTGTGGGGAGTGATACCATCTGTTAGGGCCAGATGGACGGGCAGACCCGGGAGGTGGATCCACTGGGCCTAACTCCCCGATGAGGGAAAGGAGTCCGGTAGCCGGAGCACTTTAGGTAGCAGAACAGTCCGTGCACTGGAAGACAATGGAGAAGTCCCTGGGACCACGAGGTCACTGATGGTGGTCCGGGTGACGGAGCTCAGGTTCGGAAGCCGTGATGATGTCAGGCGGGGTCCGGAACCGTTGGAGCGAGATGACGGGTCACCGCAGGGAACCGAGATGGTGCGGACTGTCAGGATGGCAGATGGGCAGCGTTCGGGGTTCGAGATACAGCAGGACCGGATGGCGATGCAGGATCGGCTCTAGAAGACAGAGAGGTAAGTATCTCACAGGAACACAAGGAGACCTGACTCCTAGCTTGGGAAAACACGAAGAACAGGCCCCGCTCCCTTGGACATTAACCCCCTATATACCCTGTACCTGTGTGCATCATTTCCTGTTCGTGGACACTGGCCCTTTAAGAAAGGGTCAGTGACCGCGTGCGCGCCCTAATGCGCATGCGCGCGGCCCGGGTGCCAGAAGCCAACACAGGAAGCTGAAAGGAGGACGCAGCAGAGCCGGCCATGGACTGGGAAGCCGACGGGCGCCGGGAGCGGGGACCAGGGGGCCTGGGAAGCGCTGGGACTGGAGGCTGGAGAGCGGGGAGCGTGGCAGGTGAGCCGGGGAGCGGAGCAGAGGACCCGGGGAACGGAGCAGAGGACCCGGGGAGCGTGACAGTACCCCCCCCCCCACGCCCCCCTCCCCGCAACCGGGACAGGAAGGCACGGATCAGAGGAGTGCCCACGTTCTCCCTGGGCTCCCAAGACCTATCCTCAGGACCATACCCTTCCCAGTCCACCAGGAAGAACTGTCGACCTCGTACGGTCTTCATGGCCACGATATCCCTTACCGCATAGATGTCGTCCTCAGCAATAGGGGGAGGAGCCGGACTGGCGGCAGCGGAGAAGGGACCAAGGACAACCGGCTTGAGCAGAGAGACGTGGAAGGAGTTGGGTATCCTCATCGTGGCCGGGAGCTGCAGTTTGTAGGAGACCTCATTGATCTTGCCGAGGACTTTAAACGGTCCGATGTAGCGAGGTCCCAGCTTGTAGGATGGTATCTTCAGTCGGATGTACTTGGAAGCAAGCCAGACGAGATCTCCCGGAGAGAAACACGGAGGATCCAGACGTCTCTTGTCCGCGTGTCTCTTCATCCGCAGGGATGCACGTGCAAGGGACACCTTAACTGAGTCCCAAATGGTAGCAAAGTCACGGAGCACTGCATCAGCAGCAGGGATGTCCGAGGAAGAGGATACCGGCAATGGGACAGACGGCTGAAGTCCGTAGACGACATGGAAGGGAGAACTGGAGGAGGACTCACTGACGTGGTGATTATGGGAGAATTCAGCCCAAGGAAGAAGCGTGGACCAATCGTCATGATGGGCGTTGACGTAGTGACGTAAGAAAGAGGTCAATATCTGATTGACCCGTTCCACTTGGCCGTTCGACTGAGGATGGTAGGCCGAAGAAAAGTCCAAAGTCACTCCCAGATGTTTACAGAGAGCCCTCCAGAAGCGGGAGGTGAACTGAGTTCCTCTATCGGACACGATGTGTGATGGAAAGCCATGCAAGCGGAAGATGTGATGTATATAAGCGTCCGCGAGTTCCTGGGCAGAGGGCAGTCCAGCCATAGGAACGAAATGGGCCATTTTAGAGAACCGATCCACCACGACCCATATGACTGTGTGTCCGGAGGACAATGGCAAGTCCGTAATAAAGTCCATCGCTATGTGTTGCCAGGGAACTGAGGGTATGGGCAGAGGCAGAAGACGGCCATATGGCAGGTGTTTGGGAGTCTTGTTCCTGGCACAGGAGGAGCAGGCAGAGACAAAAGAGGCGACGTCCGTGCGAAGGGATGGCCACCAGTAATGACGCACAATCGCAGTCCATGTTTTCTTCTGACCTGCACGACCGGCTGTTTTCGAGGCATGGCCCCAGTGTAACACTTTTTGCCTGTCAGTCTCAGAGACATAGGTCTTCCCAGGCGGTATCTGGGCCAGGGTGACAGAAGCCACTGGAATAATCTTACTTGGAGAGATGATGGGTTGAGATGTCTCTTCCTCATGCTCCATGGGCATGAAAGACCAAGACAAGGCATCAGCGCGTACATTCTTGTTCGCGGGTCGGAAATGAAGCTGGAAGTCGAAGCGGGCAAAGAACAAGGACCACCTGGCTTGCCGTGGGTTCAGTCGCTGAGCAGTCCGCAGGTATTCCAGGTTTTTGTGGTCCGTGTAAATAATGACGGGGTACACTGCTCCTTCCAGAAGATAGCGCCATTCTTCCAGAGCCAGTTTGACCGCCAATAGCTCTCGGTCACCGATGGTGTAATTGCGTTCAGGCGCGGAGAAGCTCTTGGAGAAGAAACCGCAAGTCACCATCTTCCCGGAGGAGGACTTCTGCATGAGCACTGCTCCGGCTCCCGAGGAGGAGGCATCCACCTCCAAGGTGAACTGGCGGTTTAGCTCTGGACGGTGGAGTACAGGAGAGGAGGCAAAGGCTCGCTTTAGAGAGCCAAACGCGGCGTCGGCCGCAGGTGACCAGTCCTTTGGATTAGCCCCCTTCTTAGTCAAGGCGGAGAGAGGAGCAGTCAGAGCCGAGAAGTGAGGAATGAACTGGCGGTAATAGTTGGCGAATCCCAGAAAGCGCTGGATTGCCTTCAGTCCAGAAAGGGGAGGCCAGTTGAGAACGGAAGAGACCTTCTTTGGATCCATCTGCAGTCCGGTGTCGGTGATGAGGTACCCCAGGAAGGGGAGAGAAGACTGTTCGAAGACACACTTCTCGTACTTGGCGTACAGACGATTCTCTCTCAGTCTTTGTAGGACCAGTTGCACGTTCTCTCGGTGGGTCTGGAGGTCCGGAGAGAAGACAAGGATGTCATCCAGATATACCACCACACAAACGTAGAGAAGGTCCCGGAACACATCGTTCACTAATTCTTGGAAGACTGCTGGTGCGTTACACAGGCCGAAGGGCATCACGCAGTATTCATAATGCCCATCGCGAGTGTTGAACGCGGTCTTCCATTCATCCCCTGAGCGGATACGGACCAGGTTGTAGGCACCCCGAAGATCCAACTTGGTGAACACACGAGCTCCTCTGAGCCGATCAAACAATTCGGGGATGAGCGGCAGGGGGTACTTGTTCTTTACGGTGATTAGGTTCAATCCCCGGTAGTCTATACATGGGCGTAGGTCGCCCTCTTTCTTCTTTACGAAGAAGAAGCCTGCTCCAGCAGGAGAGGAGGATCTCCGAATGAATCCCTTAGCCAGGCTCTCTGTGATGTACGTAGACATGGCTCTTGTTTCGGCTGGAGACAGTGGATATATCCGTCCTCGAGGTGGTGTAGTTCCCGGGAGCAGGTCAATGGCACAATCGTAAGGACGATGTGGCGGAAGTACTTCGGACTCCTTCTTATCAAAGACGTCCACGAAGGACCAATAGGCTGAAGGCAGTCCCGGTAGGGACTCGGGAACCGGAGGTCGCCGGATAGGTTGTATGGTCTTCAGACACTTCTCATGTCAAGAAGACCCCCATCGAGTGATATCGCCAGTGCCCCAGCTGACTGAAGGCTCGTGTGTCCGCAACCAGGGAAGGCCCAGCAGGATTTGATGTGACATATGTGGGAGGACGTAGAGAGCGATGTTCTCGGTGTGCAGAGCACCGATACGCAGTTCAAGCGGCTTGGTGATCCAGGAGATGGTGTCAGAGAGGGGTCTCCCATCCACAGAGGCAATCACAAGAGGTTTGGCGAGTGGAGTAACAGGCACCTGGTACTTGTCCACCGTGGCCTGCTGGATGAAATTGCCTGCTGCCCCAGAATCGAGGTACGCCTCAGCCGTAAACCGCGTCTCTCCCGTTGTCACTTGCACAGTCCATGTAACCGGGTCTGAGAGAGTTCCAGCACCTAGGGTGGCCTCTCCTACCAACCCTAGGCTTTGGAGTTTCCCGGCCTCTCAGGACAGGCGCGTAGCAGGTGTGTGCTTTCTCCGCAGTAGAAGCAGAGACCCTTGGCGAGCCGCTCTGCTCGACGTTGTTCCGACTGTCGCACACGGTCGATCTGCATGGGCTCATGGACGGAGACGCCTGAGGCCGTTGACTGGAGTACAGCGGGCTTCTGTGGAGGAGAGGAATGCCGTACCGGACGTCTCTCACGGGACACCTCTTTGGACCGCTCCTGGAAGCGTATGTCCACTCGAGTCGCTAGGGTAATCAGGGCGTCCAGGGTGGACGGTACGTCACGTCCAGCCAGCTCATCCTTGATTCGACCCGAGAGTCCTTCCCAGAAGGCGGCGGTTAGGGCCTCGTTATTCCACCCGAGTTCTGAAGCCAAGGTGCGGAAACGGATGGCGTATTGACCCACCGTCAGAGTTCCCTGACGTAACCGGAGAAGAGATGAAGCAGACGCGGAGGCGCGTCCGGGTTCGTCAAAGGTGCTGCGAAAGGCCTGTAGGAAGTCCTGGAGGTTCTTGGTCATAGGGTCCTCCTTCTCCCACAAGGGGTTCATCCACGCCAGTGCCTCGCCCTCTAGGTGAGACATGATGAAGGCGACCTTGGCTTGGTCGGAGGCAAACAAATGTGGCAGCTGCGTGAAATGGAGGGAGCATTGGTTTATAAACCCCCTGCAGGTCTTGGGATCTCCGGCGTACCGGGGTGGTGAGGCCAAACGCAGTCTGGAAGCATCCGAGGAGGCTGCCACGGGAGCGGGGGCCGTGGATTGACTAGTGGAGGCCCGGGACGCTGAAGATGTGACCGAGGCTTGTAGCGTATTCAAGCGGGCGTCCACGGAAGTCATAAAGTTCAGCATGCGGGTCTGGACTTCACGCTGGCGTTGGAGTTCCTCATGCAAGGCCGCTAGTGCTTCGGCGGGATCCATGGCCTGTTCTTACTGTTAGGGCCAGATGGACGGGCAGACCCGGGAGGTGGATCCACTGGGCCGAACTCCCCGATGAGGGAAAGGAGTCCGGTAGCCGGAGCACTTTAGGTAGCAGAACAGTCCGTGCACTGGAAGACAATGGAGAAGTCCCTGGGACCACGAGGTCACTGATGGTGGTCCGGGTGACGGAGCTCAGGTTCGGAAGCCGTGATGATGTCAGGCGGGGTCCGGAACCGTTGGAGCGAGATGACGGGTCACCGCAGGGAACCGAGATGGTGCGGACTGTCAGGATGGCAGATGGGCAGCGTTCGGGGTTCGAGATACAGCAGGACCGGATGGCGATGCAGGATCGGCTCTAGAAGACAGAGAGGTAAGTATCTCACAGGAACACAAGGAGATCTGACTCCTAGCTTGGGAAAACACGAAGAACAGGCCCCGCTCCCTTGGACATTAACCCCCTATATACCCTGTACCTGTGTGCATCATTTCCTGTTCGTGGACACTGGCCCTTTAAGAAAGGGTCAGTGACCGCGCGCGCGCCCTAATGCGCATGCGCGCGGCCCGGGTGCCAGAAGCCAACACAGGAAGCTGAAAGGAGGACGCAGCAGAGCCGGCCATGGACTGGGAAGCCGACGGGCGCCGGGAGCGGGGACCAGGGGGCCTGGGAAGCGCTGGGACTGGAGGCTGGAGAGCGGGGAGCGTGGCAGGTGAGCCGGGGAGCGGAGCAGAGGACCCGGGGAACGGAGCAGAGGACCCGGGGAGCGTGACACCATCCCAGCTGCACCCGACATCTGCCCCGGTGAGAGACCCTGCAGCGACTGCCGCCTACCTGGCCGCGTACCATAGGTGGCGTCATGATCATCCTATTAGACTTTCCTAACCGTCTCCCCATCCTCCACCTCCAACTACCACCCTCATCCTCCATTCCTGCCTTCCATCAACCGCCATCCTGTACACCTCGGGGCAACGGAACCGGGCCAAGCCACCCTGTGACGACGCAGAGGATCTGCACCCCCAGCCCGGCTACGAGTAGGTTAAAATACCTGCCCCGTGGGGCGCTACACCTGTGCTTGGTTTTGAACAGTCATTTTGTCCTGGCAGACACTCTTTACACTCACCTCCGGTGCTCTCTTGACCAAGCCTTATCTCACACTACTATGATAGGAGTCAAACAGCCCCTTTTAGCTAATTTTAACCACCCCAAACTAATGCTATTCTTCGATTAATTAACTATTAATAGTGCAATAGGCAACACAGTCATATATAAAATATATGTGAATATAATTTAAGTCATAAGAAGGTAGTGAAAAAAAATCCTGACTTCGGCTGTGAGCAGGAAAAAGAAAAAATATGCAAATATCTGTAAATTTCATAGATAAGACACAAGTTAAAAAAAATAAAACGCCACTTTTAGAAAAAAAAGAATGTTCTCTCATACATGTGTTCTAGATCAGTCAAGCCGGAGCACATTTCACACATTTTTATTCTCCATGTGTTCTTTTTATTTCTGCAAAGCTGCTGGATGTCATGGAAAAATGTGACGTCTGCGCCTGTCAGGAGCAAAGAAATTTTGCAGAGAAAAACGGGGAAAAATTAAAGTAAGAAATTAGGGAAACTCAGCGACTGATGTCCAGAAACAGCACCGCTCTTATTAATGGTCAGTTTTCGGATTTCCATCTTCTGGAGCCTTAAATTCAAGACTCAGAATAATTTCCTTATTATATCAACTCTGACAATGGCCTTTAATGGAAAGCAATTATCAGTAAATAACCTATGGTTTAAATTCGAATTTTCTATTACATGTATTATTTTAAAAAAATTAGTAACTCTTTTTTGTATCATCATGATCCTCATTAAAAAAACAAATTAGTAATCTTGTAATTTTCACACTGGACACTGGGGGTCTTTTAGAATCATGCTTCCTTTCTTTCAGGAAGTGTTTACAGAAGTATCGTTATTATCACAGACAGGATTAAAATGACACCTAGCAACTCTAGTCATAGCTGATAACACATGATCCATCAATCACTATAGAATATGTCACAGTTGATCCTATTTCTCCTCCCTTCACAATGACCTTTGCACCAGCTCATTAGATGCTTCAAAATAAATGGCCTTATAGGGGGTATGTTCATTGTGGCTAATGTACATGTGTTGTTTCCTGAAACAACAGATGTGACGCTAGTCACTTACTCACTGGCAAGTCGAGAGGTAGGGTGGTTGGATGTCCTGGGGTCAGATATTAGGAGAGCTCCTTCTGGATACAATGGGTAATCAGAGGCATAGTCAGGTCATGTACCGGGGTCAGGATACCAGGAGGACAAGTCTTGGATACTGTGAGTAAACAGAGGTGTAGTCAGGTCATGGTCCAGGGTCCGTATACCAGGAGGGCACATCTGTAATACAGGGAGTAAACAGTGGCATAGTCAGGTCACAATCCGGGGTCAGAATACCAGGAGGACACAGCTGTAATATAGGGAGTAAACAAAGACGTAGTCAGGTCACTGTCACGTAAGCAACGTAGAGCTGGGAATGGAACTCCTAAACTGGCCCTCAGGCTAGGGGAGTGGCTAACTGTCTCTCATCCCAGAGGTATGCCTGATGGTGGCGAGGTCTGGACCGCCAGTGTAGCCCTAACTCCTGAATAGCTCTGGTCTAATACCTCCTCTCTCCCACCCCAGGAGAGGACTGGGAATGGAGTGATTAATCCCACACAAAAGACAGACAGGGAGAAACCAACACTCAAACTCACAGAGGTGTAGACAAAACGCGCTCAGGAGGTAAATTAAGAAAAGGGAGGACATAATAAACAACCATAGTATTTCTACAATTCACCAGACTTGCATACAGGTGGAGTGTCAGACTCTGCAGTGTGACCAGAGTCACAAGATGCCATGACGCCTGGTAAATTTAGAGCTGAACACCATGTGACAGTCATGGTCCAGGGTCATATCCAGGATGATAGCAGAGCAGAGCAAAGGGTCAAGACAAACTGGTGGTAAGAGGAAGTCCAAGGTCAGGCAGTAATAATCAGATCACAGAAACGCAGGCCAACAACACTACTTAAACACAATGCTATGACTGGCAGAAACTGGGAGATACTGCTCAGCTAAGAAGCTGGGCAATCACTGGAAACAGGAAACACCTGAATAACCCAGCACCTCACAGAATCAGATTGGGTGACTGAGCTGAAGATCTAACAGAGCTGGGAATGCTGAGCCTTATATAACCCCGTCCACCTCATTGATTGGAAGCTTTCTGTGTACACTGTATATTGTCAAAAAATCTGCTAATCAATGATGAGGACGTTGTGGACCACGAGGCAGAAAACACCTAGTCTTGTAGTGATAATCTTCTGCTGATAAAATACTGATTTTACTGAAACGGCAAAACACAGCTCAGCAATTGACACATCACTGGAATCAGGGTATCTGCCCCAACATCATGCTGCTCTCAGATTACATAACAAAAACTTGCTGACAGATTCGATTTAATACAAACTCACATATGTAGCGCCCCTGAGGCTTCAGTCGCCACAGGATACTGCACCTCATTTAGGGTGCAGTACTTATCCCGGGTCCAGAGGAGGTCAGTGCAGGAGTCATTTCCATTTCATTCAATACACACCATAGGTTGCTCTCCCCACTGGGGACCGGGCTAGGGTCGAGTCTTAAGGTGGCTATCCAAACACTGGGGCTTCCACCCACTAGCGACAGAGACTCAGGGGAGGAGCAGCCAGCAGGGGGAGAGAGGAGTCATGTTCCAGGAGAGGACAGGAGAGGACTGGATCACCGGTAGCTCCTCTAGGACAAAGGAGAAAACACAATTGCTGAGGGGAGCGCTTCATTGCTCCCTTGGAATTGGCGCAACACAGGTTGAAGAGCCCTAGAGTGGAACATACTCTACGTTGGACCACCAGAATTTGCCTGAAAGGGGGATTCCACGTCCCTCTGGCCACCACAAGATCCCGGAGCACAGTGGCACATAGGGTCCGGAGTCGTGATACAGTCAGACCCCACAGTGGATCCGCGCCACCTGCACACGGGACAGGAGCCAAATTATAAGAACTGGAGTCCCCAAGTAGCTTCAGGCCACGGGGATCCAACACTAAAAGCACAAAGGGGGAAGGGCCTACAGACTACCGTATCGGTACTGACCTCTGAAGGATCCGGGATCGGCTGGAACCCAGCATGGCGAAGACCGGCACCTCCGAGCAACCCATGGACTAAAGTAGTGACTAAAGACCATAAACTGCAACTACTGAATCAACCACGGCCACCACTACTACCTCCATTAGCCTCCCTGGGGCCTAGCTTCATCTGCGGGAAGCTGAACCATCCTAGCTGCAACACCATCCGCCCTAGAGGACAGCGACAGCAGCGACGGCTAATCCCTGGCCACATACCGCAGGTGGCGTCACGAGACAACTTCTACTCCCAAAATCCTCAACCCCTACATTCTCATCCCACCATCCATTCCCCTTTTGGTGTACACCTCGGGTCCACGAAGCCGGGCAGGGCCACCCGTGACATCCCAGACCCGGCATCACCGGCCCAGCGACGAGTATTGAACCCCTGTCCTGTGGGTGCTAGACATACAGTGTGTGGTTTGTGGCAACAAAAGAGAAGGAGAGGAGATGGAGGACGAGATAGCGTGAACCTTGAGTGTTGACAGATACACAGACTGCGAACAGCATTGAAACGAGAGACTGATACTCCAAAGTAGTGTCCCCAGACAATAGGAGCCACACGGAACAAGTCCACAGACCCAGCCTGGTTCAGTCATTCCATTTAGTGTGCAGGGCGTTCGGAGGCAATCCCTCAGCCATGACTGCCGTAATGCGCCACTCTACATAGGAGGGTGAAAATTCCTTTCTGTTGCCTATTAAAAGTCATGTTGTTCAGTGCAGCCTGCATATTGGTAATACATTGTAGACCACTGGCGGACACAGACTGAAAAGGGCCCCTGTCCAAGAATGATATATGGGCCCTTTTGCAGCCTAAGAGCTCATAAAAATGCAAAATTACACCTGCTTTGGAGGTAGAAAAGGGCCACATTACCTCTTCGGCTCCTGTGTGTCTGCAAAGGTTGCACCAATGGCATGTCCTCCACTGTTGTAGACATAGCCAATATAAAAGTCATTAGCAGATCAGTGTCCATTGTGCATTGATAATTTACAGATCGAAGTACTCACAATGTTAAAAAGCTTCTTCCTAAAAACTAAAAGGGACCTGTGCTCATTAATCTTTGTTGTGGTCTTTCAAAGTGATTAACCAAAACTTCTCAGAAGGTATAAGGGGCCCAAATTTCCGAGCAGCCAATCAGTGTCTTGTATCACTGTCACTCTTGCACCAGGCTGACACAATGAGTTACTTGTTAGAAGTCATTTGTCATTACTGTCCTTCATCATCGGTAGATAAACATGCCTGACCACCAGCGAGGAGGCCAGGGGTCAGCTTGGTCTGGTCAGGTCTGTCACTGTGTACAAGGGTCTGACTGATGTGACTTTCTCCACTCTTCACCTGTCTGAGGTCGGGGAGACGGAGATAGCAGTCACCGGTATGCTACGGACGTCTGGGCAAAGTAAACACCCTGCAGGTTGAATAAATGTTGGGTTCCAGAACACATCCAACAAGTCTTCTCCATCAGACATAAACATCAGGATCTACTTCAGGTCATTAGAGCAACTGCATCTTAGGGTTCGCTCACATCTGGGTATAAATACGCGAATGCAATGTGAGATAAAAAATATGCATTGCATTCTCACCAATGTTATTCAATGAGGCAGTGCAACTGGGCTGAGGAAAAAAATGCAGCAAGCTTCATATGGTGGAGTAAAACGGCCAAGACTCGCCAATGCAAGTCAATGGGTGTGGGGAAAAAAATCAGACGGCACACTGACCGATATAAAGATACAGTTAGATAGATGATGAAAGATGTAAAAGATATTAGATAGATCGATATCCTGCAGATATACAATTTACTAACCCCCTACATATTATAAACTTGCACCCTTTAGTGGCTTTCATGTGGCACTCAAGAGTGTTTCAGCTTGATAAACTTAATAAATAAATTTAAAAAATGACATGGAGTCCACCCTATTTTTAATAACTAGCAAAGGTAAAGCAGACAGCTGAGGGCTGGAATTATCAGGCTGGGAAGGTCCATGGTTATTGGACTCTTCTCAGTCTAAAAATAGAAGCCCACAGCTGCCTCAGAAGTGTTGTTTCACATTAGATTCAACAATTCTGGTGCTTCGCCTTACCGATTGCCCTGGTGTGTTGGGAATTGGAATAATTGTAGTTGTCGTTGATGTAATGTGTGGACTGACAGCTGGCATCAAGCCCCGATGTTAGTACTGGAGAGGTGACTATCAGACAGAAAAGAAAAAAAATAAACTCAAAAATAGTTTATTTGACAAACATTCCCCAACTTTTCCCTGGTTCAACAATTTATTTTATTTATTTTTTATTTCATTTTTTTAAAAACCCATGCAGATCCAACGTAGTCTTGGGAATCTGACATAGTCCACAAATGGGAACCTGAAAAACATAAAAAAATAGAGATTAAAACAAGAGACTATCCCTCGTTCACCAATTTATTAGAAAGTAAAGATCTCATGCAAGTCCAACGTAGTCCAGTCCTTTCCACGATACTCCTCGTTTCCATAGATCATTGGTGGGGAACCTTTCTCTGCCAACGATTATTTGGAAATTTCTACCATCATTTGGGGGACGCACAAAATTATCAACTTGAAAATTACTCTGCTACATTTGGTCAAACAATTAACTCACCAATACTGTGGTGGCTGGAGCTGCTTCTCTTTGGTGCGGCTGTGTTGTTCGGTGATATTGATCATGTTGGTTCTCACAACTACTTTTACAAGTTTGTCTCGGTCTGAAGTGAAGCCTACTCTTTGTGATAATACGTTTTGTAAATTATATATATCACATAGGAGACGCTGGGACTGCTATAAATACATCACAGGAGACATGGGGGCTTTTGCAGTAATGCAGTGCCATATTTTCACTTATACATTTTTGGCTTTTCAGTGTGCAGCTGTATGCACTTTATAGTCCCGGTTTCACCACATTATACACTCAAATACACACCAGATTGCCCTGTTCCCACTGGGGACTGGGCTAGGGTAGGGTAATAAAGGGGTTGCCGACAGAGAGGCATTTACAGGATGCCCTCAACAGGGGCCCCAGTCCCACTAGCTTAGAACCTGGGAGGGGGAGGGGGAGGAGCAGCCAGCAGGGGGAGTCAAGAGTGAACACAACAGTTAGAGAGTTTTCCAGCAGGAGAGCAGTGGAGCAGATGTGCCTCACAGGTGGTCCGGTGGGAAGTAGAAGTTCACAATGGTTGCCATGGGGAGAGTGAACCTGCTCCCATCGGAACCGACGTCAGACAGGGTGGCAGGACCCTAGGGAAGATCATACTTCATGTTGGTTTTCCAGAACCTGCCTGGACGGGGAAAGTTTCAAGCTTCCCTGCCAATACAGTGCCCGACAGCACAGTGCCATATAGGATCCAGGGCCTCGCTTCAAGCCAGACCCCACATTGGAACTGCGGCACCTGCAGATAGGGACAAGAGTACATCTCGTGAAACCCAGGGTCCCCTCGTAGCTTCAAGCCAGGGGATCCACAGACAAGCGTTACAAGAAGAAATCCACTGAACACCAAACTGGGCTGATCTCTAAAGGGATTCGGGTTCGACGGAGCCCATCATAGCAAGTGTCCGGTATTACCTGGCAGCATCATACCAAAAGTGAGTAAACAACCTGGAACTGCAACTATAGACTCTGATTCTTTATTACCCGTACTGTCGCTTCCCGCCGCCATACTACTCCCCTCATCATCCTCCCTGTGGAGAGTGATACCATCCCTGGCTGCTACTACCATCTGCCCCGGAGGACAGCAACAGCAGCGGTGGCCCATTCCTTGGCCGTATACCACAGGTGGCGTCATGACAATCACCTCACAACTACCCCCAATGTCTCTCCTCTGCCACTCTGCCATCTTCTGTATGCCCTGGGGCAACGGAGCCGGGCTAGGCCGCCCGTGACCACGACAGTCAACGGCCCGGCAATGAGTAGGTTAAATCCACCTGCCCCGTGGGGTGCTACACATACATGACAGGAGGGGCTGGGGGCATACATATATCACTGGAATGGCTGGGGGCATATTTACACTTTTAGGAAAGGCTGGGGATATATACATTACATGAGGGGTCGGGGGCATATATATATATATATATATATATATATATCAATCACAGGAGGGGCTGGGGGCATATATACATCACAGGAGACGCTGGGGGATATATATATTACAGGAGGGGTTGGGGCATATATACATCACA
This sequence comes from Anomaloglossus baeobatrachus, assembly GCF_048569485.1. NCBI lineage: Eukaryota > Metazoa > Chordata > Amphibia > Anura > Aromobatidae > Anomaloglossus > Anomaloglossus baeobatrachus. The sequence continues at coordinate 637,014,460 of NC_134356.1, read as the reverse complement.
GGAGGGACTGGGGGCATACATACATCACAGCAGTGGCTGGGGGCATATATACATTACAGGAAGGACTTTGGATATATACATTACAGGAGGGGCTGGGGCATACTGTATATACATCACAGAAGACACTGGGGACATATTTACATCACAGGAGATGCTGGGGCATATACATCACTGGAGATATTGGGATATAGTCATCACAGGAGATGCTGGGGCACATACATCAGAGGAGGGGTTGGGGCATATACATCCCTGGAGATGCTGGGGCATGTACATCACAGGAGAGTCTGGGACATAAACATCACAGGAGAGTCTGGGACATAAATATCACAGGATTGTCTGGGGGCACAACGATCACTGGAGATGCTGGAGTATATACATCACAGTAGGGGCTGGGGCATATACATCACAGGAGGGTCTGGGGGAGTACACACATCACAGGAGGGTCTGAGGGTATATATACATCACAGGAAGGGCTGGGGCATATATACATCACAGGAGACGCTGGGTGTATAAAGAAATCAGTTAGAAAAACCACATAGAACTATATAAAAAAAACTCACCAAAAGGAGCCAAGACAAATGATATGTGCACACACAGAATGTGGTGAGCCTTCCTCATAAAGATGGCTGCAGCCAAGGTGCAAGATGCTGATGTCACAGCCACTCAACCTCCACACTAAAGGGGAGGGGCGGCTGCTTAGCATAAGACATGCACACTAATAAGGCTTGCACTGGGAGCCCATCATATAAAGAGTGAAATGCACAGTGTCTGAACTGTAACCTAACTAATTTAGTGTAGGGACTCGCAAGTGTGAGAATCCTTGACGAACGGATTGCGAGCTTACATATTTTGGGCCAAAATATAAACTAATATCTCACTATTTGAGGTATGGCACATTTTATCAATTTTTGCAGGATGTGTGTGGACCTTTTGAATTCAGGTGGTTAAATGGTGAGCCTGTCATGTGTTATGTACTCATAGTGCTAACTGACCTGCCTGACCTGGTGTTGTACGTCATTTATAGTGTTGTACGTCATTTATAGGCCACTATTCAGACACTGTGCGTCTCGTGTATCCGTGCGAGATGCACCTATATAGTGCTGTTTAGCCCGCCTGACCTGGGTTTTCTGGCGTCATTTATAGGTTACAGTTCAGACACTGTGCATTTCACTGATTATATGATGGGCTCCCAGTGCAAGCCTTATTAGTGTGCATGTCTTATGCTAAGCAGCCGCCCCTCCCCTCTAGTGTGGAGGTTGAGTGGCTGTGACATCAGCATCTTGCACCTTGGCTGCAGCCATCTTTATGAGGAAGGCTCACCACATTCTGTGTGTGCACATATAATTTGTCTTGGCTCCTTTTGGTGAGTTTTTTTGTATAAAGAAATCACAGGAGACACTGTGGGCATATACATCACAGGAGGGACTGGAGACACATACATCTCAGGAGGGGCTGGGGCAAATACATGACAGGAGATGCTGAGGGTACGTGGGGGCTTAAAGGGCTGGCAGCCAGCAAAATGTGACTACCAGCCTGAGCACTGCGGTCCCCAGGAATCTGCCCCGGGGATGCACACATTTCATCAAAGGCTATGAAGTCTCAGAGCAAGGCTCCATAGGCTTTGAACAGCAGCCACTCCCAGGCTCAAGCTGTGCTTCATGATACCTTTTGACTGTGAAGAATGATGGAGGGTCCTTACAAATTTAGGGATGCATGGTGTTGGATATCCATCATACAATACCTCAGCGAGGCGCGTGATTGGCTCCAATATTATTCTGCAGGAGGACAGCGATCCAAAACATACAGCAATAATAATATTTTTTTCTATAGCGCCATCATATTCCGCAGCACTTTCAAATTTGGAGTTGACATGTAGAGACAATAACAGACATTACAGAGTAACACATAGTTAAAGGCGCTAAGAGGAGTTTACAATCTATGAGGAAATAAGGGTGACAGAAAAGATAAAAATAAAGTGCTTGTTGTGTAAGCTCCATCCATCAACATGATAAATAGGGGCATTCAAATAATGCTGCATGAACCAGTCACCAGCCAATATGTCTACAAGCACAGATACAGAGTGCTGTTAAGTCTGTGGAACAGAGAACAGGGAATAGTTAGTGACATTAGTGAGGTTAGGTGATAAGCCAATCAAAAGAAATGTTTTTTTAGGGCACGCATGAAACTGTGGATACCGGAAATTTACCAGGTTGTCTGTGGTGGTGCATTCCAGATAATTAGTGCAGCACGAGAGGAGTCCAGGAGATGGGAGTGGCAGATTCAGATTATAGCGCATGTTAATCTTAAATCATTAGTGGAACATAGAGGACAGGTAGGGTGATAGTCTGAGATGAGGGAGGAGATTTAGATTGGTGCAGAACTGCACTCGATCCGTAGACACCTAGACGTAGTGTCATCCCTCCAGCAGAGACGCGAGAGTTCTCCACACGAAATCGCAGCTGCCCGTGCTCACGATCAGGGTTGTGGGTGCTGCAGATTTTTGCTGTGTTCTACCCGCTGGGAACACTCACGTCTCCGCAGCAGAAAATTAACATGCTGCAACTCGTAAAGCTGCGTCGCATGTCAGTTTACGCTGCTGAGAAAAGAAGCACAGAGAGCAGGAGATTTCTATAAATCCCATCCACTGTGCTTGTACTGTAAATCGCAGTGTTTTGGACTCAGCTGAAGCATGCTGCGTCCAAAACCTGTGAAATCTGGGCGTGGACACGTAACCAAAGGCTGTGTGTCCATGATCAGTGTTTGCAGTATTTTGGATGTAGAGTGTTTTCGCTGCGTGCAAAATGCTGCATTGTACAGTACAAGCACAGTGGGTGGGATTTCTAGAAATCTCCTGCTCACTGTGCCTGTGCGGCCCGCAGTGAAAACTGACCTGCGATGCGGCTTCCTGAGGAGCAAGCATGTCAATTCTTTGCTGAGAAGTCGCAAGCGTCCTCAGTAGAGAGAACACAAGTGACAGATCGCAGTGCCCCGAACTCTGATTGTGGGCACGGGCCGCTGTGGGCTCCTGCGTTTTACTGCAGAGGAAACTCGCGGCCCTACAGGTCAGGACCTGCTGCGTCCAGGAAACAGAGGGTCCTGATCGTGGGCATGTACTCTAATAGGATATTATTGCCATGGATGAATAGAACAGGGAAGGGTAATTCATTTTCCGTATAACATACTGGACTTAATGCTGCTTAGGGCTTATTCTAACATCTATTCTTACATGCAGCAGCCAATCAAAACTATAATTCACTGTTTCTATAAAGTTTGTAAATTATATGGCTCCTGTTATTCAGCTGTAACTATATTTAGTAAGTACAGATGAATTTAATCAACAGCCGCCTACACTCAGTATGACGGACCCCACAGATACCCACACACAGTATGATGGACCTGTGAAACACAGTATAATAGAGACCCCACACAGCCATATACACACAGTATGACTGAGCCCACATGTCACCACACACAGTATGATGAACCCCACAGATCCCCACACACAGTATGATGGACCTCACATATCCCCACACACACACACAGTATGATGGACCTCACATATCCCCACACACAGTATGATGGACCTCACATATCCCCACACACAGTATGATGAACCCCACAGATCCCCACACACAGTATGATGGACCTCACATATCCCCACACACAGTATGATGGACCTCACATATCCCCACACACTGTATGATGGACCTCACATATCCCCACACACAGTATGATGGACCCCACAGATCTCCACACACAGTATGATGGACCTCACAGCTCCCCAGATACAATATGGCAGACCTCATAATCCCCCCACACAAGTACAATAGCCCCCACAGTCCCCCACACTATTACACCACTCAATCATAATATCCTCTACAGTACTTCAGTCTTATGCTCCCCACACAGTATAATGAACTCTTCAGTCTACCCCCACAGTATAATGCCCACACACAGTATTATAGACCTCACACAATATAATAGCCCCACAGTATGATGGACCTGTGAAACACAGTATAATGCAGACCTCACTGCCATCTACACACAGTATGACTGAGCCAACAGTTTACTACACTTTGTATGATGGACCCCACAGATTCCCACACACAGTATAATGAACCCTACAGCTCAGAGGTGTGTCTAGGCTTTCCAACGCCTGGGGCAAGAATTCAGTTTGGCGCCCCCCCCCCTCCCCACCAAGCAATTTGGGTGGTTGTCATGTGACCAATCATTCATATGTGATCTTCACACTTACAGTCACACGATAAGGAGCTTCTCTTCATAATTCTTTTAATGTTCAATGAGAAATGTAGGAAGAAAAGCTAATTGTCACATGCAAGTATGAAAATTATGAAAATTACATGAGTGGTGTTGCCTTGTGGTGACTGCTGGAACTGGCGAGCAGAGCTGAATTCTGACAGTGAGTATATCACACGCAGTTAGAACTGGGGATACTACTCTGCTTAATTTTATAATTAAAGGGGTTTTCCAGGTTTGAGATGAAAGCCTACAGTCATTTTATGTGTGACTTCAGGCTTCTGAATTCTTACAATGCATGCTCTGCACATTTTTAGGATTCTCCGGTGCCAGTGACAAGAGTGGACAATCATGTGAGCACAAGTATGAGATTTGTATACTTCTGGCCACATTGTGATATGATGTGTCCGGCCTCAGTCAATTCATTTTAATTGAGCGAGGCCATGCAGGTCTGTTCAGCACGTGACCACATCTATGTAAATCCCATACTTGCAGTTTTGTAACCTCCCACTCTCATCGCCGACACCAGAGAATCCTGACAGCGTGTAGTGTGCACACTGTAAGAATTCAGAAGTCTGCAGTCACATAGAGTGACTGCAGACTCATCACAACTTGGATAACCCCTTTAATGCTCCTAACAACATAAATAAAAACATTGAAGGCCTTTCCTAAGGGGCACTTTGCACACTACGACATCGCAAGCCGATGCTGCGATGCCGTGCGCGATAGTCCCCGCCCCCGTCGCAGCTGCGATATCATGGTGATAGCTGGCGTAGCGAACATTATCGCTACGCCAGCTTCACATGCACTCACCTGCCCTGCGACGTCGCTCTGGCCGGCGACCCGCCTCCTTATTAAGGGGGCGGGTCGTGCGGCGTCATAGCGACGTCATACGGCAGGCGGCCAATAGAAGCGGGGGGGCGGAGATGAGTGGGACGTAAACATCCCACCCACCTCCTTCCTTCCGCATAGCTGGTGTGAGCCGCAGGACACAGGTAGGAGATGTTCCTCGCTCCTGCGGCTTCACACACAGCGATGTGTGCTGCCGCAGGAACGAGGAACAACATCGTAACATCGGTCATTTCCAAATTATGGAAATGACCGACGCTACACCGATCATACGATTACGATGATTTTGCGCTCGTTAATCTTATCAAAAAGGCTTTACACACTTCAATATCGCCTGTGACGCCGGATGTGCGTCACTTTCAATTTGACCCCACCGACATCGCACCTGTGATGTCGTAGTGTGCAAAGTGCCCCTTAGGATAGATCACCAATGTCCAATTGGTCAGGGTCCGGCACATGGTAAGCCAGCCAATCACCTGTTCTAGATGCGTGCCGGTGGCAGGTGGCCGTAAGTGCTCAGTTCTGGATCTGCTCCGTCTTCTGATAGTGGCAACAGCCTCCTATTAAAATCAATGAGGCGGATGTGCAGTACCCGACCGCGGACACTATCAGAGGATGGAGTAGATCCAGAAATAAACATTTTTGGCCACCTGCACCAAGAACAGATGATCATTGGGGGTTCCATTGCACCCACATCAGAGGTGATGCGCAAGTGGGACCGAGACATAATAATGAGACATAGTCAGTATAACATAAACATTTACATTCAGTACCTTATAGATGACGTTGTCTCTGAGTCATTTCTATCTATTCTTCATCTTGTCCTGACGCTATGATGACTTTTCACATTCACATCTCGTCTCTGCAGATTTCAATCTTCTCCGGTCTTCTGCAGCACATCCCAACACGATGTCTCTAAAAATAGTAGAATGATTAGTATACTCCTATTTAAAAATATCTTCCTTACGCTGTGCCACTGAACAAATAATGGCCCCTCACTGTGTTTTCTGCACAAAATATGACCCACACTGTCCCTCTTATCTTACATGCCCCACACACTGCCCTCTCCTTTCCATACTGAGCCTACTGTTTACACTGTCCTTTACACTGTATCACCCTATACTGCCCAGTCTTTATACTGTGCCCTCTCATCACACTCCCTCTCCTTGCTATGGCCTCACACTGTCCCCTGATGCTACTGTGACGCCCTGGGCAAGCCAGGGGTCACAGGTCATTGCACCACCACACCCTACACCCCAGTTAGGCACACCAAAGCTAACCAAAAATCCTTGTTGCCTTCCTCCAGAGGCTGATGTTCACACCAGGGGGTGGGCCAGGCGGTTGGCTCCGCCCACCGAGGAGGACACAGCTCTGGAGGCGGGAGTAATCAGGCAGTTGAGCCCAGGCAGGGCTTGTGTGAGGAGTCCAGCTAGGGACAGAAAGAAAAGCCTGAAGTGGTCCAGCTGTGTGCAGGACAGAGTCAGCAAGGTCAGCAACGGCGGTGACTGTCTGGAGGGGGACTGTGTGGAAGTTCTTGGAAGGACCGCGGACGGGTAGTGGCCCGGCGGTCTGGAGCAGTGTACCAAAGGACAGTCAGCACCAGGGCAGGGGCCTCTCGGACCCCGGCAAGGCTAGGAGTCGCCATAATTTGCTGAATCCGTCAGTGAAGGGGACGTAGATCCCCCAACAACCAAGTCCCGATTGAAGGCAACAGCCCCACCATTGTAGCAGAAGCACCGCCACCGCCAGGGCACCAGTTTCTCAGGGCCAGCGCCTGCGGGCAAAGAGTAGAGCTCCTCCGGTCCAGCTTGAAGCCGGGGAGCGGGTTACCGGTGGGGACCCATCGCGACCAACATAGAAACAAAGGTGCAAGGAAAAGGGACATCACCGTCACCTACTGGGAGAGCAAGTGCAGCTGTCCGTGGGAACCGTCTTTCCAGCCGTGTGGTTTACCGTAAAACTGTGTCAACGTCTCAGGCTGAGTGAGTACCACAGTGCCGCAAGGCACAGCGCTGCCCCCGCGTCCCTGCGCCCACCGGGCCCTGCATCTCCCATCTCATCACCGGGCCCCGGGATCACCAACCCCTACCCACGGAGGGGCAACACAACACCTGGCTGCTCCGCATCACCATCCCCGGGACCCCCATATTGAGCAGCGGTGGTGAAATCACCACAACCGTGGGTGGCGTCACGGACAATAAACAATCCCCACACCCAACAAACCCCTTTCACTCACGGGCGAGGAGTGCCGCTCGAGAACCCCCGGGATCCGGCCTACAGCTCGAGCCACCACTGAGCAGCGGCCGCCGGACCCGAGCAGAAGGGGGTGAGCGTAGTGTGCTGACACCCTCCTCCCCGCCCGCGACAACTTGGCGTCACGAACAGGATCTTACCGCTCTGCCGTTTGGTAGAGGTGCGCCTTGTTACCGCCGGAGGTATCCGGCTGAAAAATTTCAGAAGCCGCCATCTTTGGCGCGAAAAGTTCCCGCTCGAGCGTCTTCTCGAGTAGCAGAGGCGCGAAGGCCAAAACCCCGCCCCGAAAGAGGAGTGGCCGGAAAGAGCTAAGGGGGACGCGATGGCGGCTGGCTTTATGTAACTGCAGCTATAAAAGCAGGGACGCCAGGACTCTGCAGACATACTGGGTTCCTGGAAAGCACGACTGCCGAGATGTCCGCCCCACCTAGTTCTGCAGAGACTACCGAGCGGGTGTCTGGAACAGCGGCATGGTTGAGGGCCGGGCGGCGGGGATCTGCCGTCACTACCAGAATCAGATCGGCGGGCTGATGGAGCAGTGGGCCGCGGAGGTGGAGGCCCTAGTTGCTGTGGCGTGAGTGTATGGAGTGGAGGCCGTGATGGAGGAGCTGGAGAATGACCCACGCCCCTGTGTCCCCGAGGGACCGGTCGCTGCGGCTGAGGGACCCGGTCTGCCCCTGGCTCCTGTGTTACCTCCGTCCTACTCGCTCGCGCGCTGCACCGCACCTGGCCCGTCGGATGTGCACCCCTCTGTGACTGCGGCAGGGGCAGAAGATAGCGACTCCGGGCCTGACACTGAGCCTGTGTCAGAGGAAGAGGAGGGGGTCGTTGCCCTGCCTGGCATGGAGGCCACTTATGTTCCCCGAACCGAGGGCAACGGGTATCGGGCGGCCCTTCCACGCCGTGCTTGCTACGCACTGGAGGGGCTGGTGCCCGTGTCCTTCCACCCCGAGCCGGGTGAGGAGGACGAAAATACCCAGTAGGGCAGCGGATGCCCGCTGCAGCAGTCCCCGTAGGGACCACCAGAAAGTTGTGTGAGTTTCTGTTTAAAAGTTTGAAAAGTTGAAAATGATAAGAAAAATGATAATACCGAGTACTTTACCTGATTGTCTGCTTGATTTGCAACCGGCCGGAGCCGGCACCGTTGTCCCCGTAGGGACCGTTTAAAAAGTTGTTTGCATGGGAACTATCCATGGACAAGCCCGTGAGCTTGCAGGGCAACCACAAACGTTAAGTGGCTTGTAAATAAGTTGTTTGCCGTTACCGTTTCCGCAATGCCGCCTCCGGAGAGGCAGGTTGGAGGGAGGGCCCTCAGCAGAGCAGGCTGGGGCCCAGCCACCAAAGGAACCGGTGGCTACCCTCTGGAGGGGAAGGACAGATCCCGCTCGGGTACCGTGTGCTGGACTGTGGGTCAAGGGGTGCTGCCTGGGTTTTAGGGGCAGCATCAGGGCCAGGTTGCTTGGGTGGGAGAGAGCGGAAACCGTAACCGTAAACCGTTTGAAACGTTTAAGAATGTGCCTCCCGATGTGGGATGATGTTATAATATATATGTGTTTATTCTTTTTACATTTACAGAAAAATAAAACCGGTGTTGGACGGGCAGCCCGCGGACGGTCTGCATTTTGCTAAGGGGGAATGTGACGCCCTGGGCAAGCCAGGGGTCACAGGTCATTGCACCACCACACCCTACACCCCAGTTAGGCACACCAAAGCTAACCAAAAATCCTTGTTGCCTTCCTCCAGAGGCTGATGTTCACACCAGGGGGTGGGCCAGGCGGTTGGCTCCGCCCACCGAGGAGGACACAGCTCTGGAATCGGGAGTAATCAGGCAGTTGAGCCCAGGCAGGGCTTGTGTGAGGAGTCCAGCTAGGGACAGAAAGAAAAGCCTGAAGTGGTCCAGCTGTGTGCAGGACAGAGTCAGCAAGGTCAGCAACGGCGGTGACTGTCTGGAGGGGGACTGTGTGGAAGTTCTTGGAAGGACCGCGGATGGGTAGTGGCCCGGCGGTCTGGAGCAGTGCACCAAAGGACAGTCAGCACCAGGGCAGGGGCCTCTCGGACCCCGGCAAGGCTAGGAGTTGCCATAATTTGCCGAATCCGTCAGTGAAGGGGACGTAGATCCCCCAACAACCAAGTCCCGATTGAAGGCAACAGCCCAACCATTGTAGCAGAAGCACCGCCACCGCCAGAGCACCAGTTTCTCAGGGCCAGCGCCTGCGGGCAAAGAGTAGAGCTCCTCCGGTCCAGCTTGAAGCCGGGGAGCGGGTTACCGGTGGGGACCCATCGCGACCAACATAGAAACAAAGGTGCAAGGAAAAGGGACATCACCGTCACCTACTGGGAGAGCAAGTGCAGCCGTCCGTGGGAACCGTCTTTCCAGCCGTGTGGTTTACCGTAAAACTGTGTCAACGTCTCAGGCTGAGTGAGTACCACAGTGCCACAAGGCACAGCGCTGCCCCCGCGTCCCTGCGCCCACCGGGCCCTGCATCTCCCATCTCATCACCGGGCCCCGGGATCACCAACCCCTACCCACGGAGGGGCAACACAACACCTGGCTGCTCCGCATCACCATCCCCGGGACCCCCATATTGAGCAGCGGTGGTGAAATCACCACAACCGTGGGTGGCGTCACGGACAATAAACAATCCCCACACCCAACAAACCCCTTTCACTCACGGGCGAGGAGTGCCGCTCGAGAACCCCCGGGATCCGGCCTACAGCTCGAGCCACCACTGAGCAGCGGCCGCCGGACCCGAGCAGAAGGGGGTGATCGTAGTGTGCTGACACCCTCCTCCCCGCCCGCGACACTACTCCCTCTCCATACCACCCCCCTCCACTACCCAGTCTATATTCTGTGCCCCCTCACATTTTTCTAATCCCTTACTGTCCCCTCACTACCTCCTGTGTGTCCATATACTTTTCCCACTCACTCCCCATCCTGCCCACTTGCTCCTCATACCATGTCACTCTTTATTCTGTGTCCTCAAAATTTCCTGTTTGCTCCCCATATTATGTCCGTATACATTCCTCCAATTGCTCCACATACAATGTCTGTATACATTCTCCGCTCACCCTCGCTACCTATACTATGTTTGCATACATCACCCGTCATCCTCTCACCCCATACATCACTTCTCACCCTCACTTCCTATAGTATGTTTGTATACATCACCCCTCACTCCCTATACTATATTTGTATACACCACCGCTCACGCTCAATTCCTATAATGTGTCTTTATACATCCCCCCTCACCCTCTCTCCCCATACACCACCCCTCACTCCCTATACTATGTCTGTATACATCACCCATCACTCCATATACTATGTCTGTATACCTTACCCCTCACCCTCTCTCCCCATACATCACCCTCACCCTCTTTCTCCCCAAACTATTTCCCAAGATACTTCCCCCCCATCCTCTCTTACCACCATACTGTGTCAACATCCCTCTCCCCACCCTCTCTCCCCCATACTGTGTCTATAGATTTTGCTCCTTCCCCACCCTCTTTCCCCCCATACTGTGTCGACAGATAGTTCCCTCTCCCCCATACTGTGCATACTGTGTCTATAGATACTGCCCCCTCCCCACTCTCTGTCCCCCCATACTGTGTCCACAGATAGTTCCCTCTCTCCCCATACTGTGTCTATAGATACTTCCCCTTCCCCATTCTGTGTGCATAGATACCTCCTCCTTCACTGTTCCTCCTCTGTGTCTTCAGCTCCACACTGGAGCACTTATCAGCGCTCTCTGCCGCCTCTGCGCTGCGGCCCTGACTTCCAGGTCAGCTGATCACATTACAGCCGTCTCTCTGACCCAGAAGTCAGCACGGCCGGACATCGCTTCAATTGTCCTCGCGTCTGACAGATACATGGACAATTGAGCAGTGGGAGCCGGCGCCTGCACTTTCTCTGAATCCCGGCTGTCAGCGTGACAGCTGCGCTGAGAGAATGGCGACTCCCAATATGGGGCGTCAAATGCAGGGAGACTTTCACTGCGTCGCATCAGGCAGCCCGACAGCTCCCCTCTGACAGTTGCGCCCGCCAGCCCCCCCTAGATATGCCTCTCCGTACAGCTCCCCAGATACAATATTGTGGACCTCACAGTCCCCCCACACAAGTGTAACTACCCTCACACCCCTCCCCACAATTCCACCACTCAAGCATGATACCTTCCACAGTACTTCAGACAGTATTATGCCCCCCCACACACACAGTATAGTGAACTCTACAGTCTACCTCTACAGTATTATGCCACCACACAGTATTATAGCCCTCACACAATATAATAGCCCCACAGTGACCCAGCACAAGTATAACATCTCCACCATCCTTCACACATTTTTAAGACCCCCACACAAGTATGATCCCCCACAGTCTGCACCATGCAGTATAATTGTCTCCCACAAGTACTGACCAATAACTAAAATTAATTAAAATAATATTTAACTTTTCCCCTGTTCCTCCTTTGCTTCGCTCTGTGCAATGTGTACTGTAGCTCCATGAACAGCAGGTGTGATTTAGTGACATCTTCATGATTGCTGTGCGGAAAGATGAGAGATTAAAGGCTGCTATAAACGCAGCGACATTGCTAGCGATCGCACCCGCCCCCGTCGTTTGTGCGTCACGGACAAATCGCTGCCCGTGGCGTACAATATTGCTAGTAGGAGTCACAAGTACTTACCTGCCTAGCGACGTCGCTGTGGCCGGCGAACAATCTCTTCTTTAAGGAGGAGGTTCGTGTGGTGTCACAGCGACGTCACACAGCGGCCCGCCAATAGAAGCGGAAGAGCGGAGAGAAGCCGCATTAACGACACTTCCACCTTGTTGCCGGAGGACGCAGGAACACTGTTGTTCGTCGTTCCCGGGGTGTCACACGTAGCAATGTGTGCTGCCTCAGGAACGACAAACAACCTGCGTCCAGAACGAGCAACGATATTTTGAAAATGATCAATGATTAAGTGAGCATTTTTGATCGTTAGTGGTGGCTTGTACATGTTACATGCAATGTGCGTCACGAATTCCGTGACCCCGACGACATATCGTTAGATATGTCATTGTGTGTAAAGCGGCCTTAAGACGCACAGACTGAATGATGTAAAATGAAGTCAGTGGCTCCATCCTCCATTATTGCATTGGCATCCTGAGGATACAAATACTGGTAATATTAAGACGCCGGACAGGAGGTGGCCTCGTCATGCGGGACAACTCTGTATCCAGCCATATGGCTGTCCCCGCCAGTGAGCCAGACCGGAAGTGCCAAAGGGCCACATGTGGCACACAGGCTGCACTTTGCCCAGGCCTACTTTAGAGTGTTTTTATTTCTCTTCATTTTGTATTCTGCTCACAAGAAGCAAAATGTCATCGTGTTATGAGTTTAATTAATGCCAGGTATTGCTTCATTAAATCCACAATGACTGCTTACGTTTTTCAAGATGCAAATGGAATTGTAATTTGCTTTGATTAAAATTGATATGTTTAATACTAAACAAAAAAAACAAAAAAAATAATAAGAAAAAACTAAAGAGAAAAATTATTAAAACAGTTTGATGTTAAGTAAATGTAAAGCTGTTTTGAGAAATAAAGAAAAAAAAATGGGGGAATTTAATATTTTCACATTCTGACTAAACAAATGAATCAAAATTAAATGCTAAATCATTTAACAGAAAATATTGTCACACGGTGTCTGGCTCAAAACTCACCAAGTGTCAGGACTACTTCTGACGCTGTTCACACAGCAGTCAAAACACTTAAGACGATGCTGCTTTTCAGTTACACAGACAGACTTGGGCATCAACCAACTGTACTCTTGTTACTAATTGGCCTTGCAATAGTTAATTTCTACTAGCCTGTGGATTACTGTTTGAGTCACATGTTGCAGGAGACCTATCACAGTCGCCTCTGCCCTTTTTGAAGATGGTGAAACCTGTTCTCCCATGCCAATGATACGTTTATGCATTTCCAGTCATTGTGCTCTGACATCTAGTTTCTGGCCTGTGTGCTGTTTGCAGTGTTATGGAAATACTCTTGTATGATTATTTCCTCCCTTCCTTTAGTTTCCTCCTGATCACGTATTGTCTATACCTCTGTCAGTGATTGCTGTGAGTTTGAGTTTTGGATCCCCCATCTGTTTATTTGTGTGGGATTAATCACTCCCGTCCTGGCCCTCTCCTGGGTGGAGGGAGGGGTGCCACTAGACCAGGGTTGTTCAGGAGCTAGGGTAAGGAAGGCGGCCCAAACATCACCACCTTCAGACGTACCTTTGGGATCAGGGTCAACCAGGGTTCCCCTAGCCTGAGGGCAAGTTCAGGCTCCCCTGTTCCTAGTGATCCCATCACACTCCATGACAAATATATTACTATTGAAAAAAAAACATAGCAATGTAAAAAAGTCATAGCTATTAGAAATCAGTTAGAAAAAACATTAAAATACGTTGATTCCTAAAGGAGTCGGTTATGAGACCGATTACCTATGAATAGCTATTTCATATGTCTCAATAGGGGCAGGATAAGTCATTCACAACCTCAGTGAATAAGATGCAGTGTGGAATGACAAAATATAAAGCATTTCTGTTTGAGGTACCCAACATGACCACTTATTGTCATGCTCCGCAGTGCTCTGCTCTCCAGCAGAGCCAATGTTCTGTATTATACTCAAGGTTAGGGGTGGCTTCTCAGCCTTCGGGTGCTGTGCTGGTGCAGGGAGGGGCCTGTGTTCAGGCGCCTCGTTCCGGGTGAGTGCTTGGCTTCATTAAAGAGCAACTTCACACAGAACGCTGCCAGTCGTAGTTCCTGCTGTCCAGTAAGTTTTCTGGCTTTTGTGAGTTTTGTTGTTCTGATCTTGTCTCCCTGCTTCAATCTTTGTTACTCTTCTCTGCCCGTGCTCCTGACTCTGATGTTATCCCTATGGCTTCTGACCTCTGGCTTGTACCCTGACCTTCGCTCCGCTCACTGCCTGTGTACCTTATCTGACTTCCTGACCTCTGACCACTGGTGTGTTTGACTTCCCTGTTTCTAGTAGCTTCTAGTGACACCTAGTGGCGTATTGTTACATTTATTATACGGACAGAGACTTAATTTTAATATGCACCATTGAATGCAGCACTTCTCCTTTAATATGCTTGTGTGACTCCAGCCTCACATTGGTGTATTTTGAAAGGGGGGCGTTAAAAAAACGCTGACAAATGACTGACAGCAGCTTATCACCCAAATAACAAAATGGTCAGGTGTTATGTTCAAACTCCCGGACCTTTATCTTCCCCAATATCATCTTGTCGGGGAATCAGGAGATTCTCATACACATTAGACTGTCAGCCAATATCAACGGGTCTGGCCAACTTTGGTCTAACGTGTATGCGGCCCTCACACCCTGAGCATGGGATAGGAAACATGTATATATATATATATATATATATATATAGGTGTGGTTCATTAGATTTTATAAATGTAAATCATTGGACTACAACCCTTGTGTAGGAATAGATTGTGGATTTATAGTGCCTGTTCTGTAGAAACTGTATTGGTTTTGACTTTGAGTGAATGTTTGTGTGGCGCCCTGGACAAGCCAGGACGTCACAAAAACTGCAACAACACACCCCACACCCCGGCTAGGCACATCGAAGTCAGACAAAAATCCTTGTTGCCTCCCTCCAGGGGCTGATGTCCACACCAGGAGGTGGAGCCAGGCGGTTGGCCCCGCCCGCCGAGGAGTACACAGTCCTGGAGGCGGGAAAAGGAGACAGAACAGTTGAGAGTTTAGTTCGAGTTTGGAGTTGAGAGGAGTGAAGTGGTAAAGGAGCAACTGACTGACCGTGTCCGGGTACGTGGCCCGGGCACATAAAGCAAGGTTGGCAGACGGTGGTGACCGTCTGCCGGAGACGCTTATCGACGCGGAACCGTAGGGCCGGGGTTGGGCGGTGGCCCACCGGTACCGAACCGGGGAGCGAAGAGAAGCCAGCACCATTCGGCAGGGCTTACGGACCCCGACCAGGCTTGGAGTCGCCGTAAAACCGGTCAAATCTGTTAGCGAAGTGAACCTCCAGGGTTTCCCAGCAATCAAGTCCCGATTAAAGGCAACCGCCCAAACCGTGAAGGGAAACACAGTCACCGCCAAGGCTACAGTTCCCAGGGCCAGAGCCTGCGGGCAAAAGGGGCTCCCTCAGCATCCATCCACGCTGGGGAGCGGGTTACCGGTGGGAAGCCATCGGAACCGAGAACGCAACATAGGTGCAGGGAAAGGCAGTCACCGCCAACCTACCAGGAGGAAGAACACCGCAGCCGTCTGGGGGACCCGTCCATCCAGCCGTTTGTTTTACCGGAGACTTTGCATTCATCATTGGCTGAGTGAGTACCCCTGTGCCGTGCGGCACCGCGCTGCCCCTGCGACCCTGCACCTCCCCAGGTCCCGTAACCCACCTGTCATCTCTCCCCCACCGGGCCCCGGGACAACCAACCCCCCTACCCACGGAGGGAAGAAAACAACATCCAAGCTGCTCCCCGTCATCGCTCCCGGGATCCACGTCCAAAGCAGCGGTGGTGTCACAACCTCACCACAACCGTGGGTGGCGTCACGGACAATAAATCCCCAAAACCATTCCCCTTTTCACTCACGGGCGAGGAGCGCCGCTCGAGTCCCCGGATCCGGCCCACCGCTCGAGCCAACGAGCAGCAGCAGCCGGACCCGAGCCGCGAGCGAGCGGTCGAGCAGTGCACCCCCCGCCCGCGACATGTGCAATACCAAACACAATGGTTGATAAAAAAATAGCGCAAATGAAAAAAATACAACATAACAGAGCGCCACTTGGAGTAACAAAATAGAGTTGCTGTTTAGAAGCAAAAATCAAATGACGTTTATTTAGTCTGAATGCAAAATTAACATTTTGAATTCAGACCAGTATGTAATTATAGGTTCAGAGGTGACATGGTAATTCCCTGTCCTTTGACCCTATAGAGTATGACACCCTATGTAGTTCAGTCCGGTTTATTACACTCTATGGAGGTTAAACTGGTTTTCTAGTAAAGACCAGCAAATGATCGCCTGGAGAGTCTTCTTTATCTCTGAGGAAGTCACCATTATGGCGAAATTCGTGGTGTTACCATATACTCCCTTATTCTCCTTTTGGAGGCCTCCTTGACATTTTTGTAGTATTGGTAGCATTTGTATTGAACAGATTTTCCTGGTTGTTGGCACTTTACACAGTTTGGGATATGTTGTATTTTCTATGCTAGCCGGTTTGCCATCTTATATGATGAGAGAGAGGTAATTTTGACCTCAACACTTATGGGGTTTTTTTGGATTTTTTTTGTATGCAGTTTTGTTGTGCTGTGTACTTTTTAAATGTTTTTAATGGATTATTTCTACTGATTCATTTTAATAAACCTATCTTTTGGGGGTGTGTATGTGTTGCTATACTTCCTTTGTTTTCTGTATGTGTTTCTAGCACCTATATTTCCATACTATATGGGTAGTGCCTTATCGTTATGAAGGAGGATGCCGACCCCAAACCATGTGGGTGCCACTCTCCTTCGCCAAGCAGACTCGGTGTACGAGACTAACTTCAAGCGGGGCACGACACTTACTTGCTGATTCACGCCGGTGACCACTACCCTTGCTGCCGGTCCTTGACATAGTAAGACACGTGACATCAGCGTTCACCTAGCCAACCAATTTCTTTTTACTTTTATTCTTCACACCGATATGACTCTGTGGGGTACTACTCTTCGTTCTGTCCGTCGCCATCTTCAATGGCGTATTCAATACTCCAGGGTCTGTGCCTCCTTCCCCCTAATATCACTCACCTTTGTCCATTTCTGGACCTTGACAGCTCTCCAGCCAGATGACTCTCTAAGCCCGCCGTGGTGAGCCATAGGCTCCGGACCCCCAGAGGTTAGCTCAGGGTTCCCTGACTGGCCCCATCATTGAGGCCACGTCTTCTCACTTTGAACCCATTTACTAGACTGACTACCACTGGAGTTTCCCTTCCCAAATATCCGCCCTGCCATTTCTCACTCCTCCCTCAGCTACTCCAACCCCATCCTACACCTCCTCTAAACTCGTTTTACAGACAGCTAACCAGACCGCTGGAACAACTATTGGTAACCTTTTAAACAATCATAGCTTTGCTACATCCTAAGGGGTACTTTGCACATTGCAACATCGCTAACCGATGCTAGCGATGCCGAGCGCGATATTACCTGCTCCCGTCGCACATACGATATCTTGTGATAGCTGCCGTAGCGAACATTATCGTTACGGCAGCTTCACACGCACTTACTTGCCCTGCGACGTCGCTCTGGCCGGCGACCTCCTTCCTAAGGGGACGTGTCATGCGGCGTCACATCGGCGTCACACGGCAGCCGTCCAATAGAAGCGGAGGGGTGGAGATGAGCGGGACGTAAACATCCCGCCCACCTCCTTCCTTCCGCATAGCCGGTAGAGGCAGGTAAGGATATGTTCCTCGCTCCTGCGGCTTCACACACAGCGATGTGTGCTGCCGCAGGAACGAGAAACAACATCGTATCTCCTATTGGTGCGACATTATGAAAATGTCCGACACTACACAGATCACCAATTTACGACGCTTTTGCGATCGTTTATTGGCGCATCTAGGCTTTACACTTTGCGACGCCGTTACCGACGCCGGATGTGCGTCACTTTCGATTTGACCCCAACGATATCGCAGTAGCGATGTCGCAACGTGCAAAGTACCACTAAGAGTTATCCTTTCTAAAACACTTACATAACCACACATGCATTTATAATATACGGCAATAAGTACATCAGACACAGCATATTCACATCAGGGGGCACGGCCCACCTATTACACTTAATGCCTAGGGAGGAATAGTAATGATCAATGATATTGTGTGGGCGTATTCACTGAAAGACAGGGGTGAGAATTATTTCTTGATGACGGTCAGAAAATTCAGAATTCTCTTGGACTGTAGACATGCAACGCCAACAATCAAAGACCTCTCATAAAAGACAACCTGCTACCTATGGATGATCCACAAATATTCTGCCATCTAATCAGACAGCGTGTGAAGTATATAGATAAATCTGGATGTTTTGCAAGTAAACTGTCATGATTATGTTGTGCAGAATATTCTGTATTGTTCTGCTGCGCTCTCATGCAAAGCCGGTATATGTTGACTATGGTGCAGAGCGTTTTGCAAGATGATTGCTCTGCAGGTTGTTTCACAGCACTGGGTTTCACGCTGTCCTGGGAGGTGTTTTTGTGGCGCCCTGGACAAGCCAGGTCATCACAGGAACTACACCAACACACCCCACACCCTGGTCAGGCACACTGAAGCCAAAACACAAAATCCTTGTTGCCTTCCTCCAGGGGCTGATGTCCACACCAGGGGGTGGGCCAGGCGGTTGGTCCCGCCCACCGAGGAGTTCACAGTCCTGGAGGCGGGAAAAGGAGGCAGTTAGTGAGGAGATCAGTTTTGAAGTGGAAGTGAGTCGCCGTTGAAATTGTCAAATCCGTTAGCGAAGGGAACCTCCGGGGTTTCCCAGGAGTCAAGTCCCGATAGAAGGCGACAGCTCAAACCGTGAAGAGAAACACAGTCACCGCCAAGGCTAAACTTCCCAGGGCCAGAGCCTGCGGGCAAAAGGGGCTCCTTCAGCACCCATCCAAGCTGGGGAGCGGGTTACCGGTGGGAACCCATTGGAACCGTAAACACTACATATGTCGCGGGCGGGGAGGAGGGTGTCAGCACACTACGCTCACCCCTTCTGCTCGGGTCCGGCGGCTGCTGCTCAGTGGTGGCTCGAGCGGTGGGCCGGATCCCGGGGGTTTCTCGAGCGGCACTCCTCGCCCGTGAGTGAAAGGGGGTTGTTGGGTGTGGGGATTGTTTATTGTTCGTGACGCCACCCACGGTTGTGGTGGTTTCACCACCGCTGCTCTATACGGGGCTCCCGGGGATGATGATGCGGAGCAGCCAGGTGTTGTGTTGCCCCTCCGTGGGTAGGGGTTGGTGATCCCGGGGCCCGGTGATGGTTTGGGAGGTGCAGGGCCTGGTGGGCGCAGGGACGCGGGGGCAGCGCGGTGCCTTGCGGCACTGTGGTACTCACTCAGCCTGAGATGTTGACACAGTTTTTACGGTAAACCAAACGGCTGGATAGACGGTCCCACGGATGGCTGCACTTGCTCTCCCGATAGGTGACGGTGATGTCCCTTTTCCTAGCACCTTGGTGTACTTGTTGGTTGCGATGGGTTCCCACCGGTAACCCGCTCCCCGGCTTCAAGCTGGACTGGGGCAGCTCTACTCTTTGCCCGCAGGCGCTGGCCCTAAGAAACTGGTGCCTTGGCGGTGGCGGTGTCTCTTCTACACTGGCTGGGCTGTTGCCTTCAATCGGGACTTGGTTGTTGGGGGATCTACGTCCCCTTCACTGACGGATTCGGCAAATTATGGCGACTCCTAGCCTTGCCGGGGTCCGAGAGGCCCCTGCCCTGGTGCTGACTGTCCTTCGGAACACTGCTCCAGACCGCCGGGCACACAGCCTACGGGGTCCTTCCAGGAACTTCCAAACGGTCCCCCTCCAGACAGTCACCGCCGTTGCTGACCTTGCTGACCTGTCCTGCACACAGCTGGACTACTTCAGGCTTTTCCTCTGTCACCACTCTTGCTTTCCTCCTTTACCACTTCACTTCACTTCTGCTTCCACTTAGCTGTTCTTTACTCGAGCCCTGCCTGGGCTACTCTGCTGTTTACTCAAGCTCGTCCCTGAGCTGACTCCACTCTAGCCCTCAGCTAGGCTTCAACTGCCTGGTTTCTCCCGCCTCCAGAGCTGTGTCCTCCTCGGTGGGCGGAGCCAACCGCCTGGCCCACCCCCTGGTGTGAATCATCAGCCTCTGGAGGAAGGCAACAAGGATTTTTGGTTAGCTGTGGTGTTCCTAGCTGGGATGTAGGGTGTGGTGGTGTGTGACCTGTGTCCCCTGGCTTGCCCAGGGCGACACATTCCCCCTTAGCAAAATGCAGACCGTCCGCGGGCTGCCGTCCAACACCGGTTTTATTTTTCTGTAAAAGATAACATGGTCAAATAACATATGTACATTTTTAATAACTCTTCCCATGACGGGAGGCACATTTACTTTAACGTTGCAAACGGTTCACGGTTACGGTTTCCGCTCTCTCCCACCCAAGCAACCTGGCCCTGATGCTGCCCCTAAAGCCCAGGCAGCACCCCTTGACCCACTGTCCAGCACACGGTACCCGAGCGGGATCTGTCCTTCCCTCCAGAGGGTGGCCACCGGTTCCTTTGGTGGCTGGGCCCTAGCCTGCTCTGGCTCTGCTCAGGGCCCTCCCTCCAACCTGCCTCTCCGGAGGCGGCACTGCGGAAAACGGTAACGGCAAACAACTTATTTACAAGCCACTAACGTTTGTGGTTGCCCTGCAAGTTCACGGGCTTGTCCATGGATAGTTCCCATGCAAAACTTTTAAACGGTCCCCACGGGGACAACGGTGCCGGCTCCAGCCGGTTGCAAATCACGGTAAATCAGGTGAAACTTCGGTAATCATTTCTTATCATTCTTTTCAAACTTTTAAACAACAAACAGCATGGTGGTCCCAACGGGGACGGTGCAACGGGCATCTGCTGCCCTACTCCGGACTTCCAGGCTCATGTGCTCCTTCCCAGGGAGGGGGTGCGGCGCTCGCTCGGGCCTCTGGGCTGCCCCTCAGTTTAGCGTCCAGCGCGAACCACCCCCGCTCCCCAAAGAACCGGGTGTATTGCACGATGTCACCCGGCATCAGGTTGCGGCCGGGATGCTCCTCGGGCAGGTGGGCATTCACATCCCGCCAGGCTATAAACACTTCGGCCTCCAGGCCCGGTTCGTAGATAAACCCGTAGCCCCGGCGGACATCAAACCGCCTCACCTGCCCCTCGTACAACGGTCCCCGGACACGGGAGGTTGCTTGCCGGAGGTGCTCTTTCTCTCGGATAGCTCGGGCCACCAGTTCGGCCTTCTTCCGTTCTCTCTCGGCGATCTCCAGGCCCAGCGGTACCGGCTCCCTATCCCAATACGGTGCTGCCGCCGGCGCGCGGGTCGGGCCCCGCGGGACATCCTGGACGTTGCCCACTGTCAGGACTCTGGGCGGCATGTCCCGCGGTGTCTTGGCCTTGGGCGCCGCCTTGCAGCAACAACCCGGCGCTACCTCAGCCGAGGTGTGGGGGATGGGCATAGGGGCTTTCCGCTGCTGGGCCTTCGGCTCGGAGCGGGTCATCGGCTCCGGCTCGGGGAACTTCTCAGGGGATGTCTCCGGTTCCACTTTCGGAGTCTTCCACGGTAACACCTCCGGTGTGCCGCGGGCTCCGGCTACAGGTCGGCCCGCCTGGGCGGGGACGCTGGGTACTGCTACCGGTTGCGGTGGTAGCAGGCCTAGTGGCGGGGTCACGGCCTCCGGGACGGGTGGCGAGGGAGGCAACGGGGGAAGAGGGCTTGGACCGGGCCCCACAGCCGCGATGACCGGCCCTTCAAGGGCATCGGGACGTGGGTCACTCACCCCCCCTTTCTCCGCTTCCTCCTCGCGTCTCCGCACGGTGGCTACAACGTCCGCCATGTCGGCCTCCCATTCCTCCATGAGGAGCTGCATCCTGACCTGCAGCCTTTGGTAGAGCTGCGCGGTTCGGATCTCCACCCACACCGCGGTTCCAGGCGCGGGGGCTACGGTGTCGCGGGACGGCATCCACATGATGGCTTCTTCTTTACTTCCAGGAACGGTATGTTTGCAGAGTCCTGGCGTCCCTGCTTTTATAGCCGCAGCTACATGCGTCCAGCCGCCATCGCGTCCCCCTTAGCTCTCTCCGGCCCCTCCTCTCTCGGGGCGGGGTTTCGGCCTTCGCGCCTCTACTACTCGAGAAGACGCTCGAGCGGGAACTTTTCGCGCCAAAGATGGCGGCTTCTGAAATTTTTCGGCCGGATACCTCCGGCGGTAACAAGGCGCACCTCTACCAGACGGCAGAGCGGTAAGATCCTGTTCGTGACGCCAAGTTGTCGCGGGCGGGGAGGAGGGTGTCAGCACACTACGCTAACCCCTTCTGCTCGGGTCCGGCGGCTGCTGCTCAGTGGTGGCTCGAGCGGTGGGCCGGATCCCGGGGGTTTCTCAAGCGGCACTACTCGCCCGTGAGTGAAAGGGGGTTGTTGGGTGTGGGGATTGTTTATTGTCCGTGACGCCACCCACGGTTGTGGTGGTTTCACCACCGCTGCTCTATACGGGGCTCCCGGGGATGGTGATGCGGAGCAGCCAGGTGTTGTGTTGCCCCTCCGTGGGTAGGGGTTGGTGATCCCGGGGCCCGGTGATGGTTTGGGAGGTGCAGGGCCTGGTGGGCGCAGGGACGTGGGGGCAGCGCGGTGCCTTGCGGCACTGTGGTACTCACTCAGCCTGAGACGTTGACACAGTTTTTACGGTAAACCAAACGGCTGGATAGAGGGTCCCACGGATGGCTGCACTTGCTCTCCCGATAGGTGACGGTGATGTCCCTTTTCCTAGCACCTTGGTGTACTTGTTGGTTGCGATGGGTTCCCACCGGTAACCCGCTCCCCGGCTTCAAGCTGGACCGGGGGAGCTCTACTCTTTGCCCGCAGGCGCTGGCCCTAAGAAACTGGTGCCTTGGCGGTGGCGGTGTCTCTTCTACACTGGCTGGGCTGTTGCCTTCAATCGGGACTTGGTTGTTGGGGGATCTACGTCCCCTTCACTGACGGATTCGGCAAATTATGGCGACTCCTAGCCTTGCCGGGGTCCGAGAGGCCCCTGCCCTGGTGCTGACTGTCCTTCGGAACACTGCTCCAGACCGCCGGGCACACAGCCTACGGGGTCCTTCCAGGAACTTCCAAACGGTCCCCCTCCAGACAGTCACCGCCGTTGCTGACCTTGCTGACCTGTCCTGCACACAGCTGGACTACTTCAGGCTTTTCCTCTGTCACCACTCTTGCTTTCCTCCTTTACCACTTCACTTCACTTCTGCTTCCACTTAGCTGTTCTTTACTCGAGCCCTGCCTGGGCTACTCTGCTGTTTACTCAAGCTCGTACCTGAGCTGACTCTACTCTAGCCCTCAGCTAGGCTTCAACTGCCTGGTTTCTCCCGCCTCCAGAGCTGTGTCCTCCTCGGTGGGCGGAGCCAACCGCCTGGCCCACCCCCTGGTGTGAATCATCAGCCTCTGGAGGAAGGCAACAAGGATTTTTGGTTAGCTGTGGTGTTCCTAGCTGGGATGTAGGGTGTGGTGGTGTGTGACCTGTGTCCCCTGGCTTGCCCAGGGCGACACACATAGGTGCAGGGAAAGGCAGTCACCATCAACCTGCCGGGAGGAGAAACACCGCAGCCGTCTGTGGGACCCATCCATCCAGCCGTTTGTTTTACCGGAGACTGTGCATTCGTTACTGGCTGAGTGAGTACCACCGTGCCGTGCGGCACAGCGCTGCCCCCACGACCCTGCACCTCACCAGGCCCCGTAACCCGCCTGCCAACCATCCCTAGCCTATCACCAGGCCCCGGGACAACCAACCCCCTACCCATGGAGGGAAGAACCAACATCCAAAGCTGCTCCCTGTCACCGCTCCCGGGATACCCATCCAGAGCAGCGGTGGTATCAACAACCTCACCAAAACCGTGGGTGGTGTCACGGACAATACATCCCCAAAACCATTCCCCTTTTCACTCACGGGTGAAGAACGCCGCTCGAGTCCCCGGGATCCGGCCCACCGCTCGAGCCACCACCGAGCAGCAGCAGCAGCCGGACCCAAGCAGTGGGTGAGCGCAGCGTCCCCTCCTCCGCCCGCGACATTTTCGCAGATGCTTCTCGTTCCCGGTGATTTCTCTGCTTCTTTAGGGAGCGTGTTAGCCCAGGATGCCGTCAGTCATATTTACTGTTTACAGTTGTGCTGTTGGCTGCCGTGGTGCTCAGTGTTCAGATCTTGGTCTATCGACTCCGGACTTCCATTTTTCCATCTCTGCCTGTCCTCCCCTGTTTCTGTTGTGAGTTCCTGGCTTCTGACCTCGGATTTCCTCCTTCGGCTTGTACCTTTTAACCTCGCCTCTGATTGCCCCTGTGTACTGTCGTGACCTCCTGGTTTATGATCTTGGCCTGACTGACTACCTCTCCATTTACTGCATACCAGTAGTGTCTAGCGCCACCTTGTGACAGTGATCACATAAACAATGGAGGATATCAATGTGTGATCACTGGTATTCTTAAACCCCAGACCTTTACCAATTAGCAGAATGAAGGGGACGTGGTGGAATAAACTGCACTCAGATACCTCTGACAGTGGCATATCCTCCTTGAAATATAAAGATCAGACATGTTGAAAATCAACATGCACCACCCTTCTTTTCCCTCCCCTCTGTGAAGAATTGGAGGCTTCCATATACATAAGATAGCCAGTTGGTATCCAGAAAATGGGTGGATGCAGCCTACATTATCATGTATGACCAGCTCTAGTCTGACATTAGTGTACAGGTTTACCAAAACCTAGATTACCGAAAACATGGTTGTAAAAACACTGTGACTTCGATTCATCAAAATGTTTTCACCAGAAATCTGTTTTTGAGCATAAATTTTGTGACGTTTGGTGCAACCTCAAGCAGAGATGGGGCAGGATGGGGTGGAATGGAGGCGTGACGCCACAGCTTATCTAATTCATAATGGGTTTTATACAGCATGCATTATGCCAAAAATCTTACCCAAGTACCTAACTGGAGTAATATTTGTGACATAGCGCATTCCACTTCTTGCAAGTGCCTTCTAATGTATCAGGTGCATCTGACTCCAGACCCCTCTTATCAAGATCAATGTTGGTCACTCCTTTCTTGATGAAATGGAGCCTATAAAGCCAAAAGTATAATTTGGCCACTCCCCTTGATTAAGTTGAGGAGTATTTTAGCTACACTGATATACAATGTCATTCTTTATAAGTTGTGGTTGCCGCCGTTGGCACAGGCCCCTTATTTTTAGTATTATCGCTACAGTGTATATAGAGATCTTATATGATTTTCATCTCCAAGTTTATGACAATTTTTATAATTTCCTCTTCTAGTATGCCGGGCGCACAAGGTGGATCCATATGATGTGATGTAATGTAGGTTTTTTAGGGCACCCTGCACAGTCCTTACCTCAACTACATCCAACATTTTTGGGATTATTGGAAGACCAATTTTGTTAGCCAGATGTTTGCCCTCAACATGCTCTTCTGGAAGAAAGGGCACAAATACTCACAGACACCTCCAAAATGTTGTCAAAAGCCTTCCCAAAAGAGTGAGAACTGTTATTGCTGCAAAGAGAGGGGGAGACCAACACCATAATAATAATGCCTGTAGATTAGAATGGAATTTCTAAGCTCGTGTAGGTGCGGAGGTCAGATGTTCAGACATTTGGCCATAACATATAACAATAAGAAGCAATCCAAACTATTCGGAAAGATTATTTACAGCCCAAGTTCACGTGAGTAAACCAATGTAATGAGCAGCCTACAGCCTAAATATGCAGATGTTGAGTCAATTTCTTAGAAAGTAGGCAGTAGAAATGTACATTAGCACATGGGAGAAAACTTGGAGAATTTTTTTTACTATTTTTATCTTGCCGTCAAGTCTGTTAGTGGAAAGCAGCAATGAATTTGTCTTTTACCTTGTCCCTACCATGGTGCCACAGATATTATACCAGGAGTCCTAGCTGCCCAGACATGGAGGTTAGTCCACATAGTGGCATTTCAGGTTAGATTTTTTTATTTTTTTATTTTTTTTTTTAGTCTAGCTGCCCAGACACGGATGTTTTAAACCTAGATAGTGGCATTTTAGTTAGGCACCCGGAATATTGAGATTTACCTTGCCGTTGGTTTCCGGGCTTACATGCATTGGCCAATTCATAAACTAAAAATCTCATTTTTCATATAGCAGTAATGCAGTACCAGAGTTCCCTTATACATTGATGGCATTTAGTGTGCGGCTGTATCCATTTTGTATTTGCTATGTTTTTTTCAGCTGGCACCTATACACACTTGTAGGATGTGCGGTCAGTTTTTTTGAAATATTTACAGATCCTGTATACAGAATTTTGAGCTACTGAGCTGAAACATGTCCTCCCAATATCCACAGCCCTATACCTGAGACCAAATGGGTATTTGCAAATGGAGGTGTTTTTTAGGACCCTACCACCAATATCTGCCCTTGTATTTTGAATCCTTATAGGATATGTGAAGACAAAGTTTGATTGAGGCTGTCAAAGTTGATGAGATCCTCTAGCAGGAATCACTTCAGGAAATGTGCCTTCTTTTGTGGGAATTAGGGGGGAATTTAGAGGAGTTTTTCCATTTTCTAAAGGTATTTTGAAAAGTTTTTGGAGAGTTTTTTCTCCCCCTGAAGCATTTTTCAAGTCTTTTGGGTGGACAATGCCTAGTTTGTAGTAGATTCCTTAAAATGAATAAAGGAATGAGGTGGGCTTTTCCCACCAGGTGATTTTCAAAACCTAAAGTGGAAAAAGTTTTTAAAAGACTGAACACATGATAAGAAAAGTGGTTCACACTAGAAATGAGTAGGAAGAGTCTATCAAGCATGTTTTTAAATACACATGTAGCGCCCCACGGGGCCTTAGGGTACTCGTCACCGGGCCAGTAGTTTCTTGGGGTTGCTGTGACTGGCCTGACCCGGCTCCATGGTCCCGTCGGCTACATGAAAAGACAAATGTGGCGCCCTGGACAAGCCAGGACGTCACAGGTACTGCAACAACACACCCCGGTTAGGAACATCTAAGTCAGACACAAATCCTTGTTGCCTCCCTCCAGGGGCTGATGTCCACACCAGGTGGGGCGGAACCAGGCGGTTGGCTCCACCCACCGAGGAGTTCACAGTCCTAGAGGCGGGAAAAGGAAGGCAGTTTAGTGGAGTTGAGTGTGGAGTGTAGAGCGAGAGTGAGGGAAGTAGTAGTGGAGGAACTGACTGGCCGTGTCCGGGTATGTGGCCCGGGCACAGAAACAGCGTGGTGAGCGCAGCGCCCCGCCGCCCGCGACACAAACAAACATGTGTCCAGTGTAAATGGAGATGGAAGGAGGGCGATGGATCCCTGGGAAGCATGTCACCGGTTGCAATGGCGACTGGGTCTTGGCCTCCTCCGCCGCAGACCCTTCCTGCGACTTTTCCTCTACCAGGGTGGTGTTGGATGGGAATGGGGGATGCTTCGCAGCACCACCCATGGTGTGTGGCCAGGAATTAGCCGCTACTGCATAGTCTCTCTCCGTGGCAGGTGTTGGGTGTAGCCAGGATGGTATCGCTTCTCACAGGCAGATTACCCCGGGAGGTTGGTGAAAACGGGGCGGCAGTCCACGGGAGCAGGGCGGCGGCATTTACTCACAGAGTCACTGGGTGCGGGTTCCAGATGCTTTTATTCTCTGGTTAAGATGGTATCACGCCCCAGGTGCTGGTCCTCGCCATCAGAGACTCCGGTTGATCCCGGGCAGGTAAGAAGTCCGGTCCTATCTGGTAATAAGTGAGCTTTCTCCTCCATGCACAACTCTGTACTTGATGGGTCCTCGTGGCCTGAAGCGTCTTGGGATCCCCTCCTGCTCTCTCTCTCACTCTCTGTCTTGACCCATATGGCAGGCAGCTTGAACCTCTCTTGGGTCGGACCTCTATCCCCGTTCCCAGGTTCCCTCTCTGCTGCTGTGCCCCAGACACTAACGTTGGTGAGGTCCTTGATGGTCCACTCACCGGGCAGATTTTTATCAGGTGAGCTTGAAGCATCTTCCTGAACTAGGGCTCTGTACCCCACCTGTGCGCAGTCCCGTGAGTACTCACACCGTACTCTCCCTTGCAACTATACTCCTTTAGCCCACAGTTACTGGTACCGGGTCCCGTCCCTCCAGGTGTTACTAGCCCCGGTCTGGCTGGCTCCCCTCTCTGCAGGAGACTCCTGCAGAGGTCAGTGCGGTGTTACATCCCAGACGGTTCTGTTCTGCCTCCCTGAGGGGTATCTGGCAGCAAACCCTCAGGGAGATGCTCCACAGCGTGTCTGCTCGGTCTCTGTCTGACTGGAACTGACTTGACTTCCTGTCTGCGTTGTAACTTAAGGGGGTGTTACACGCAGCGATATCGCTAGCGAGCATACCCGCCCCCGTCGTTTGTGCGTCACGGGCAAATCGCTGCCCGTGGCGCACAAAATCGTTAGTAGTCGTCACACGGACTTACCTGCCTAGCAACGTCGCTGTTGCCGGCAAACCGCCTCCTTTCTAAGGGGGCAGTTCGTGCGGCGTCACAGCGGCATCACTAAGCGGCCGCCCAATAGAAGCGGAGGGGCGGAGATGAGCGGCGGAACATCCCGCCCACCTCCTTCCTTCCTCATTGTCGGCGGCTGCAGGTAAGTTGTAGGTCGTCGTTCCCGAGGTGTCACACATAGCGATGTGTGCTGCCTCGCGAACGACGAACAACCTATGTCCTCTACAATTAACCATTTTTTTAAAAATGAAATGAATGATGTGTCAACGATGGACAATTTGGTGAGTATTTTCCATCATTAATGGTCGTTCCTGCGTGTCACATGCAACGACGTCGCTAAAGATGCCGGATGTGCGTCACGGAATCCGTGACCCCGGCGATATATCGTTAGATCCGTCGTTGCATGTAACGGGGCCTTTACTCCAACTTCTGCCCCCTCACCTTTGCAAGGATCCAGATCGTTGTTATGGTGATCTGGAGTTCCCCCAGTGCCTGGGCCTGCTAGGAACTGGCTGAGTCACTTCCTGACTGTGTTTAGATGAGCTGTGTGAGGTGTGTGTAAACTTACCGGGTTAACCTCTTCCTGCCCGGGAAGGATATAATGATATACCCTGTAGCGACTAGTCTCAGGGTCACTACACACACACTCTAAAAACTCCTTAAAAACTTCTTGCATGTTCATAGCCTAACTATTGGGCTGGATTCACACAATCGTATGGCATCCGATGCGATATGTTAATGACCCTCAGCTCCCGCTATGCTGCCAGCATCAGCCGAGTGTCATACAACTGTGATCCAATCCTGTGATCACAACTGCGGAGGAGAGGGAGGGATTAATCTCCCCATCTCCTCCATTGTCAGCCTGTTCGTATATCGCACTGCACTTGGTTGTCATCCGAATGCAGTCTGATGTTTCACTTGCACCCATAGACCTGTATGGGTGCGAGTGAAATATATCTTGCTGACAATCGCAGCATGCTGCGACTTTTTATTCATCCAGAATTTGGATGAGAAAAAAGCTGACCATCTGCTCTCCCTCAATGGATAACATTGGTCCAAGAGCAATGTGAGATTTTCTCGCATTTCACTAGTGTGGGTATACCCTTAAACCAAAACTTTTCTGCTTCTTGAGGCACAAAGGCAAGAATAACTGAAAAAATGCCATAGTGGCACTATGAAGCAGAGTATACACGTCACGGCTTCAGAGAGGTCTAGTGCGCATGACCAGAAGTGCCGGAACAACTGATCATGCGCACCGAGCCTAAACCCGGCGTTTGAGTTGGTGACAACGGACACTGGTACACACGTCAACGCTGATAACGCTGGGAAATGGGCATTGAATAAAATGTTAGCACATCCCTGTGGGCGTACTAGCATGCTAAGAGGGCGGACTAGTCAGGGGAAGTATCGCCCTTGCGACTAGTCCCTGGCCTCATTAGCATATCATAAAGGATCTTTAGAAATACTTTTTCTAAAGATCTCTTTATCTATGCTACTAGATACACAAAGATTGTTAGGCAGGGATTAGCAATATGCACCCAGAACTGCTCGTGGTTCAGAAGGCATCATATTCCACCTGATTCACTTTATCATATTAACATGTGCTCTTGTGGAAAAAAGAAAAAAAAACAACAACAACAAACAAAACAGAAGGTAGCACCAGTCTTTTCCCAATTTCGGGCACAGGTGGCAAACTGACACTGCTGGTTTTAATGGATTCATTGCTCATAGGAATCTAAATTGGGCTTCCATTAGTTTTTGAATTCTGGAATCGTCATAAAGGTGTAAAACCATCGATAACAAGTGGGCTAAAAAACCAAAACACTATCGATAAAAAATTGTTAATTTTTTTTCTGGGCATAAAAGAAACTGGAGCCAAACAAGTATCAGAAAAGTTTTGAAAAGTCACAAAGTTTTTGGACAACGAAATATTGCACAAAAATATTAGCGATTTTGCCTCTTAATGAATTTGACGCCTTTTGTTCTTTATCTAAACTGGCAAAGCATGAAGGGGCGCTACACCAGTCTGGATGAATGGGTCCCAATGTTTTTTATACATTCATCTGAATTCGGCCATATGCAACTTTTTTCTTTATTCTCATGTTCATGAAGACTGCACACAATTTACTTCTAAAGATGACAAAAAACAGTCATGGTATAGGTAGTGTTATAGATGACACTTTCTTATACAGAGGGCTACCCCCCCAACAAAAGTATACGGGGCATTGTAGGGTTCTTACAATGAGACGCTAAAGGTAGGTGACATGTGGCGGAACTTTTCTTGGAAGGTATGAGGTTGAAAAACCTTCCCGTCCTGTACCCCAGATGAAAGGATCAGACATAATTTCATTTCAAAAGTCCACATTGTCCTTTAAAAAAAGGGCCTAGTGGCTATTGGTGTAGATATAAAGGGTGTTGTTGATTATGGGTCTAGCTGATCCCAATGATTGTGTCCTTAGTAAACATAGCTCTACTGGTGAGGCGACTTATATGGCGCCCACTGCTATTATCATGTGACAGAGGATCAACCATTCTGTATGTACCGTCCTCTATAAAGATGATTCCACCCTCTAAGGCTAGGTTCACATTTTCGTTGTTTTGCATCAGTCACATGCTTTGCTTGACGCTTGTGACTGATGCGTTGTACAACGGATGACAAGAATAAAAATTCATTGTCAGACTCCGTTGTAAAACGTGAGAGAGAGAACGATCAGCTGATCGCTCTCATTAGCAGCCGCCGGGTGATCAGCTGATCGCTCTCATTAGCAGCCGCCGGGTGATCAGCTGATCGCTCACAGCAGCCGGCCGCCGGGTGATCAGCTGATCGCTCACAGCAGCCGGCCGCCGGGTGATCAGCTGATCGCTCACAGCAGCCGGCTGCCGGGTGATCAGCTGATCACTCTCTTTAGCCGGCCGCTGGGTAAAGAGAGTGATCAGCTGATCACCCGGCGGTGGTGTCACGGATAACTACTATCCCCATCATCCCCATCCCCATCTTCATTGACACCGACGGGGTCCGGAACCAGGCCTGGCCGCTGTGACATTTCAAACCAACACCGACCCGGTGACGAGTAACCCCCGAGACTGTATAATTACCTTTATTCTGCAGTTCGATAATACCTTTTTTATTTTTTCTCCCATTTTTACAGCAGAAAATGCACCTTCTTTTGCATGCTTGCTGTGTCTCGTACATGGTATGTGGAAAGTGCTATTTTTTTAATGAGATCAAAGAAGAACTTTTTTGGCTAAATGCAAAATACTATATGTAATAGAAAACTGACACTGCACATCACCCTGAAAACACCATTCCAACCATCACACATGGTGGTGGCAGCATCCTGCGGCGAGGTGGCTTTTTTTCAGCAGGGGCAGGGAAGTTCATAAGAGATGATGGGAAAATGGATGTAGCTAAACAACCTGTTAGAGACTGCAAAAGACTTGAGATTGGGACGTAGGTTCACCTTCCAAAAGGACAACAACACTAAGCATCCTGCCAAAGCTACAGTGAATTATTTATTTAGTTGTGTGTGAATGGCCCAGTTACAGCCCAGACCTAAATCCCATTGAGAAACTGTGACAAGACTTGACAATTGCTGTTTACAGACATCTCCATCCAATCTCACTGAGCTCGAGCGAGTGTACAAAGAAGAATGGACAAAAATGTCACCACTAGATATACAAAGCTGGTAGAGACATACCCAAAAGAATTGCAGCAGTAACTGCAGCCAAAGGTGACCTTATAGAGTATTGACTCAGGGGGCTGAACACATTTTTCAGATTTATATTTTTAAAATATGTAGAAAACCGGGTATCGTTTCCTTTACACTTCACAATTACTGCCTACTTTGTGTTTGTATATCATCAGGGCTGGATATAGACAAAGTGGGGCCCTAAGTGCTCTCATTTTGCACCAGCGTGTTCGTTAGACACAACTTATCATTCATGAATCCATGTTGATTGTCAGGTATTTTGTTCTCTGCAATATATTTTTGTAGCTCATCATTAAAATGTCCTCAAAAACCTTGCACATGTAATACAAGCCACTACTTACGGGTAGTACAGACGGAAGAGTAGTCAGCAATGCTGCGGTCTGGTAACAGGAGGACACGTATGGACACAGGGAGAATTCAGGCGTAGTCAAGTTCTGGATCTGGGGTCAGTATTCCAGGAAGAAATGTAATAACTTTAGGGAGAAAATTAAGACGTCCGTGGTCAAAAGCCAAGAAGTCACGATAGGAACAGGGAGCAGGCAAAGAGAAGTCAAGCAACAGTCTGGGGTCAGAAAACAGAGATCAGAACAAAGTAAAGACACTGGTTAACAGCACAACTACCAAACCAGAATGTATAACTGTCAAGGTTCTGGGGGAGCATGCTCAGTAAAGAAACAGAGCAATTACCAGAAAGATGAAACACCTGAGCACACACCTCCCAGAACCAGAATGGAATCCTGTGCTGTCAATCAACCTGCGAGCTCAGCAGTCCAGAAAACACGACAGAGCATCTCCAGTGCAAGATGCTCTGCACAGAGGAATCGTGACAGCACACCACTGATGTCATACTTAGTGGACGGTAGTTGCCTGGATCCCCCTTTTACCTTTCTTAATCATCGGTACCATGTCAGCCATTCTCCAGTCTTGTTGCACCGAAATTACACATGTTGATAGTGTGAGTGAGGTCTATAATAAAACTATAAAACTAAATAACATTATTTTCTCTGTGAAGCAAAGAAAAATTGTCAGTTTTCCTTTATTTTAACCCCACCCCCCATTAGTATATATTTAAATTCAGAAGCCAAATTTCACATTTATCATATACAGTGGAACCTTCCTTAACGGAATGATATATAAAGTATATTGGAAAGTTATAAAAATCTTCATTTAATAATGAATTTGGGAAAGGTTTAGTACAAAAGGAAATGGAGTAGAAAACTGATCCCTTCTTGTGATGGAGCCACATTGCGGTAAAGACTTGGTTTCCTTGCTTCCATGTGTGGTAATTTGTCACTGTTTCATTGACATGGCTGCACTGATCCACTTTCAGTACTATCCATTCTACTCTAGAAATAATTGCCTGTTCTGGCTTTTTTCCAAATTGTCACCCCTATTCATTCCCTGTTTGCGCTGTGAGGGCGCCAGCCGCACTGTTTGTAAGCGTGCATTCATGCCAGCCATTGTTACACCAGGGACACACATAGCCCCTGTGAATCCTTGGGCTTGTACGTGCGTGACACCTCTCACATTTCCTGCTGGTCCTTCACAGAGTATCCAGATAATCTGGTTGCTGCAGACAACAAATACTGAACTTTCATCGAAGCATTAAGTTATACAAAAATCTACAAAGATGTCGTCCAACACAACTATGCCATGTATGTCAGGTATGTCTCGAAGACAACGGAAAAGCTTAAGGGCGCCAGCGGACCTGGAAATTGACTTGTGACATGCAACTTATGGAGCGTTGCGATCTACACAATAGATAAGATGTCCCTTGGTTTACAGCCACACACAATAGATAGCGGCATGTTGAGTGCTCTTTTGGCCGACAGCAATTCCTCCCGACACCCCATATGCATGCTCACTTGTTTTTCCCAACTTACATGTGTTTTCAATCGGAAAAGCAGATTAAACCATTTCAAGACACCTTTGGCGGCCCTGAGGACCTAAAAATCCAACCTGCCCAGTCCTTCTCTTGCCTGACCTCTTCCTTTGTGGGAACTCAGGACACTGATACACATTAAATAGCCAACAGGTCCTGGTGAAATTGGCTAATGTTAATCTATTGTGAGTGGTGAGTTTTTAGCCAAATAATTAGATGTAAAAAGACAAGGCAATAAAACATATCCTGCATTAGGCCTCATTCACACATTGAGCGTTTCCTGCGGATTTTTCTGAGTATTGGCAGGTAATAAGCTTTAAAATACAACTGTAGTTCTTGCAATTTTGTGTGCTTTTGTGATGCATTTTACAAGAATTATTTTCCCATTTGTTTGTATGGGTGAAAAATGCTGCAAGAATTGACTGAGGAATTGATGGCTCAAATCACAAGGAAAAAATAATCAGATTGTGCAAGAGATTTAAGAAAAATTCATTTTACTGGTAATGTAAAATACAGTCTTTTATTCTGTGGCACAAATGCATGAAAAAAATGCCGAATATAAACAAGCTCTAATAGAGATTAACTGATGGCTTATTTTTTTTTTATTTACTAAGGACAGTCTTGTTTCAGTTTAATCCATTCACAACATTTGATGTATATTTACGCAATAGGTCATGTCCCTTGCTTTGTTGCAAGCTCACATCTTTCCCTGCACATGATGGCTGGTCTGAACAGCGGACATGTGCCTGTAACAGCCGTGGGAGCATTGGAGATCCAGCCGTGGCTCTTAACCAGTTAAATCCCATTGTCAATCTCTAAAATTGGATTTAACACACACCAGCGGTTAGCGTGCCATTCCCAGCTCCAATTGGTGTTCCTGTGATGTGATCACGGGGCCCGCCACGGTTTGTCAGCTGATAAACCCCTGTGTCTGTCATTACGATCCTCCTCCTTCTGTGAGCTGCTGCTCATAGGTGATTGTGATCTCAGATACATAGAGCTGGGTAGATGCTGACGCTGATGCTCTGTACGGCATAACCGATTGGATGATCATGAAGTGGGAAGGCGTGTGATGGCTGACAATGCTCCTCTCCCTTTCTTATTCCAGTGTTGTGCATGTGTCCGGTTGGGGGGTGTGACACTTACTTGCGCCTTCGATGGCTCATCCGCCACCGGTCACCATCATAGACATTGTACTTGGGCAACACATCACAGGAACAGTTTTTCTTGAACTCAAACTTAACTTCCTTATTCAGCATACAAGCTTTCTGGGAGACATCTCGTTAACACACGTTTCAGTCTTCATAATAACCTTCCTAGGACAGACATGCCACTTTCTCCTGTGTTACCGTTCTGCTGCCACTGCTCAACGAAGTAACCTTCTGTCCAGCACTTGCTCTGGGCACTATTTCTCCAGCAGCTGAGTCTGACTTCTATGGCCCCCGTCTCTTGCAGTTGTGCTCATAGGACACAACGGAGGATTCCTCCTGAGGCGAACTCTTGAGCAGAGCTCATGGTCCCAGGACCTCCTGTGCAGCTCACTGTTCCATCTTCACTCAACTGAACTGAACTGCTTTCCTTGCTCTCTCTGCAATTACAACCTTTAAAGGGTACTTTACATGCTGCGACATCGTTAGCGATTGCTAGCGATGTTGAGCGCGATAGCTCCCGCCCCCGTCGCTCGTGCGACATTTGGTGCTCGCTGCCGTAGCGAACATTATCGTTATGGCAGCGTCACACGCACATACCTGGTCAGCGACGTCGCTGTGATCGCCGAACAATCCCTCCTTCAAGGGGGAGGTTTCTTCGGCGTCATAGTGACGTCACTGCGGCGTCACTAAGCGGCCGTCTAATAGAAGCAGAGGGGCGGAGATGAGCGGGACGTAACATCCCGCCCACCTCCTTTCTTCCGCATTGCCGGTGGACGCAGGTAAGGAGATGTTCGTCACTAACGACGCCGGATGTGCGTCACTAACGACGTGACCCTGATGATATATAGGTATCGATGTCGCAGCGTGTAAAGTACCCCTTACTCCACCCACTGTGTTCCGTCTCCCCGGTACCAATGTATTGATATCCAGCTGATTTGCTAACATTCTACACATCCTATTGCTAACAATCTATAAACACACTAGCTACCACTGAACTGTCCTAGACTAATCTAAGAAACTTGCCAACTACTCCTATCATCCACTCCAGCATGCATGTTTCCCTACATGTTTACAATAAGCATCCTATCTTAATATTCCTATGACTGTTACTTACTATAGTTTACTCTATATTATCCTAGTTAACACATCATTAATACCATTTTTCCTGTAATAAAACACTTTACATAAAATATCTTACACGCTATAAATAAGGCCCCTTTCACACGTCAGTGATTCTGGGACGTTTGTGCTTTTTTTAAAACGTAGGGAAAGGATGTGTCGTTGCTTACCAATTAATCAGATATTCAGCATAGCAAAGGTACTAACAATTGTGGTCACAATTAAAAAATAAATTTTAATATTTAAATTTTTTAAAAAAAAAATTTTTTACCACACAACATAAATGGTTGTAAAACCAACCAGCTAATTGGAGCTAGTATTTAGGCTCCTATCATTACCCGGTTAAGGACACTGTATAACCGGTAGTAATAGTTCCACCGGAATAACACCTATTGAGACAACGTTGCCCCGTATGTGATATGTAGATTAGTAATCCATAGCATAAACAAACATTAAGCAGGAATGATCCCGCTAAGATGGCAATATTAGAGACCAAGGTTGTTACTGTCTCCCGAATATTATACATAAACTACAAACTACAGCGATAAATAACCAAAGTATGGTCTCCCTGTAAAAAATGAAGCAGAAACTTGTTTTAAGTTGTCCAGTAGCAAGGGGGGGCGCACCAATCCGCCTCACAATACCCCTTAGCTGGCAACAATCTGACCTGATGTTTTCTTAGACCTCCCGACGCGTTTCTTAATTTATCTTAATCCTCAGGGGACTGTGGTCAAGAAATTACAACTGTGAAAAATAAACAATATAATCAGACTAAAACAGTGCAAGGATTTACCAGAAGGTTCACAAAGCATTCTCAGATATACCTCCTACCTACCTTCATTAGGGAAGCGGACAACCAACATGCTGTGTCCGGGCTGATAACAGGCACTGGGCTTTCAAATTTGCTGCCCTTAAATGTCCTGTGGGCGGGACGCCCAAATTATCATAATTAAGAATGATCGGCCGTAAGCCAATGATCAAAGAAGTGTGACGCCCACCATAGTGTCCAGCCACAACAGGTGGTGGACGTCACATAGGCCTCGCCCTCAGCGACCAATC
The DNA here is from genome assembly GCF_048569485.1 of Anomaloglossus baeobatrachus. Lineage (NCBI taxonomy): Eukaryota > Metazoa > Chordata > Amphibia > Anura > Aromobatidae > Anomaloglossus > Anomaloglossus baeobatrachus. Next base: position 636,976,978 of record NC_134356.1, on the reverse strand, counting down.
GGCGCCAAAAATGAAAAAACCCGTCCCCCAATGGCGTCCCCGCATATGGCGATCATGTGATCTCTGACCACGCCATCACCGCCCATCACATCCATGCTAATCGTACCATGTGACCGGAACTGCAATGTTTAGCAAGCGTACAGAGCGGCCAGATGAACCGCCCATGTGGCACACAATCGTCCACGTGACCGCAGGCCGGCGTCACCAAAACTTTTTTTTACCAAAATGTGACCGGAACCGTGCAGCGCACATCCGGGCGCCTGACAGCATGCTTACGGCGCCAGTCTTATTAGTATTCATAATACCGTGTGACCGGAACTACATAGAATTTCCGGGCACACATAGCGGTCACATGATCCGTCTCTGTGACAACAAGCTGACGTCACCCAGGCAGCCGGAAGTGCGCGGAACTACACAGCGCACATGCCGGACGCACGATACAGCAACAATCAGCACGTCACCAGGGCACCGCCCATCTCCGAATCACATGACCGGTCACCAGGACCACTGTCATGGTGTACTTAGAACGTCCATAGTAAAAAAGGGAGCCGGAGACACACAAACAGTGTCTGTGTCCCCCCAACTATCATCTGGACTAAAGACTTGTCACATAAAGGACATTATAAAGAGAGGTACTAGAATGTTTTAACAGAGGGGCATATCGTGTGGAGTGAGCTTAGCAGGGGGGCGGGGAGGGGGGGGGGGGAGGAATTGGTGTGTAGGAGGGTTTGAGAATGCTAAACTGTCCTAAAAAAAGGACACACAAATTGGATTCAGGCAGGCACCCACAACGGGCACAGTCAACACGGACACGAGGCAAGTGGCAGATAGATGAAATACCCAAATGTAGATTTGTGATGAGAGAGAGCTATCTTTTTTGGACATTCTGGTGACAAAAAATGTTGATGGAACCCTAACAACTAACACATTTCGCAAACCCACTTCCTCCAACGCACTTCTACGCTGGGAGAGCAATCACCCTCTACCTCTTAGGGCAGGCATCCCCAAGGGACAGTATCTGCGGGCACGACGGAACTGTTCTACCCCCTTAAACTTTTCCCGACAAGCGGATGATTTACGCAGCCGGTTTAGGGAAAGGGGATATCCTGATCATGTCCTTTCCAAAGCCTTTCAAGCGGCACAATCCAGGGAAAGATCTAGCCTACTAGTCCCCTCGCACAAAAAGAACGAGACAATGGATGGTAAATTCCATTTCATCTCCACCTTCACCAATGGGTCCGCCGAAATACGTAAGATCTTGGAACGGCATTGGCCAATCCTCAAGATGGATGTGGACATTGGTGATGTGGTGGGTAACCATCCAAAATGTACCTATAAGAGGGGTCGCTCTATCGGTGATAGAGTAGTCCACAGCCACTTCATTCGCCCAAAAGATAACACTTGGCTACGAACTGAGCTCAAGGGGTGTTTTAGATGTAAGGGGTGTGTGGCATGTCCGCACATCGAGACCGGAAGGACCTTTTCTAGCTCTGCGACTGGTCACTCTTTTGACATCAGGAATTTCATAAACTGTCGCTCGAGGGGAGTTGTCTATAAAGCAAGATGTGGCTGTGGACTGGAATATGTAGGCAAGACGAGAAGGGAGTTCAGGAGAAGGGTGGGGGAACACCTTAGAGATATAGCCAATAAGAGGGATACCCCCCTAGCTAAACACATGGAAGTTGTGCATAATAGTGACATCTCAGGGCTAACTTTCATGGGAATCGATCTCATAAACTACCCGACTCGAGGGGGAGATTGGGATCGGTTGATCCTCCAACGGGAATGTAAATGGATTTACACATTGAAGACCCAGACACCGTGGGGTCTTAATGAGACACTTACTTTTGGGTGCTTCCTGTAGTTCCTAGGGCCATGTTAGGGACTTTTAGGGACAGCCACCGTGGAGCGGGGGCACCCGGTACTTTAAGGTGTTGTTACACTCCGTTGGTAGGTAGAGGACTGACAGGGCCGAGTAGGGACTGTTGTAGGGGATCCCCCTTCTTTGAACATACTTTCCTCCCTCCTCCCTTATTTTAAATCTACATTTGGGTATTTCATCTATCTGCCACTTGCCTCGTGTCCGTGTTGACTGTGCCCGTTGTGGGTGCCTGCCTGAATCCAATTTGTGTGTCCTTTGTTTTTTAGGACAGTTTAGCATTCTCAAACCCTCCTACACACCAATTCCTTCCCCCCCCCCCTCCCCCCCCCTGCTAAGCTCACTCCACACGATATGCCCCTCTGTTAAAACATTCTAGTACCTCTCTTTATAATGTCCTTTATGTGACAAGTCTTTAGTCCAGATGATAGTTGGGGGGACACAGACACTGTTTGTGTGTCTCCGGCTCCCTTTTTTACTATGGACGTTCTAAGTACACCATGACAGTGGTCCTGGTGACCGGTCATGTGATTCGGAGATGGGCGGTGCCCTGGTGACGTGCTGATTGTTGCTGTATCGTGCGTCCGGCATGTGCGCTGTGTAGTTCCGCGCACTTCCGGCTGCCTGGGTGACGTCAGCTTGTTGTCACAGAGACGGATCATGTGACCGCTATGTGTGCCCGGAAATTCTATGTAGTTCCGGTCACACGGTATTATGAATACTAATAAGACTGGCGCCGTAAGCATGCTGTCAGGCGCCCGGATGTGCGCTGCACGGTTCCGGTCACATTTTGGTAAAAGAAAGTTTTGGTGACGCCGGCCTGCGGTCACGTGGACGATTGTGTGCCACATGGGCGGTTCATCTGGCCGCTCTGTACGCTTGCTAAACATTGCAGTTCTGGTCACATGGTACGATTAGCATGGATGTGATGGGCGGTGATGGCGTGATGTCAGAGATCACATGATCGCCATATGCGGGGACGCCATTGGGGGACGGGTTTTTTTGTTTTTGGCGCCGATTGGTCGCTGAGGGCGAGGCCTATGTGACGTCCACCACCTGTTGTGGCTGGACACTATGGTGGGCGTCACACTTCTTTGATCATTGGCTTACGGCCGATCATTCTTAATTATGATAATTTGGGCGTCCCGCCCACATGACATTTAAGGGCGGCAAATTTGAAAGCCCAGTGCCTGTTATCAGCCCGCACACAGCATGTTGGTTGTCCGCTTCCCTAATGAAGGTAGGTAGGAGGTATATCTGAGAATGCTTTGTGAACCTTCTGGTAAATCCTTGCACTGTTTTAGTCTGATTATATTGTTTATTTTTCACAGTTGTAATTTCTTGACCACAGTCCCCTGAGGATTAAGATAAATTAAGAAACGCGTCAGGAGGTCTAAGAAAACATCAGGTCAGATTGTTGCCAGCTAAGGGGTATTGTGAGGCGGATTGGTGCGCCCCCCCCCCCTTGCTACTGGACAACTTAAAACAAGTTTCTGCTTCATTTTTTACAGGGAGACCATACTTTGGTTATTTATCGCTGTAGTTTGTAGTTTATGTATAATATTCGGGAGACAGTAACAACCTTGGTCTCTAATATTGCCATCTTAGCGGGATCATTCCTGCTTAATGTTTGTTTATGCTATGGATTACTAATCTACATATCACATACGGGGCAACGTTGTCTCAATAGGTGTTATTCCGGTGGAACTATTACTACCGGTTATACAGTGTCCTTAACCGGGTAATGATAGGAGCCTAAATACTAGCTCCAATTAGCTGGTTGGTTTTACAGCCATTTATGTTGTGTGGTAAAATTTTTTTTTTTTTAAAAAATTTAAATATTAAAAGTTATTTTTTAATTGTGACCACAATTGTTAGTACCTTTGCTTTGCTGAATATCTTTTTTTAAAACGTACCAGAATCACTGACATACGCAGACACATTATAATGAATGGGTCTGCTCACACGTCAGTGATTTTTCACTGCACGTGTCTCCGTGCGGCGTACCCGCGTGTGCGTGATTGCCGCACGGAGACATGTCCATTTATTTCTGGCATCATTGATGTTCCACGGACCACGCAGTGGTGTGGTCCGTGAAACACGTGCCAGAAAAAAACGTGCTTTTAAAATAAAAAACATTTTAACTCGCCCGGCGTCCAGCGATGTCCTCTGCAGCCCGTTCTCCCTGCTGCTTCTGAGCCGGCTCATTACTGTCGCGCAAATTCATGATGCACGACACAGCCGACCCGGAAGCAGCTGCTGCGGGGGTCACCGCCGGTCGGATGCTGCGGGAGCGATCAGCACCATGGACAGCGGGAGCGGGCGCAGGTGAGTTGTTTTCTAAGTGCAATCACGGGCCACGGAGAACGGAGCCCGGATTGCACTTAGACAACCCACGTGTGCCGTGATTCACGGCACACGCAGGGACATGTGCGTGTTTTACACGCCAGTGAAAAACGTCACTGTTTTTCACTGACGTGTGAAACGGGCCTAAAGCACATTTGCGGCACAGCCCTGTACATTAGGGGAAACACTGTATAATAGGAGGGTGAGCGAATCGACCACTTCCTACAATCACAGCTTCAAGTCCCCTAAGGAGACCAGTATATACTTAAAAAGTTAAAACAAAACGTTTTTAAAAATATATATAAAAAAACCATAAAAAATCAAATCACCTTCTTGAAAATAAAACAATTTAAAAAAATACATATATTTGGAATCGCTGCATTCATAAGTACCTGATCTATCAAAATATAACCTCAATGAATCTGATCGGTAAAGAGCATAAAGGCAAAAAAATTAAAAACACCAGAATTACATTTTTGGGGGCAACATTGCAATAAAAGACAATCAAAACATCGTAGTTACTCCAAAATCGTATCAGTAAAACATCAGCTCAGGATTAAAAAAATTAAGCCACTAGACAGCTCCAGATCCCCAAAAATAAAAAGGATAACGGGTATTGGAAAATGGCGCCAAAAACAACTTTTTTTGGACACATTTCTGTATTTGTTGACACCAGCTAAATAAAAAAAAACTATGCATGTTTGGTATATAAAGTACAGACTAAAAGTTTGGACACACCTCATCTCTAGAACAACTGTTAAGAGGAGACTTTGTGCAGCAGGCCTTCATGGTAAAATAGCTGCTAGGAAACCACTGCTAAGGACAGGCAACAAGCAGAAGAGACTTGTTTGGGCTAAAGAACACAAGGAATGGACATTACACCAGTGGAAATCTGTGCTTTGGTCTGATGAGTCCAAATTTGAGATCTTTGGATCCAACCACCGTGTCTTTGTAGAAAAGGTGAACGGATGGACTCTACATGGCTGGTTCCCACCGTGAAGCATGGAGGAGGTGACACTGTTGGGGATTTATTCAAAATTGAAGGCATACAGAACCAGCATGCCTACCACAGCATCTTGCAGCGGCGTGCTATTCCAACCGGTTTGCGTTTAGTTAGACCATCATTTATTTTTCAACAGGACAATGACTCCAAACACACCTCCAGGCTGTGTAAGGGCTATTTGAGTAAGAAGGAGCGTGATGGGGTGCTACGCCAGATGACCTGGCCTCCAGTCACCAGACCTGAACCCAATTGAGATGGTTTGGGGTGAGCTGGACCGCAGAGTGAAGGCAAATGCGCCAACAAGTGCTAAGCATCTCTGGGAACTCCTTCAAGACTGTTGGAAAACCATTTCCGGTGACTACCTCTTGAAGCTCATCAAGAGAATGCAAAGAGTGTGCAAAGTAGTAATGAAAGCAAAAGGTGGCTACTTTGAAGAACCTAGAATATAAGACATATTTTCAGTTGTTTCACACTTTTTTAAGTATTTCATTCCACATGTTTTAATTCATAGTTTTGATGTCTTCAATGTGAATCTACAATTTTCAGAGTCATGAAAATAAAGAAAACTTTGAATGAGAAGTTGTGTCCAAACTTTTGTTCTGTACTGTATGTACTTGTACTGACCTGGGGAATCATAAGAATCATACTACTAGGTCAGTTTTACCAAATAGTGAATATGGTAAATAAAAACACAAAACAACAATTTTGGAATTGCCCTTTTTTTGGGCAATATCACCGCACTTGGAATTTTTTTCCAGTTTTCCAGTACACTATATAGTAAAATGAATGGTATTTTTCAAAAGTAAAACTCGGTCACGTCAAAAACAAACCTTTATTCAGCTATATTGCCGGAAAAATAAAAAAGTTATATTTCTTGGAAAAGGGAAGAAAAAGCGAAAGCGCAAAAATGGAAAATTGCCATGGCGTCAAGGGGTTAAAGGTGTTTTTCATAGATAGCACATGTACCTATGATAATCTATGGGTTAGTTCACAAGACCTCTTTTTTTTCTCTGACTGTTTGATATGATAATTTTTCCATCGTTTTTTTTTTGTTTTTTTTCAATCCAGGAAAATTACGAAACTCTCATGGTGAAAACTGACACAGAATCCTGACGACAGAATCACAGATGAAACTCGAACCAATCACCAGCGTGTAAGGTAAGCTAAGGGCTTGTTCACAATTAGGAAAATAATGTTTCTTTCTTAAAAAAAAAACGATTGCGTATGGTATTGTAGCTGAGCCCTAATTACAACAATGTAGTTCAGGTGCAATAGCAAACACAACCCGTGGAAAGAAATGTAGGCATTTTGAAAAAAATAGCCAATTTTTTTCTAGTTCTGGACAACTTTTAACTAAAATATGCTTTGTTGAATTACCAGTGATAGACAATTTTCTAATTAGTCTTAATTAATATTGTTCCTACCATTTTGCTGCTGTAGAGCCTGTGTAACTGTTCCACATAGCTGGCTGTGTTGCAGCTAATAAGACAGATGAGACAGCACACTGTTGTCCACTCACTCTGCTCTTCCCTTTGCTTACCACAAATGTGTATAGAAGACTAGGATGATTTCCTTCCACAAGAAGAGAAAATAAATAATGATCATTGTATGAAATATTTTGAATTTCATCCAAATTCCAAGAAAAGTAGTAAGTTAACTGGTGACTACAACAACTGGTCGTGGTAAGTGAATTATGGTATATAAAAAGGTCCAACGGAGAGAAAAAAAAGTGTTCGGCACTGCTCACTAAGACAATTGACAAACATAAAAAGCCAGGGCTCAGGAGACAACAAGTACGGTGGTGCTCAGTAATTAAATATAAGGGTACGCTCACACGAGCGTGAAAATCGGACGAGTGCAATGCGAGAAATTCTCGCATTGCACTCTGACCAATGTTAGGCAATGAGGTTGAGCTGTTGGTCAGCTTTTCTCGCATCCAGATTCTGGATGCGAGAAAAGCGGCAGCATGCTGCGTTTTGCTGCTACCGCCGTATCTCTCGCACCCATTCAAGTGAATGGATGTGAGAGATACATCGGACTGCACTCGGATGTTATCCCAGTGCAGTGCGATATACGCACAGGCTGACAGTGGAGGAGATGGGAGGATTAACCCCTCTCCTCCGCAGCGCCCGCACACAGCTTCACAGCTGTGACCCGATCGCAAGATCGGGTTACAGTCGCATGACACCCGGCTCACGCTCGCAGCAGAGCCTGAGCCAGGGGGCATTAGCATATCGCATCCGATGCTCTCGCATCGGATGCCATACGCTCGTGTGAGTCCAGCCTTAGGAAAACAAAAGTCCATTGTTTTCTGGGGTGGGGGGTTGGGTTCTAATGGCCTTCAGCTTGATCTCGAGCCATGGTGACTTGATGGATGAATTCTCTGTAGGAAGATCGATCTTATACAAGTCTAGGTATGTCTACTAGGGTCTTCTCGGTGAGTGTTGTATTTTTTCTTCTTTAGTAAAGAATACAATACAGCTTACTGCTGCTTCGCTTGGCATTCAAGACATAAAAACCACCAACCCTTTCTTAACTATACCAATGGTCGAAGCTGCATAGACATGTTTTCCACCAGAAGATGATTGACGGTTGCCGAAACCATAGAGGTTTTGTTTATAACAAAGCTGTGTGTATGTCACACAGAGTTTTGCACAAACTTCACAGACTGTCATTGCTATGTTGGGCTCTATTCAGATTGTAGATTTCGACACTCTGCCCCATGGTTTTTATGGTGTCTGGGATCAACACATGAAGACTCAGGCATCGATCTGCTGTGTGCTGATTCAAAGGCAGGCTAGCAAGAGTTAATATCTGCTAGTTTGCTTGCTGCCTGGGTCACAAGTTGAGGTTTCATCACACTCCTGTCCCATCCCTCCCTGGGGGGAGGAGAATCCGATCAGAACTGGTCTGGAGCAGGGGCAGGAAGGAGACTCAGGCATCCCCCCTCTATTAGGGGTATCCCTGGGAATAGGGATAGCATAGAGCCCCACCTAGCTTGAGAAACAGCATGAGAGCCCCGGTTTCCGCTATCCCTGTAATCTGTGTCTGGAACCAGTGTCAGGATGGCCGTCACAGACAGGCTAGAGGCTAGCCGCCCAAGAACCACAAAACCCTTTAACTCCTATACAGGGATTTGGAATTACTACAGGGCTCCAGAGATTGCTACCTCTTAAAGGCTGAGTCCAGAGTAGAGTAGTCGTTAGGCAAGGTGCAACCAGGAGATACAGAAAAGGGACAATAACGGCAGGCAAGAGCAAAGTTAAGAAGGTCAAAGCCGGAGATGGCAGTGAGGTACAAAAATGGCATGCGGGAAAGTAGTAAGAGAGCAGGCAGGGGTCAAAATACAGGGATCAATACAGAGCAGGGCGAGAACCAGAGACAAGCAGGATAAACTAAACTCTATATCTGGTGGCTACCAGCAGACAGGAGGAAGAATAAGAAGGGTGTGGTGCCTTCCCATTGGCTCTGGCTGAAAGGTGGTAACTTCAGCTGGAAGGCACACGCCACCACAGTCAGCCAGAGGTACTGCAGGTCCCAGGGAAACCCAGCTTAGTGGATGGGCGGAGCCTGCGCCCACCAGATGTACTGGTACTGACTCCTCCCTCATCACAGCACCACCCATGGTGGGAATACAGTGGCGCCTGATGACCAAAGCATAAGTCGCAGGAGTGGACTCCGGTGGAGATGTGACGCCCTGGGCAAGCCAGGGGTCACAGGTCACAACACCACACGCACCCCACATTCCCTGCAGGAACACCTAGGTCAAAACTTAAATCCTTGTTGCCTTCCTCCAGGGGCTGATGTCCACACCAGGGGGTGGGCCAGGCGGTGGGCTCCGCCCACCGAGGAGTTCACAGCTCTGGAGTCGGGAAAACCAGGCAGTTCAGTAGAGTTTGAGAGTTTGAAGTGTGAGGAGTAAACAGTGGAGTTGTAGTGAGAGAAGGAAGAAGTGACAGAGAAAGTGACAGCAAGAAGCCTGAAGTTGGTCCGGGTGTGTGCCCCGGACTGAGACAGCAAGGTTGGCAGACGGCGGTGACCGTCTGCAGGAGAGATTGCTCGGAGGTTGCCAAAAGGACCGTGGACGGGTGGTGACCCGGTGGTACCGGAGCGGTATACAAAGAACAGTCAGCACCAGGGCAGGGGCCTCTCGGATCCCGGCAAGGCTAGGAGTCGCCATAATTTGCCAAATCCGTCAGTGAAGGGGACCTCTGTCTCCCAACAACCAAGTCCCGATTGAAGGCAACCGTCCGACCGTTAAGGGGAGACACCGCCACCGCCAAGGCACCAGTTTCCCAGGGCCAGCGCCTGCGGGCAAGAGAGGGGCTCGTCCGGCTCATATCCAGGTCGGGGAGCGGGTTACCGGTGGGAATCCATCGCTACCAAAAGACTATACATAGGTGCAGGGAAGAGACCGTCACCGCTAACTGCAGGGAACATCAGCACCGTAGCCATCCGAAGAACCCGTCCAACTAGCCGTTTGTTTACCGAGAACTTTGTCATCATCCTTTGGCTGAGTGAGTACCTCCGTGCCGTGCGGCACAGCGCTGCGCCTGCGCCCCTGCACCTCCACAGGCCCCATAACCCGCCTGTCCACCATCCCAACCCCATCACTGGGCCCCGGGACCACCAAACCCCCTACCCACGGAGGGGCAAATCAACAACTGGCTGCTCCATACCATCACTCCCGGGCTCCCCAGACAGAGCAGCGGTGGTGTCCACTCAATCACCACAACCGTGGGTGGCGTCACGGACAATAAACTATCCCAACAACCAAACCCCTTTCACTCACGGGCGAGGAGCGCCGCTCGAGTCCCCGGGATCCGGCCCATCACTCGAGCCACCGAGCAGCAGCAGGCCGCAGCAGCAGCGGCAGCCGGACCCGAGCAGTGGGAGAGCGCAGCATCCCCTCCTCCGCCCGCGACAGAGACGTGACAATCCCATAGTCATTGTGACACTGTACATGGCTGATGTGTTGCCACCATAAGACTGCTATGATCTATGTCCATGAAGTTAAACACTTCTTGTACCACTGGCAACAAAAGATCTCCTTGTCGAGTAGATTGGTTAATGCCAAGAAGATTTAACGACATACAAATCCCAATTATCGCTCCAATTCTCAAATTGTACAATGTATAGCCTCCTCAAACCCCCACTCATCAATCACCTCATAAAAGACCGAGGTTGTAAGAGAACGAGCCAATTGTCTGTTCTCACTTAACAATAGTTAAAATCATTCGGGCATGAAAAAAATTCTGAGCCATCGGGTACTTATTGTAAGAATGTTGAAAAAAAAAAAGAGATCTTGAGGAATGCGTGAAAAGAATGCACGTCATGTATATCCAACCTCAAGAAGATTTGCAGTTTGTTCTTTAAGGGGTTGAATGAAGATTCTGAGAAGTTTTGGGACACTATGTCACCATGCACTTAGAATAATGTAGTGACAGGCAATGTCATAGGAATGTAGGGCATTGTTACAACGAAATAGGTTGAATGAATGGCTTTTTCGACAAAAATGTCCCTCCCATCTACTATGCTTTGTAGGGCTCTAGGTGAATGACCTAAAGCTCCTTTCCCAGCCCAAAACTCTTGTTTATTTATTTGTTAACTATTGCAGCTATTACTATAATAAGATTCATGGTACAAGATTGGACACCAGTAATGGTGCAATTATTCAGAAGGAAAAGATCAGTCAGTAACGAGGTCCTTCTGTGACGCCCTGGCAAAACCAGGTAGTCACAAATGTTGTCCACCCTCCTTGTTACCACCAAAAACCCACACCCAGGTACAAAACACAGCCATTAAAGCCTAGCCACCCCCTCATGATAATAAGGACACACCAGTGGGCGGGATCAGGTGGATGAGAATGCCCACCTAGGGGTCCTGAGGTGTCAGGAGCGGGAACACGACAGTCAAGTTGAGAGAACAGTTTTGACAACAGTCAAAGACAGTAGAGCTGAGTGGAGTTCAAGTTGAAGTGGAGTGAAGTGGAGTTCTAGTCTGACAGTCAGCACAGACGGGGTGCCTGGACCCTAGGATGAGGAAGGTTGCATGCCCCATGTTAATTAACCAGCAGAAGACAAGGTTTCAGGCCTTGTTTTCCCGAAGCCCAGAGACCGAAACGGAAGCCCAACACGAGGGATAGGGTGTCCGTCAGAACCTACAGAGATCCAGAGGGTCAGATTTCGCGGGCCACAGCTCCCAAATACACACAGAACCGGAATTGGACTTCTCTGTTCCATGCGAAGTCGTCCAACAGGAGAGACAAACACAGTGTGCAGGAGGAAGGGATATCTGTTCACTAGCTCGGGTGTGGGACCCGAATACACCCTCCAACGGCAGCCGGTCACTGGCAACTTGGTTTACCACTGGACTTGTGTGAAATTACAGAACTGCGAGTACACCATTGACCCCCCGTCCAACCCAGCGCGCCACCTCCAGCAGCCATCACTCCCGTGTTCAGACCGCGGGCCCCGGGACTACACCTCCCCTACCCGTGGAGGGGATCCCATCTTGCTGCCCCGCTCCATCAGCCCCGGGTGCCCCATCACCAGCCAGCGTCGGTGTCACCATCCCTCACCGCAACCCACGGGTGGCGTCACCGACACAACAAACCCCTTGTAAATATTCCCCCCCTTTCCGACGGTTGTGAGGACGGACGGCAGTGCGAGCCCGGGTCCAGTCACCACACGAGCTGCAACAGTGAACCCCGGATCCGAGCGGGCCCAGAGAAGCTGCAGCGGCCCCGCCTGCAACACTTCAAATTTATATTGAATGTAGGGTTTGCTGGTGACTGAAGATCAGACAAAAGACCTGGTCGCTACATTCCTGGTGCTGTCACGCTAGGTACGGGGAAGTACCAAGCGAACAGCGAAAAGGAAGGTAAGGAAAACCCTGTCTAGGGAGCGGGAAGATGGTGACCCCTGACCAAACCTACTGCTGGTCCCTGGAGTCCCTCACCACCCTAGATAGGTTCCGCACCTATGTGCAGCGAGCCGGATACCTGACCCTAGGTATCCTTCGTGCTGAACCCTAAATAGGGAACGGATGAGATGAACGCTTTGTCAACCCCACTAAATGCTATAGAGACGACACAAGGAGGACACACAGGGGAGAAAACCATAAACTACTTATCTGCATATGACACAGGTAGAATGTTCAACAAAGTCTTCAGCAATGATACCACTGAGGAGTACAAGCCACCTGCTTGCCACCAAGGCTTGAAGGGACTAAATAATATCACCAGCACCAGTCCAAGGAAGGAAGGGGTATTTAAGCGCCAAGAAAATGCTGATGATCAGCAGCTGGGTGGAAGGCGAGCTCCTGCTGGATCCAAAAGGGGGAGAAATAAATCCAGCACGAAAGCTAGCTATACCAATGAATATTGACAGCAGGAACAATGGAAAGACAGGGAGCATTCTGCGCAGCCAAAAGCTGTGACCTTGTATTGCCAGAAATCACATGACTGTATGTCACCAATGACACACCTGTGACAGGTACCCGGTCCAACCAGTGATCGTGCCTCAAGGTGCAATAATTGTGCCAGAGAAGGAAAAAAATTAAATTATCCCATTCACCATCTGAACCTAGATTATTAATCAGATTTTCTTTCTGTAATGTACGTATACCATTTGTTTAATGCAATTATGACCAGTTCCAAAAAGATGGTAAGACATGCAGTACTGATTACACAGAAACTAAAATATATACCCCCCCCCTTATATCTATTCCATTGTCCTGCTAGGTAAATGCTTCTAGTAAAGCTGAGAAATAGGTTTACACATGGCATACACTGGTGTGTCGTGTGCAAGGAAGCCTTCAATGAAAAGCACAAAAGGTGTATATATGTGCAGTGAACCTTGTAATGGGGGCACGGGAAAGACACTGCTTCGGAAAGTGCAGAAAGTACGCAGAACCACAGAAAGCCTCACTCTTCTTCCATTATAATCCATACACCGTCTAACAATTAGTTTAGATCAATATTCACCTAGAAGTAGTATCATTTGTATTCTCATCTTTGTACAACACGTTGGAGTATGTAGATATAAACTGCTTAAAAGATAGTCATATGAAAAAGTTTGGGCACCCCTATTAATGTTAACCTTTTTTCTTTATAACAATTTGGGTTTTTGCTATTTCAGTTTCATATATCTAATAAATGATGTGTGTCGCCCTGGGCAAGCCAGGGGACACATATAACAACACACACGCACCCCACATTCCCTGTAGGTACACCAGCTAACCCACAAATCCTTGTTGCCTTCCTCCAGGAGTCTGATGATGCACACCAGGGGGTGGGCCAGGCGGTTGGCTCCGCCCATCGAGGAGCTCACAGCTCTGGAGGCAGGAAGTGACAGGCAGATGAGCTCAGGAGATAGCTCAGGGAGGAGCAGGAGTGAGGAGCTAAGAGAGAGAGTTGAGCCCAGGCAGGGCAAGAGTGAAGTCGAGGAGAGATAGAGTTTGAAGGAGGAAACAACAGAGTGTAGCTCAGGAGGGAGCTAGAGTGAAACAGCAGTGAAAGTGACAGAAAGCCTGAAGTTGGTCTGTGGCTGTGTGCCCAGACGGAGTCAGCAAGGTCAGCAGACAGTGGTGAAGATCTGCAGTGGGACTGTCTGGAGGTTGCTGGAAGGGCCACGGAGGCTGTGTGTATCCGGGGGTCTGGAGCAGTATACAAAGGGCAGTCAGCACCAGAGCAGGGGCTTTCGGATCCCAGCAAGGCTTGGAGTCGCTGTAAATTGCCAAATCCGTCAGTGACGGGGACGCAGCTCCCCCAACAACCAAGTCCCGAGTGAAGGCAACAGCCCAACCTGAACCGGGGAGACACCGCCACCGCCAGGGCACCAGTTTCCCCAGGGCCAGCGCCTGCGGGCAAAGTGTAGAGCTCCTCCGGCCCAGATTGCAGTCGGGGAGCGGGTAACCGGTGGGAATCCACCGCTACCAAACAGACATTTCAAAGGTGCAGGGAAGAGACCGTCACCGCTAACTGCAGGGAACCGCAGCACCGTGAACCGTCCGAGGGACCCGTCCAACCAGCCGTTTGTTTACCGAGAACTGTGTCGTGTTTACTGGCTGAGTGAGTACCTCAGTGCCGCAAGGCACAGCGCTGCCCCTGCGCCCCTGCACCCCACTGGGCCCCGGGATCACCAACCCCTACCCACGGAGGGGCAACACAACAACTGGCTGCTCCACATCATCATCCCCGGGATCCCCCCACATTGAGCAGCGGTGGTGAAATCACCACAACCGTGGGTGGCGTCACGAACTATAACAATCCCCACACCCAACCACAAACACCCCCTTTCACTCACGGGCGAGGAGTGTCGCTCGAGAAACCCCGGGATCCGGCCCACAGCTCGAGCCACCAGGAGCAGCTGCCGGACCCGAGCAGAAGGGGTGAGCGCGGTGTGCTGACACCCTCCTCCCCGCCCGCGACAGATGGACTTAGTAATATTTCTGGATTGAAATGAGGTTTATTGTACTAACAGAAAATGTGCAATCCAAATTTAAACAAAATTTGACCGGTGCAAAAGTATGGGCACCTCAACATAAAAGGGACATTAATATTTTGTAGATCCTCCTTTTGCAAAAATCACAGCCTCTAGTCGCTTCCTGTAGCTAACATGTAGGAGATGTGCTGTTAAATTTTTTGTGCACAACTATGCCCTCTTTAGAAGCCCCTTGCATGCCCATTTTATGCCTTCAAGATACTCAGGCGCAAATAACGTTCTAGAATTAATGATTTCTGAAGGTTTAGATGGTGTCATGGTGTGACCGTAGAATAGTGAGGGACAGAGACTCCTATTCTGTCCCTCATGCTAGGGAAACCTTGGCATTCCTTAACCTCCGGATTACCCATGATGGTGGAGATGCTAGTGTCCGGTGCCTTACTGTTCTCCTAACCAGAACTGATATATTCCTCCCACCCCAAGGAAGGAAAAGGAAGGAGTAAGATGATAATACAGATAAAGATAGACAGGGGAAAAAACAAAACTGCAAACTCAACAGAACAAACAGTAAAGGGGGCTTTACACGCTGCGATATCGGTAACGATATATCGTCGGGGTCACGTTGGTAGTGACGCACATCCGGCGCCGTTACTGACATCGCAGCGTGTAACACAAATGAGCGACGATCAACGAGCACAAAAACGTGAAAAATCGTTGCTCGTTGACACGTCGCTCATTTCCTTAATATCGCTGTTGCTGTTGGTACGATGTTGTTCGTCGGTCCTGCGGCAGCTCACATCGCTATGTGTGACGCCACAGGAACGACGAACATCTCCTTAAATGCCTCCACCGGCAATGCGGAAGGAAGGAGGTGGGCGGGATGTTACGTTCCTCTCATCTCCACCCCTCCGCTTCTATTAGCCGGCTGCTTAGTGACGTCGCGGTGACGTCGCTGTGACGCCGAACGCACCTCCCCTTTGAGGGAGGGATTGTTTGGTCGTCACAGCGACATCGCTGCACAGGTATGTTCGTGTGACGCTGCCGTAGCGATAATGTTTGCTACGGCAGCGATCACCACATATCGTTACAACGACGGGGGCGGGTGCAATCGCATGCGACATCGATAGCAATCGCTAGCGATGTCGCAGTGTGTAAAGCACCCTTAAGAAACTAAGTAGAAAAGCAAGAGCAGGAAGGCAGCAACAAAAGGACAACAAGGTTTGACACCACAACTGCTCACAGCAAGAAAGTACAACAGCCACCAGTAAGTCTGGATCACAACCCTTCACCAGATCAGTATAGGTAAACTATATTTGGCATTAAAGGAAGGGTCCAGCCAGGAGGGGAGCGAATATGACTGGCTCCCCCACAGCATGTAATCAAAGGAGATTAACAAGCAGCCCAACAGAGATTTAAGGCCCCGTCACACTAAGCAACATCGCTAGCAACATCGCTGCTAACGAACAACTTTTGTGACGTTGCTAGCGATGTTGCTGTGTGTGACATCCAGCAACAACCTGGCCCCTGCTGTGAGGTCGTTGGTTGTTGCTGAATGTCCTGGGCCATTTTTTAGTTGTTGCTGTCCTGCTGTGAAGCACAGATCGCTGTGTGTGACAGCGAGACAGCAACAACTAAATGTGCAGGCAGCAGGAGCCGGCTTCTGCGGAGGCTGGTAACCAATGTAAACATCGGGTAACCAAGAAGCCCTGTCCTTGGTTACCCGATATTTACCTTTGATACCAGCCTCCCCCGCTCTCACTGTCAGTGCCGGCTCCTGCTCTGTGCACATGTAGCTGCAGGACACATCGGGTTAATTAACCCGATGTGTGCTGTAACTAGGAGAGCAAGGAGCCAGCACTAAGCATTGTGCGCTGCTCCCTGCTCTGTGCACATGTAGCTGCAGGACACATCGGGTTAATTAACCCGATGTGTGCTGTAACTAGGAGAGCAAGGAGCCAGCGCTCAGTGTGCGCTGCTCCCTGCTCTGTGCACATTTAGCTGCAGCACACATCGGGTAATTAACCCCATGTGTGCTGTACTAGGAGAGCAGGGAGCAGCGCTCAGTGTGCGCTGCTCCCTGCTCTCTGCACGTGTAGCTGCGTGAGCTGGTAACCAAGGTAAATATCGGGTTGGTTTCCCGATATTTACCTTAGTTACCAAGCGCAGCATCTTCCACGCTGCGCTGGAGGCTGGTCACTGGTTGCTGGTGAGCTCACCAGCAACTCGTGTAGCCACGCTCCAGCGATCCCTGCCAGGTCAGGTTGCTGGTGGGATCGCTGGAGCGTCACAGTGTGACAGCTCACCAGCAACCTCCTAGCAACTTACCAGCGATCCCTATCGTTGTTGGGATCGCTGGTAAGTTGCTTAGTGTGACTGGACCTTAACTCTCGCTAGCCTGCCTATGAACTACCAATCTATGGGTTGACACCAGAGTCTACCTGCGCTCATCACAAACATCACAAAAGTTAGCAGGCAAGAATCATAGAATGGTAATGTGGAAGGGACCTCAAGGGCGATTGGGTCCAACCCCCTGCGAGTGCAGGTTTTCCTAAATCATCCCAGCTATATGTTTATCCAGCTTCCGCTTGAATATTTCCATTGATGGAGAGCTCACAACCTCTCGCGTAAAAAGCCAGAATCTGTAGTCTCCCCAGATCCTTACGCCGCCATGACAGTCTGTGTTGTTTGTAAAAACCTCCTTGGGACATGTAATTTCAAAGGGGCCTGAGAGATTTGATGACCCTTCCGAGAGAGAGCTTCTTTTTTTCTGGGAGCTCTGTACATGTTTCAGTGGAGTTGATACGTATGGAGTAAATTGACTTAACATAATGCACATGCACAAGTACACACATAGAAAAGCCAGACACTTACCGCTCTACATGTGGTGCATTTCGAACAGACATAGTTCTTTATACTGATTGATAAAGAAACATACCGCTTTGAAATGCGTGGGTATTGGGCATTAAAAACTATGTGGTCCGTATGTACTTTTAAATAGATTTTTTTTCAATGAAGCACATGAAATTTGAATGCATATGTATTTGATCTTAAAGGGGTTATTCACTACTTTTATATTGATGACCCATCGTTAGGACAGGTCATCAATATCAGTTCGGTGGAAGACGGACAGAAAGCACCCCCCACCAATCAGCAATTCTTGGTGCCGGCAGTGGTTGGATGCTATCACCACAGTGCAGAGTACAACTACGACACACAAGGGTTTGCTTTATTTACAGGCAGGATACAAAATGTTGCATGTGGTTAGGGGGAATATTATACAGAACAGTAAAATATTACAAGCTTCAGCTGCTAGGTGGGGCAGGCCACCCGCTCGTGTCCCCAACTATCACAGACAAAGACTGTACGTACGGAACAATCAAAGGAATTCAGTTACTACGCTACACCACAACCTAACTGGCCTCCACGAACAAGGCCATATGGACACTGCGCTCTGGCTAGTGAGGCCTACGCTACGCCCTACAAAGTGCGCACAACAGTTTTAACTCACTGTACTGCTGAAGTGGAATCAGTGCAACTCTTGAGGTTTCAGTCCCGGTGTATTCGTTGGTACGCACTTCTTCAAGCGTGGCAGGAAAATTACTCCTCCATCGCAGACCTGGTCTCTCTCCTGCCTCCTCGATTGGGCTTTACCGGCCTTGGGGATGTCTTCTACTTGGTTCGATATTCACACCACCCCTCTCAGGGGTCATGCACGGTCCGGCTCACAGTAAGGTTCTTGCACCGGTTCCATAACTTTTCCGACACAGTAGTACTCCAAGCTTTCCAACCAGCAGGCTTCTCTCTTGTAATGTCCCATGACACACCACATACACACGACCCCCGCCTTAGACACTGTGAACTCCTCATTCTTTTTCCCTTTCTCTTTGGCTAAACTAAACCAACGGTTCAGCTATATAGGGGCGGAAAGAAGCGCCGGCTTGGCCTGCCAGTCCTTGAAAACAGGAACACAGGTACTGACTCTTAAAGGAGAGGCATACCCTTTCGTTTGTAACCCCCTACATCAGCACAGCTCTCTCAACTGTCGGGTGTTGCAGATTCACTCTTAATCATTCGAATAGGGGCGAATATGCAGTACTTGGACATGGCCACCATACAGTTAACAGAGATGTCTTGTTCTGTTCCACAACTGATCACATTTGGCTGGTGCTTGGAACGGCTGATTGGTGGTGCTGTGAGGTATCGGACCCCCACGTTATGATACTGATTATAAAGTAGTGGACAACCCCTTAAACATTGTCTATACAAAAGTGGACTCATGAAGCTAACAAGAGAACCAAGCACTTGAGTTGATGAGTGGACAACACAGGGTCAAAACTCAGAAGGATATTTAAACATTGTCCATATTACAGGAGGAAATTATTACTAATTCTAACCCGTTCAATGGAACGAGCCCCTGGATGCCCCCTTCACCGGCAGCTGATATGACTGGAGTAATTCCTATAATTATGTATCTATAAATAATGGTTGAAAACACGGCTACACTGAAGAACATAATGTGCTAAAACCTCTACACATTGTGCTGGAGCGCACGAGACAGATACAAAGCTGCGTGTGATGAGCCTTGATGTTAAAATGAAAATACCCAGAAAGAACAATAAAGACTTGGCTCGTATATAATGGAGTACATTGATGCAGAAATTATCCTTCCCGCACCTTTAGGCAGTAAAAAATTAAAATACAAGTTGTTGTATTTGTAGCTGGGAGACTAGTGAGAAGGAACTGGTTGATCCAGATACTGTTCACGTGTATATAAACAACCGGACAAAAGTCCCTTCATTTTTAGAAACGTGGCAGAAGCACATAAATAAACAAAAGTGTTATAGCGTGCGTGGAAAACATTAATCTAATATATGGCCAAATGCCACAACAGCAGGGGTGCACGACCGGTCCATGGACCACATAAGAGACTTAATCAATGTTAAGGGGTAACAATAAAACGTAATGGGAAAGTAAATCGGAAAACGACGTATTGTTTAAATCAGATTATTTTCTAAATGTTCTTTTTTTTTTTTTTCAATTGTCTATATCACTATCGATATTTAAAAACTCTGAAATCTTGCTACTATTACAGTGGCCAACAACAGCGATACTGCATGTTCTGTACTGGTATTTTTCCAGCATAAATAAAGATAACTGGCGTAGGTTCCCCGCATATTATGATACCCAGCACAAATAAAGCATACGGCTACAGGCTGCAGCCCCCAGCTGTGTGCTTATCTTGTCTGTGTATCAAAATTTGAGCAATCGCATGTGCCTTTTTTTATTTATTATTATTATTATTTAAATACATAATTTAAAAAGCGGTATGCAGTCCTCCTAATTTTGATACCCCATAGAATCAAAGAATGGTAGAGTTGGAAGGCACCTCAAGGATCATCGGGTCCAACCCCCTGCGAGTCCAGGCTTTCCTAAATCATCCCAGCTATATGTTTATCCAGTTTCCACTTGAAGACTTCCATTGATGGAGAGCTCACCACCTCCCGTGGTAGCCTGTTCCAGTCCCTGACTGCCCTCACTGTCAGAAAGTTTTTCCTAATTAGTTTTTCCTAATTTCCAGACAAGATAAAGTCAACAGCTGGGGGCTGGTATTCTCAGGCTGGGGAGACACATGGTTATTGCCCCCCCCCAGCCTAAAAATAGCAGCCTGCAGTCACTCAGAATTGTCACATCCATTAGATGCGACAATCTTTGCACTTTACCCGGCTCAACCCGATTGCCCTGAAGGCACAGCGTGTGGGCACACAACATGTCCACATACTGTGGGCTTCAGGCAGAGACTGAGCCACAGCGGTGAGTGGTGACGTCACTCAGTTTATTTGCAGTCACAGCTGGAGGTTCCCACGATGCAATGCTCAACAATAAAGCAATGTGATTGACAGCTGAGAATAGAATAAAACCATTTTCTGCCTTCCCTTTCTCCATACTTGCCAATTTTTCGTGCAACACCTGGGTAGCTCCAGCGAAAAGGGGAGAACTCCTCAAAGAGGTGCCAAATCTCCCATGTGCTGCCTAAACCTTACAGAAACCAGCATTTCCTGAAGGTTTCCTGTGTCTTAGAGTTAATTTAGGTGTCCATGTTTCACGATAGAACTCATACTTGGTACAATATATGGGGCTGTTCATCTGTCCGATCTCTTTTGTGGACCGAGCGCTCCTCACAAAGCCATGTGTCCATGTCCGAAATTGAAATCAAAACCGATGTTGCAAGTCCATGAACAAATCGGACAGGACTTGGATGCCATCTGATTTTCACAGACTGCTAGATAGGAAAATGTAGAGAAACTTTTTTTTCTCAAACTCGGATGACACTGATGAAACTTGGTTTGTTTTTCTTGTACATGAAAATAATGAACATCTGAATGATCCCTTATACTGGGATGCTTTTGTCGTGGGCGGGGAGGACGCCGTCGCTGCTGCGCTCTCGCTAACGCTTGGGTCCGGCGCTGCTGCGGCTGCTGCTGCTGCTCGGTGGCTCGAGCGGTGGGCCGGATCCGGGGACTCGAGCGGCGCTCCTCGCCCGTGAGTGAAAGGGGTGGTTGGTTTGGGGGATTTAGTCCGTGACGCCACCCACGGGTCGTGGTGAAGATAGGCACCACCGCTGCTGATGACGGGGATCCCAGGAGCGATGGTAAGGAGCAGCTGGGATGTTGTTTTCCCCCTCCGTGGGTAGGGGTTGGTGGTCCCGGGGCCCGATGATGTGACGGGGAGGCAGGATTGGTGAGGTGCAGGGTTGCAGGGACAGCGCGGCGCGGTGCCGGATGGCACGGTTGTACTCACTCAGCAAGAAAGGTACAAAGTCCTCGGTAAACCAAACGGCTGGATGGACGGGTCCCGCAGCCGGCTGCAGTGTTTCTCCCCGGACAGGTGATGGCGGCTGTCTTTCCCTGTTCCCTTGATGTTCTCCTTCTGACTACTATGGATTCCCAACGGTAGTGCGCTCCCCGGTGTATGGGTACCGGAGGAGCCCGTTTGCCCGCAGACGCTGGCCCTTGGGTCTCTAGCCTTAGGCGGTAGCTGTATACCCTCACGGTGTGGGCAGTTGCCTTCAATCAGAACTTTTGCTGTTGTGAAACCCCTGGTGTTCCAGTCACATTCGGATCTGACTATTGTCAGCGGCTCCAAGCCTGGTCGGGGTCCGATGGCCCTGCGTGTGAGTGCTGGCTTCACTTCGCTCCCCGGTCGGTACCGGCAGGCCGTCGCCCGACCCCGGTCCTACGGTTCCGCGTTGCTCCACCACTCCTGCAGACGGCCACCACCGTCTGCCAACCTTGCTGTCAGTGCCTGGGCCACAAACCCAGACACCCAAGTGCTCACTCCTCTCACTTCAAACTCCAAACTCTATCTGTCACTTTTCCCGCCTGCAGGCCTGTGAACTCCTCGGTGGGTGGGGCCAACCGCTTGGCTCTGCCCCACCTGGTGTGGACATCAGACACTGGAGGGAGGCAACAAGGGTTTTTGTTTGGCTGGTGTCCCTGTCTAGTGGGGGTGGGGGGTGTTTGTGTGTTATCTGTGATGACCTGGCTAGGCCAGGGCGCCACACTTTATCATTTGAGAGAGTCCTGGTGTTCAATCGTTCTTCCAGGGGATAACATAAACAATTTAGCCATTGCACTTCAAAAAGTTGGCTTTGAAAATTGATAACCTTGCCTCTTTCTGTGAGCATATATGAATATTAAAGTGGATGTCCACTAACCCCAATACTGATGACCCTTCCTTAGGATCTAACACCTGGGACCCTTACCTATAAAATTAATGGACTTCCGGGGGGTGTGTCTGGGACTCCATGGAGCAGGACGTGTAAGGGCTGAGCTCCTCCGCCCGGGATACCTAAAAGCCCTTAACATAAGCTCTGCATAAGCAGGAATGGGGAAGAAAAGACCCCCAAAAGCTACTAAGGACCCGGTGACCCCAGCACTACTCACCCTGGACTCCTACCTTACAAAGGAGACGCCAGGGGAGCGGGAACAAGAGACGCCACAGGCAGCAGGAGCGCCACAAAGCAATCACCCCGGGGCAGCCGCGATGGAGGATTGTGCAGGAGAGACGGAGCGGGGATTACCCACCCGCGCCGCGGACAGAGGAGAAGGAAGAGATCGGGAGCCAGTGGATCCCGGCGGGAGCGGGCCTTCCCCCGTGGGCAAGATGGCGGCGGAGGTGGCGGAGGCGGCGTGCAGCAACTCACCAGCACAGCTGCACGAGCCGGAGCATCGCCAGGCAAGTGACGCTGCGGATCTCCGGAATGCCGGCCCAGGTGAGAAGTATATGTTCCCCCTTGACGCGAGCGCCGGTGATGCAGAGGAGATGGAGGTGATCATGCCGCCCCTCCCCCCCATAGAACTGTTGGAGCGTGGCGGTGGCTGGAGCCCGGCTGCCCACACAGATAGCGTGCAGAGGGGGTTGGAGCAGGCAGAATGGGCATATGAGGACATGGAGCTGAGGAGTGATGGCCCTGAGGAAACAAGAGAAGAGGGAAGGAGCGAAGGGGAGACTCTGGGGGAAAACTTGGGGCATGATGGGTCGGGCCCGCAGCCTGCTGGAACCCCCCGGCTCCCAGGGGATACAGTAAATATAACAACAAATGACATGCTCTCCCCATCGGGACCTCCAACATTGCTAAGTGAGGCCCTTACACCCAGACCTCAAAGAGCCCATAAACCACCCAGGGACATAGGGCCCCGGAACCCGGGCCCCGCGGCTCGATGGAGGGGAGACCCTGAGCCACCCCCTGGCCCATCTACTCTGGAAAACAACAAAAAAAGGCCCCCAGACAGTATGAAGGCTAGTTCAATGACCACACAACCGGGGTGCCCCCCACCAGAATGGTGGGAATTTATCAAACAAGTCCCCACCAAGACAGATTTCCAAACACTCATCTCAGAAGTCAAGGACGCCTGCAAATCTGAAATAGCAGCAGTCCGAAAAGACGTTCTTTCCATCTCCAAACGAATAAACCAACTGGAGAATGAACATGGTGAGGCTAGAACAACCATCCAATCACCATCCACCTCCAATCCCAAACCTCCTCTCAAGCTGACGTCATAAGAGAGTTACAGCGCCATGTTGAAGATCTGGATAACAGAGGCAGGTGACATAACATCCAGGTCAGGGGCGTGCCTGAGGTCCAATCAAAGGAAGACGTCACCACAATCTTGCAAACCATATTTAATTCGCTCCTCCAACGGCCCCCAGACAACCCAATACCCATGGACAGAGCGCATAGAGCTCTCCGCCCCAAAAATCTAAACGGGAACCCAAGAGACATTATATGTCACATCGTTGACTTTCAACTTAAAGAAGAAATAATGCTCAAAGCCCGACCGCCAAAACAAGTGATGTATCAGGGCACCAAGATCCAGCTTTTTCAAGACCTATCGTGGATAACATTACAACAACGGAGGGCTCTTCGCCCTCTACTGTCATCCCTGCAGGCTCATAAGGTTTTTTATAGATGGGGGTTCCCATTTAGCCTCACTGCATGGCGTGAAGAGGTGTCGGCCACCCTCCGGGCCCCTGTAGACCTGGAGCCTTTTTGTCGGGTTTTTGATCTTCCTGTTCCAGATTTACCAGATTGGACTCTGCCTCAACAGATGCCGCTGCTTCCTCCAACGTGGCAACCAACGACCTCACCCCGCAAACGGCGGCCTGGGAGTTCAAGAGAAAAGGGCCCTACTTGACAGTGCCCTCCTGCACATTTGTGGCTACTTATAGTCTTCCATTGGGCTTGACGGGCTCATTTTTATAGTTTTTTCGGTGATTTTTTGCCTTACTTTTGGGGGGAGGAATGTCTCCCCATTCCGGAATCCTGGGGGAGGGCGGGGACCCGAGGGACTGTTCTGTGGAGTTTCACCACTCACCCACTAGCAGAGTTTGACTAGTATAGTCGCACGTTGGTTTACAGTGCAGGTTGTACTTAGTGTATTAGTTTCTATTTAGAGTGAATGCAAGTCGGCTCTGATACTGGGATAGTGGACGAGTGGTGTCGTTTACCATACACCTATCTCATAACTGAAAAGTTTCTATTTTTTCTGTCGAATATAGTTATGTTTTTTTCTGTTTTTCTATGTCTATCTTCTACTTACAGGTATGCGTCTCACCAAATGCAGAGGGGTTCATGGAGCGCAGTTTTTACACACACCAAGTCGAGGTACCGGGCACTAGCCTTTACATTAAAGTACGCTGAGATTTTGGGATGGCTAGGTTAATGAGCCTTAATGTTAAGGGGCTGAATTCTGATGTAAAGAGGAGGCTGGTCCTCCAAGAGATGCGAAAATCAAAGGCGGAGGTGGTGTTTCTGCAGGAGACGCACTTCACAGAAAAAAGTTCCTTTAACTTTGCCCGCCACTGGTTTCCCCAATCCTTCTCAGCCACAACCACAAAGAAGAAGGTAGGGGTGGCAATACTGATCTCTCGCACATGCCCACTCCAAGTGAGTAAGTGGGAAGCAGATCCCTCAGGTCGTTTTTTGATCGTCCAAGGTACTCTAAATGGAATACCACTAATTTTGTGTAACCTGTATGCACCAAACTCTAACCAGCTTAGACTTATTTCTTCAACGTTGTCACGCCTCCCGAGGGACCGTGGGATCATCCACATCATAGGAGGAGACTTTAATACGGTATTCTCAGACAAGGCTGATAGAATGCTTGCACCTTCACATTCGGCAGGCTCACAGATCACCACATCTATCCACTGGGTTCCGCAAATTGATCCGCAAACATCAATTATTTGATCTTTGGAGAATCGATAACCCGACGGCGAGACAATATACCTTCTTCTCACATCCCCATAAATCGCATAGCCGAATAGATTACTTTCTGGGCAATATCCTTACACTTAGAGCACTCCAACATGCACAAATTGGCAGTATCACTTGGTCGGACCACGCCCCTGTGTTGATATCTCTTAATCTGACAACCCCTCCCCTGAAACGCACACACTGGAGACTGAACGAATCCTTACTCACTAACATCACCTCTCGAGAATCTCTTCGTAAAGTCATACAGAACTACTTTTCAGAGAATTCTCAGTCCCTCCCATCTTTCCCATTAATATGGGAGGCCCACAAAGCAGTAGTTAGAGGGGAATGTATAGCCCTGTCTTCTAAACTCAAAAAAGATTCACAACAGCAGTACCGTCAGTGCGAACGGGACCTCCGCACAGCAGAGAATCAGCTTCAAACCCACCCCACTAAAACTCGCCTGAAAAAAGTGATAGACTTGAGAACTAAACTAAAAGAGATCTCACATGGAAACATAGAAAGACTCCTGCGTTACTCCCGCCAGAAATACTATGAATACGGTAATAAGCCCCATACGATGCTAGCTAGAAAGCGTAGAGACCAAGCGATAACTAGTGCCCCATGCGCAATAAAAGATACTGCAGGCACCCCTCACTATGACCCCACGAAAATAGCTCAACTTTCCACACATACTATACGTCGCTGTATTCTATCCCCCCGCGGTTACCAATGACGCATCCGAATAGAACAAAAATATTAAATGACTATTTGACTGACTGTCACCTCCCAAAACTGTCTCAGGAGGCATTGGAGGACCTTAATCGGAGGGTGGAGCCAGAGGAAATTCATCAAATCATTCAGGACTTACCAGGCCACAAAGCCCCGGGTCCTGATGGGTTTACCTATCTATATTATAAGACCTTTGAGTGGCAGCTGTCCACCCATCTAACACACCTTTTTAACCTTTTCATGGAAGGTGACGCCATGCCAAACACATTCCTACACTCATACATAACTGTTATTCCCAAAATAGGAAAAGATCCTTTGGAGTGTGCGAGTTACCGTCCTATTAGCCTTCTAAATTCGGATCTTAAGATATTCACTAACCTACTGGCTGACCGTCTAAACAATTGGCTCCCACATCTGATCCATAAGGATCAGGTTGGTTTTGTCCGTTATCGCCAGGCAGGAGACAACACTCGAAGGATTTTGAATTTGGTGGACGTGGTGAATAAGGGGGGAATTGAAGCATTGCTTGTGGGGCTAGATGCAGAGAAGGCTTTCGATAGGCTGGACTGGTCCTTCATGTTCTCTGTTTTGGCTGTTTTGGGCCATTTCGGCCTGTCGGGGCCATTTGTTTCGGCGCTCAGGAGATTGTATTCTTCTCCTGCAGCGACAATCCGCCTCCCCAATGCGCATTCGGGGCCCCTCCCTATCAGAAACGGTACTAGGCAGGGATGCCCGTTGTCCCCCCTGCTTTACGTTCTTAGCATTGAGCCACTGGCGGCGCATATCAGACATAACCCAGATATTATGGGGATCAAAGTACGAGAGAAATCCTTCAAAATAGCCTTATTTGCAGATGATGTTCTGCTGTCTCTTACCAACCCTATGATCTCCCTACCAAATCTCCACAAGGTAATAGCCCAATACGCTAGGCTTTCGGGATATAAACTTAATTCGGACAAAACTGAGGCCTTACCTCTCAACATTCCGGAGGCTAAATTACAGTCCCTTAAACAAAATTTTAAGTTCTCTTGGCGCACGGACTCTCTGCGATATCTCGGAGTCAAGATAACTTCTAATTACAAGACAATGTATCAGGCAAAGTTCCCACCCTTGATACGAGAAGTTGAAAATAGTCTAAAGAAATGGTCGTCCTTACAGATCTCCTTTTTAGGTAAAATTGCCACAATTAAAATGTCAATCATTCCTAAATCCCTGTACTTGTTTGAAACTCTCCCAGTACGAGTACCCCTAGGAGTGCTAAAAAAGGTTCAATCATCGCTCTTGCGTTTTATTTGGCACTCGGGGCGACATCGAATCCCAGATTCGGTCCTAAGTGCACCACGCACTAAGGGAGGCTTGTCCTGCCCGAATATCACACTCTATTACTATGCTTCACACCTACGTTGCCTGGCCTCCTGGATGACTCTACCAGCCTTCAATAAATGGACAGAAATAGAGAAGCTTTGGATGGCTCCTTTTCATCCAAGCTCTCTAATCTGGGGCCGACCTGTCGAAACCCCCTCTAGAGATCTCCTAGGCCCAATGGCATTCACAAGAGACTTGTGGCGACAGTGTAGGATGAAGTTCCAGTTGGCATCACAGTCTTCCCTGTTGATCCCCTTCCTGTTCACCCCACATCTAACTTCAGGTATGAACCCGGAAGTGGTCGGGCGGTGGGCAGAGGCAGGTCTCTATTGCTTTCGGGATATAGTTAATCCAACCACATTAAAACTCAAGCCATTTTCGGACTTGCGACACCAATATAAGCTACCCTTTCACCTATATTTCTCGTATCAGCAGATATCACACTTCTATGCGGATGTTATGGGACAGAGGGAGGTAGGCCGCCCTTCGGCATTTGAGACTCTCTGCTCAGGCCGGTCCTCGACCGGGGGACTAATCTCAGCCATTTATGCAATACTGGTGGCGGGGAATCCCTCGGACACAGTGAAGCACACATATATGAGGAGATGGGAGGGCTGGGTGGGGAGAGCGCTGTCGGAGGCACTCTGGTCGGTCATATGGGCGAGGACATTCAGGTCCTCAATTAGTACTCTCTATAAAGAAAACCAAGTTAAAGTCCTTATGACATGGTACCATACCCCGGAGCTACTGCATAAGTTTAACCGTGCTTGCCCAGATGTCTGTTGGAGATGTGGGCTCAGCGGGGCATCCTTATACCATGTATTTTGGACATGCCCAGCCATAGAAGGTTTCTGGGGGGAGGTGGAAACCCTGATAGGCAGATTGGTCGGTAAAAACATAAGCAGGGATCCGGTGGTCTACCTGTTGAATGCCCTCCCATCGTTTCTAAGTAAGCCAGAGATAAAATTGCTGCTTCATATCCTCACAGCTGCCAAGTGCTTGGTGTCATTGTTCTGGAAAAGGGTGGCGCCTCCGTCTGTTTCAGATCTGTATGCTCGAATAACAGATGTCAGAAATATGGAGAGATTAACGGCCCAGCTTCATAACATAATGGATGGGTTTATAACAACTTGGTCTTTGTGGGACACTTTTGCGAATTCATACCAGATATAGGGTAATGAAGGTCTCTATTGTATTGAATGTTTTTGCACTATATATTAACGAGATCTGAGAATTTGCTATTGAGACCTCCAGGTTGGGCTCTGACCCCTATCTTCTCTTAGGGGTGCTTCACACACAGCGACCTCGCTGCCGAGATCGCTGCTGAGTCACGCTTTTTGTGACGCAGCAGTGACCTCATTAGCGATCTCGCTGTGTGTGACACTGAGCAGCGATCTGGCCCCTGCTGCGAGATCGCTGCTCGTTACACACAGCCCTGGTTCGTTTTCTTCAAAGCCGCTCTCCCGCTGTGACACACAGATCGCTGTGTGTGACAGCGAGAGAGCGACAAATGAAGCGAGCAGGGAGCAGGAGCCGGCGTCTGACAGCTGAGGTAAGCTTGTAACCAAGATAAACATCGGGTAACCAAGGTGGTTACCCGATATTTACCTTAGTTACCAGCCTCCGCAGCTCTCACGCTGCCTGTGCTGCCGGCTCCGGCTCTCTGCACATGTAGCTGCTGTACACATCGGGTTAATTAACCCGATGTGTACAGCAGCTAGGAGAGCAAGGAGCCAGCGCTCAGTGTGCGCGGCTCCCTGCTCTCTGCACACACAGCTAAGCGGTGTGCGCTGGTAACTAATGTAAACATCAGGTAACCATACCTGATGTTTACCTTAGTTACCAGTCTCCGCAGCTTCCAGACGGCGGCTCCGTGCAAGCGCAGCATCGCTTGCACGTCGCTGCTGGCTGGGGGCTGTTCACTGGTCGCTGGTGAGATCTGCCTGTTTGACAGCTCACCAGCGACCATGTAGCGATGCAGCAGCGATCCTGACCAGGTCAGATCGCTGGTCGGATCGCTGCTGCATCGCTAAGTGTGAAGGTACCCTTACTCTTATATGGGATAACAAACTGTTTACTTTCCATTTTTCTTCTGATATGCCCCTATTGCATTGTATTTGACTGCATGCCTGAGAATTATTTCTGATACCTATGTATTTGTCTTACTTTTGGTTGTAAAAGATGTTAAAAAATCTTCTCAAAATAAAAAGTTGAAGAAAAAATTAATGGACTTCCATTAGTTGATAAATTCTTTTTTTGTTCAAACATCAATCAAATGGTCAACGTTTTGTACATTTCCTTTGCAAAAAACCCTCTTTTTGCTGGAGGTTGTCACAGCTCATTTTGGGACGACTCTTCTTTTATTTTAGGAAGAGGGCGTATTAATGACAATGTGCATTAGTTTTGATGTCAATTTACTCATCCATCAAGATTGTCCCACTTTCAGGTGCTCAATACAAATGTCTGTGGACTTTTGGGCTTAGAGTAGGATTAGAATAAACCTATATGGGAGGTAGAGGGGACTGGAGAACATGACTAGCTGCACATCCTCACGTTCCGAGAGCAGGAGGAGTGGGTGGGTGGGCTCTTGGTCATTGTACTGGTCCTATCTCATGATAATAGATCTCTTCCTATCCCCTTCCTGGGGGCATCATTGATATTTCTTTGTGTAAGAGGAAAGGATCTCAAGCCCCCTGGGATAAGGGAAGAATAAGAACAGCTTTCACTATGTGTCATATACCCTCTGCATTGTGACCACGTACACATCCATACACAATGTGAAAATACTACAGTGTTTTTTGTTTATTTTTTTATTGCACCGCTGGAGTGGTGCTTTAAATGCAAGCCCCCTGAACCCTGTCTGATACTCCCCTCCCAGCACCTTCATCTCTGCCGTGCCAGTTGGTCTCCAGCGATTTGTGACCTGCCAGCAGCTCCAGTGTTTCATGGCACGCTGGAGGTCACAACGCAATACATCTCTCTAGAAGAGCCTTGTTCTGGCCTCATTGTATCTCTCATAGAGATACATTGAGACCTTGTGACTAGTGATGAGAAAGCATGCTCTGCACTGCTCGATACTCCATCGAGCATCACAGGTGCTTGACCGCTACGCTCGAGTTACCACCTTGCATTTTTCACCTCAGTTTTTCCAGACAGTAAACATGAGAGGATTACCTGCCAATAACAGTAATGTCATAGCCATGTTGGCAACTGGTACTACTGTGATTGGCCGACTGCATGGCATCATCGGGTCTTATATGAGATGCTCGGCACAGTGCAGTTCAGGGAGAGTTTTTGTAGGAGGGGCAGCTTACATTAGAACAGAAATATAAGCAGGATTTTACACTTGCACCCTTTAGAGCCTTTCATGTGACACTAAATTATATTTTTAGGCTGGTTTAATTTAATAAATAAATAATTTTAAAAAACCCAGTGTGGAGTCCCCCTTATTTTTGATAACCAGCCAAGGTACAGCAGAGAGCTGCGGGCTGGTGTGTCGCCCGGGGACCAGGGGTACTCAGATCCGGGCCACGGGGTCACTTCTGTGGGTATCACGGTGGCGTGACCCGGTCTGTGATCCCAGGCTCCACAGTAAAAGGGGATTTGGTAAGGGAAATTGTCCGTGACGCCACCCACGGTTGTGGTGACGTTGGAACACCACCGCTGCTTTGGACGGGGATCCCGGGAGCGATGGTATGGAGCAGCTAGATGTTATTTCTCCCCTCCGTGGGTAGGGGGTTGGTTGTCCCGGGGCCCGGTGATGGGGTAAGCAGGGAGCAGGGCGCAGTGCTGCGGTGCCCGAGGGCACGGGCGTACTCACAAGTATTTCACACAGAGTCACTGGTAAACTAGGAATTGCCGGTGTCCGCAGCCTTCGGTACGGGGGTGTTAGTGTCCCACACACGGTGCAGCAGCTCCTGTTCTTTCCCTGCAGCCAGGTGCCTTTCTCTCCACTCTCTTCCTCTTTCTCCTCAGCCAGGAACGGGGAATCCACTCCCCTGTAGTGATCCGGGTCACCCTAGGTACCGAGGGGCCACTACCCTGCTCCGGCTACCTCTGGCCCCTTCCTCACTACAGCCTGTCCCGGCCCTTTCGGAGCACGCTTCACTATCAGCCTGGGAGCTACAACTCCAGGCTCCTCTTCTGTCTCCTCTCCAAACACTCTGCTCCAGCCCCTCCCCTCTGCTCTGCTTTTCTCTTACCCTGAGGGATGTGGTTTGTCCTGCTGCACCGGTGTGAGATCAGATTACCAAGGAGGATTAACTCTTTCTGTGACAACCTGGCTTTGCCAGGGCGTCACACACCCCCTTGGTAAAACACGGCCCGTCCTCGGGCCGTCTGGGCACCAACATTTATTAAACTGGAAAAAGGGAAAATAAACACATTACAGTCATACATCTTCCCACATCGGGAGGTACGTTTTCTAAAACTTTAAACTGTTCTGCCACCCCACACCTGCGGAGCAGATGGCCTCCTCCTGAACTTGAGGGCGTTCAACAGGGGTGACAGTCCATAAACAGTCAACTTTTTAACTTGTGGGTAGCCGTCCATGCTCCACTACCACTGCCGCTGCGGCCACTCCCAGTACGGGGCACGGGTTCCGTGCTCTGCCTCCTGCTCAGAAGCCAGGCCCACTTGGATGCCCTCGGCGCCGGCTACAACCGGCCTCGCTAACTGCCGAGGGCTCCATCTCTCACTGGCCTGCTCCTCCTCTCTGCAGGTGCACTCCGGCTGCTCCACAGCCGTGACGGGGTACCTGGGAGCGGCTGGCGCCACATCTGGGGCAGACTTCCAATCGGGTGCCACCTCCGTTGAGGCCGGGCGGACTGCCGGAGCCGACGTCATCACCGTGGCGGCTGGGCGGACTGCCGGAGCCGGGTAAGATGTCATCGGGGTTGCGGCTACTGCTTGTCCAGGAACGGAATTAGGCAAAGTCCTGGCGTCTCTGCCTTTACAGTCCTAGTCACATAAACTTCGGTTCCTTCTTCCTGCTCCCCCTTGGTACTCGGGAGCAGTCCTTCTAGCAACTTTTAAAGTTTCCCTTTCGCTTCCGGTCCTCCGGAGCTTCACTTCTGCCCACGTTCTCATGGGGCGGAGCCTCTTTTTCGCGCCCGCCGCTCGGAGAAGAAGGTGCCAAGCCGTTGTTTTTGGCGCCTAAAATGGCGGCTAAAATGGCGGACTTCGGGATTTTTCCTCAGCGGGACGCCGCTGACGGACGGGGCAAGGCGCACTTCCTCCAGGTAACTGGATGGGTTCGATCCTGTTCGTGACGCCAAATGTGTCGCCCGGGGACCAGGGGTACTCAGATCCGGGCCACGGGGTCACTTCTGTGGGTATCACGGTGGCGTGACCCGGTCTGTGATCCCAGGCTCCACAGTAAAAGGGGATTTGGTAAGGGAAATTGTTCGTGACGCCACCCACGGTTGTGGTGACGTTGGAACACCACCGCTGCTTTGGACGGGGATCCCGGGAGCGATGGTATGGGGCAGCTAGATGTTATTTCTCCCCTCCGTGGGTAGGGGGTTGGTTGTCCCGGGGCCCGGTGATGGGGTAAGCAGGGAGCAGGGCGCAGTGCTGCGGTGCGGTGCCCGAGGGCACGGGCGTACTCACAAGTATTTCACACAGAGTCACTGGTAAACTAGGAATTGCCGGTGTCCGCAGCCTTCGGTACGGGGGTGTTAGTGTCCCACACACGGTGCAGCAGCTCCTGTTCTTTCCCTGCAGCCAGGTGCCTTTCTCTCCACTCTCTTCCTCTTTCTCCTCAGCCGGGAACGGGGAATCCACTCCCCTGTAGTGATCCGGGTCACCCTAGGTACCGAGGGGCCACTACCCTGCTCCGGCTACCTCTGGCCCCTTCCTCACTACAGCCTGTCCCGGCCCTTTCGGAGCACGCTTCACTATCAGCCTGGGAGCTACAACTCCAGGCTCCTCTTCTGTCTCCTCTCCAAACACTCTGCTCCAGCCCCTCCCCTCTGCTCTGCTTTTCTCTTACCCTGAGGGATGTGGTTTGTCCTGCTGCACCGGTGTGAGATCAGATTACCAAGGAGGATTAACTCTTTCTGTGACAACCTGGCTTTGCCAGGGCGTCACACTTGGATTATCAGGCTGGGAAGTCCCATGCTCATTTGGCCCTTCCCAGCCTAAAAATATCAGCCGGCAACCACTCAAGAATTGGTGCATCTATTAGTTGTGCCAATTCTGACGCTTTCCTTGCTCTTCCCGATTTGATCTGGTACGGTGGCAATCGGGGTAATACTTTTGGGGTTGATGTCAGCTGTGTAATGTCAGTTGACATCAAGCCCAGGGGTTAGTAATGGAGAGGAGTCTATTAAATACCCCCATTACGAACACTGTAAGTGTAAAGCTAAAGAAAAACACACAGGAAAATTTTTTTTTATTTATAAATAAATTATTTTACAAAAAACACGGTGGGGGGGCCTCTATTTTTGATAACCAGTCCAGTCAAAGCAGAACCTCACACTTTCTTTTAATTATTTAATTTTTAACGTCCCAGCAGCGACCTGGTTTCTTCCCTGTGTATTCTTCCAGCCTCCGAAGCTTTTCAGCACAGTCTGCTGAAAAAATGCTCAAGTTGCTCATAGACATCCATCCAGTATTAACAATGGAATATGCACATGGTAGGAGGGGGCCCTGTTACAGATTTTGCATTGGTGCCCATATTTTGCATATTTTATTGCTGTGCTGTATACTAAAGCTGGACCTTTCAGCAGTGTATTTGTTTCTTCTTACAACACTTCTACACATCTACCGCATTCATTCAGACTTGCCATAGAGACATTTTGCGGAAATACTTAAAAAGAAGCTTTCACTATTTCCGACGAAAATGAAAATCCCTCAAACAAGAATGAAAAGACTCTTGGCTGCTACAAAAAGTGTTTACAAGCTGTGATACTTGCCAAAGGGGGTGCTACTATTCACTAACCCTGCAGGATGCCCAAAACTTTTGTATCACCCTCTTTTTTATTTTTTGTTAATTTAAAAATGTAAAAGATGAAAATATTTTTTTTTTGCCTGAAATACAAAGGAAATGTGTCCTCTTTAACATAATACCTTTTAGAGATCATTTCAGCTTCAACTTGCCTAAATGTTCACAATAACAGTAATTTTGACATGGGGTGCCCAAACTTTTGCATGCCAATGAATGTAGTGTACATTTTTACACCGGATATAGTCTGCCTCATCAATTTCAGGATGCTTCATCTGGTTGTGTGGAAAAGCGTAGGAAATGTGGGCACCCTAAAGATGCTGCCCAAGAACGTACCATATTTTTCAGACTATAAGACACATTTTTTCCCCCCAAATGTTGGGGGAAAGTGGAGGGTGCATCTTCTAGTCTGAATGTGGCTGCGGGGAATGAGGGTGCTGTGGTGGAGCAGGTCATCGGTGGCATGAGCAGGCTGTAGCAGCCTACCGTGACCACGTGGGCCTGCTCATTTCATAAGCACACCCATCCTCCCGCCCATCATCCCTCAGCGCTGAAACCGGTGCTGACAGGTGGGAGGAATGATGGGTGGGGGGTGCGCGCATAATTAACAGCCGGCCCGCATGATCACCCCTGGCAACTACAGCCTGGAGTGATTATGTGCGGCTGTATTCACTGCCCCCCGTGTGTCATCATCAGCGCAGTGTGCAGTGAATCAGCATACTCCCCTGTCACCGTTGTCTGCGGCACCGCGATCTCCTCCTGTCTGCCGGCCAGCTGATCTGTGTAGAGAGCGGTGAGCACAGCGATGACGTCATCGCTGTGTGCACCGCTAGTCTCCGCACAGGTCAGCTAACAGGCAGACAGGAGGACGAGTGATGCTGCAGACAACATTGATGGCTCCACACAGGTCAGCGGCGCTGCTGCCGGCACTGACAGGAGGAGGAGCGATGCTGCATGGAGCGAGGAAAGGTGAGTATAAACGTTTATTTTTTTTGTGTGCCACAGGATACAGGCCATATAGCATGGATGGATGGGGTATATTTCAGGATGGATGGGGGTATATAGCAGGATGGATGGGGTTATATATTAGGATGGATGGAAGTATATATCAGGATGGATGGGGATATATAGCAGGATGGGGGGTATATAACAGGATGGGGGCATATTTCAGGATGGCAGTATATAGCAGGATGGGGGTATATAGCAGAATGAGGGCATATACCAGGATGGTAGTATATAGCAGGATGGCAGTATATAGCAGGATGGGGGTATATTGCAGGATGGCGGTATATAGCAGGATGGGGGCATATTCCAGGATGGCAGTATATAGCAGGATGGCAGTATATAGCAGGATGGGGGTATATAGCAGGATGGCAGTATATTGCAGAATATAGCAGGATAAGGGCATATACCAGGATGGCGCTATGTAGCAGGATGGGGACTATACCATGATGGCGGTATATAACAGGATGGGAATATATACCAGGATGGGGTACATATATACAAGGGTGGGGTACATATACAAAGCAGGAGGATCATTACCAGGATGGAGTACCTTTGTAGAGAATTTGGGGACATTACCCACATAACAGTGTCAGCAGCAGATCCTCGCCCCATAACAGTGTCATGACCACATTTTTTGCTTACATAGTTACATAGTTACTTAGGTTGAAAAAAGACCTAGGTCCATCTAGTTCAACCTTCCTCCACCAGTTCTACATTTAGTCACTAAGTAATTTATAACCAACAATGTTGTGTGTACTGAGGAAATCATCCAGCCCTTTTTTAAAAGCTGTTATAGTATCTGCCATTACAACCTCTTGTGGTAGTGTATTCCACAGTCTGACCACTCTAACTGTAAAGAACCCTTTCCTATTTAGCTGCCGGAATCGCTTTTCTTCCACTCGCAGTGAGTGCCCCCTGGTCCTTAGTATTGTTTTTGGAAGAAATAAGTCATGTGCCAGTCCTTTATATTGACCACACATGTATTTATACATATAAATGAGATCTCCTCTGAGACGTCTTTTTTCTAAGCTAAACATATCTAACTTTTTCAACCTGCCATCATATGGGAGGCCTTCCATTCCTTGTAATAGTCTAGTTGCCCGCCTTTGAACTGACTCTAACTTCTGAATGTCCTTTTTAAAATGTGGAGCCCAAAACTGGATCCCGTATTCCAGATGTGGCCTTACAAGTGATTTATAGAGAGGTAACAATACATTGGGATCACGGGATCTAATCTCTCTTTTTATACACCCTAAAATCTTGTTTGCTTTAGCAGCTGCTGCTTGACATTGAGTGCTGCTGCTCAGCTTATTTGTAATGAGAATACCCAAGTCCTTCTCCTGTTCTGTAGTCCCGAGTTTACTTCCATTTAATGTATACGCAGTGTGAGGTAGCATCGTCGGCTGCGCTGCAGAAGACACGGGATCCAGGCACCAAGGTTCACAGCACACGGTTTATTATCCAAAGAAAAAGTCCACAATAGTACATATGTGCCTTTCCGGCAGAGAACTCAGGGAGATGTGATCACTCCCTCACACCCGGCACACCTGCCCTCGTTCCTGTTTCCTTTTAACCCTTCCTTAAGCCTGTAGGGAAACAGCATTAACCCTGGAGTGGAGTTACTTCCTATCATGGAGTGAGCACAACCGGGGCGAGACATACCGGCCGTCATAGATAACCCCGGTCACAGTCTCACATACCCCCCCCTCAGTTCAAGCAAGCGGGGTTGAACTCCTGCCATCAAACACGGGCCGCGGGACAAGGCATCGGCGTTGCCCTGCAACCTACCGGCCCGGTGTTCAACCGTAAACCGGAAGTTCTGCAGAGAAAGGAACCACCGGGTAACCCGGGCATTCCGTTCCTTGGCGGACCTCATCCAGACCAGTGGAGAGTGATCCGTCACCAAGCGAAACTGACGTCCCAGCAGGTAATAGCGTAGGGACTCCAAGGCCCACTTAATCGCCAGGCACTCCTTCTCCACTACGCTATAATTCCGCTCGGGAAGGGTGAGCTTCCTACTTAAGAAGGTGACGGGGTGTTCCTCCCCCTGAACCACCTGAGACAGCACTGCCCCCAGGCCGACCTCCGAGGCGTCAGTCTGTACTATGAACTCCTTCCGGAAATCAGGGTTTACAAGAACGGGCTGTCCGCACAGGACCCCCTTCAGGGCCCGGAAGGAGTCCTCGGCCTGCGGAGTCCAGCGCACCATGACGGACTTCTTGCCTTTGAGAAGGTCCGTCAAGGGGGCTGATAGTCCCGCAAAATCTTTTACAAACCTCCTGTAGTACCCCACGATACCCAGGAAGGCCCTAACCTGCTTCGTGGTCAGGGGTCTAGGCCACTTCTGGATCGCCTCAACCTTGTTAATTTGGGGCTTAATCACTCCTTGGCCTATTACGTAGCCCAAGTAGCGGGCTTCCGTGAGTCCCAACGCACATTTCTTGGGATTGGCTGTCAATCCGGCTGTTCGAAGCGCGTCCACCACCGCTTGTACCTGTTCCAAGTGGGTCTGCCAATCGGAGCTGTAAATAATGATGTCATCAAGGTACGCTGATGCATACGCCTCGTGGGGTTCCAGCACCAAGTCCATCAACCTCTGGAACGTGGCCGGAGCGCCATGTAACCCAAAAGGCAAGACAACATAGTGGAAGAGACCCTCCGGCGTAACAAAAGCGGTTTTCTCCTTGGCGGACTCCGTCAGTGGCACCTGCCAGTACCCCTTGGTCAGGTCGAGCGTGGTAAACTATCGCGCCTGTCCCAGCCTATCAATCAGCTCATCCACCCGGGGCATGGGGTATAGATCGAACTTGGATATTTCGTTCAATCTCCTAAAGTCATTGCAGAACCTTAAGGAGCCATCGGGTTTTGGTATTAGGACAATAGGACTAGCCCATTCACTCCGGGATTTTTCGATGACCCCCAGGCGTAGCATTGTCTTCACTTCCTCTGATATGGCTTGTCTTCGAGCCTCCGGCACCCGGTATGACTTCAGGCGTACCTTCAGGTGAGGCTCGGTGACAATGTCATGTCGTATCAGACTGGTCCTACCCGGCAACTCAGAGAAGACATTGGGGTTCTGCTGAACCAGCCGTCTGGCCTCTCGCCTCTGTTGCTTGGTGAGGGTTTCTCCAATCCTTACTTCCGGTTCGTCCTCTCCGGAGGTTGCTGGAGCCGGGTTTGAACGACCCGAAGAGGAGGGAGATGGGGGAAAATCAACCATCAGGCTTTCCCGTTCCTGCCAAGGTTTTAATAGGTTAACATGGTATATTTGTTCAGGTTTCCGCCTACCGGGCTGCAATACCTTATAGTTGACCAACCCGACTCTTTCCTTTATCTCGTAGGGGCCTTGCCACTGAGCCAGGAATTTACTCTCCGCCGTGGGGATCAATACCAACACCCGATCCCCGGGTTCAAAGGTCCGCACGGTGGCTTGTCTATTGTAGCGGCCGCTTTGCGCGGCCTGAACCTCCTGTAAATGCTCCTTCACAATTGGCATGACCGCGCTTATGCGGTTCTGCATTCCTAAAATGTGTTCAATCACACTTTTATGGGGGGTGGGCTCCTGCTCCCAGGTTTCTTTTGCCAGGTCCAACAATCCCCGGGGATGTCGCCCATATAACAATTCAAAAGGCGAAAACCCCGTTGATGCCTGTGGCACCTCTCGTATGGCAAACATCAAATAGGGAAGCATCATATCCCAGTCTTTCCCGTCTTTGGAAATCACCCTTTTGAGCATGGTTTTCAGGGTTTTATTGAATCGTTCCACTAAACCATCCGTCTGAGGATGATACACAGACGTACGCAACTGCTTGATCTGGAGTAGCCGGCATAGCTCTTTGGTCACTTTAGACATGAATGGGGTCCCCTGATCCGTAAGGATCTCCTTGGGCAACCCCACCCGGCAGAACACAGCAAACAACTCCCGAGCTATAAGCTTTGCTGCAGTATGTCTGAGAGGTATCGCCTCTGGATACCGGGTGGCATAGTCAACGATCACTAAGATATGCTGGTGCCCTCGAGCAGACTTTACGAGGGGCCCCACCAGATCCATCCCTATCCGTTCAAAAGGGACTTCTATAATGGGTAACGGTACCAACGGACTGCGAAAGTGGGTCAGGGGTGCAGTAAGCTGACACTCCGGGCAGGTTTCGCAGAACCGTTTTACCTCCCTAAAGACCCCGGGCCAATAGAACCTTTGCAATATTCGCTCCTGCGTTTTCTTGACCCCTAGGTGACCACTCATCAGGTGTTTATGAGCCAAGTCGAGGACCCGCCGGCGATACGGCTGGGGCACCACCAACTGCTCTACCCCTACGCCCCATAGTTCATCTACCCGGTAGAGTAAATCCTGCTTAAGAGCGAAATGGGGGTATCTTACCTGGGCACCAGGCAGCTGTGCCACCCCGTCAACTACTGTCATCCGACTCCGGGCATGTATTAATGTAGGGTCCTGGAGTTGGGCTGTCCCAAACGTATCCGGGGACGCCTCCAACTCCGGGATGGGCTCGACCGTCTCAGCCTCTCCTGCCAATACCTCTAGGGGCGACCTATCAGGTTCACATCCTGTCCCTATCATGGGGACCCCTACGGCAGGCGTCCCGGATTCAGGATTGTAGGGCTCAGGTCCCAGACTGACCAATATCTGAGGTGACTTAGGAGGTCCCTTCCATAAAGTCCAAAAATAGGGCAGATCCCTTCCTAGGATCACATCATAGGGAAGAGTATTAATAAGTCCCACCTCATGTTGCACCTGACCGCAAGGTGCTGTGATGGTGACTATCCCCGTGGGATAGTCTCGGCGGTCCCCATTTATGCAAACCACCCCCACGGTACGTCCTGTGGCCTTTACTTTAGCCCTTAGGGTTGATCG
This sequence comes from Anomaloglossus baeobatrachus, assembly GCF_048569485.1. NCBI lineage: Eukaryota > Metazoa > Chordata > Amphibia > Anura > Aromobatidae > Anomaloglossus > Anomaloglossus baeobatrachus. The sequence goes on along the minus strand of NC_134356.1, from coordinate 636,936,630 downwards.
CACAAGGGTCACTAAGCTTCCGGAATCCAACAAGCCTGTAACCGGACATCCATTCACCTGTATTTGGCACAAGTGGGGCTCAGTCTCTGGGTAGACCAGGTCAGCGGTACACACCACCTGAGCATACATTGAACCCCGCCGGGTAACCCCACAATCCATGGGCTCCGTGGTGAGTGGACACTGGGCTTCCATATGTCCCACCCGCTGGCACCGCCAACATCTAATAGGGAAGGACACCCCCTTGACGAGTTGTCGTTTAGGGTACATAGTTTTCCGGACCTCAGGGACGGAGGGTGCGGCCTCAGACGGGACAGTAGCGGACTCCCGCACCGGTGTCAGCGGTGGGTCCTTGGCCCTAGGCTTGGAGGGGCCGGACCGACGGGCGGTACGCAAAGTCTCAGTGTCCCGTATCAAGTCCTGCGTAGCCACATGCCGCTCTACCAGGGACACTAATTGGTCCAGGGTACTCGGGTCACCCTGTCCTACCTACCGTTGAACGGTGACGGGTAAAGTGCGCACAAAACGATCCACTACGACCCTTTCTACCATTTGCACCGGGCTCAGAGTGTCAGGCTGCAACCACTTTTTTACAAGATGCAACAAGTCATAGGCCTGGGAGCGTACGGGTTTGGCTTCCTCATAGAACCACTGATTTACCCGCTGAGCCCGTACATAGGTATTCACCCCCAACCGAGCCAGTATTTCGGCTTTCAGGGTCACATAGTCAATGGCGTCCTCGGTACAGAGGTCCAGGTACGCTTTTTGGGGTTCCCCCGTCAGATAGGGCGACAATACCTCAGCCCACTGTGGGGTCGGCAGCTTTTCCCGCTCGGCCACCCGCTCAAACACCGCCAGGAACGCTTCCACATCATCACCCGGGGTCATCTTTTGCAACGCTTGTCTCACCGCTTTCCGGACGCTGCCGTCGTCACCCGGTTCCGGGGTTGTTGCTGCTGGTCCGGCACGGATCGACTTGGCCAGGAGAACCATCTGTTCTTGGTGCCTTTTTTCCTGCAATTGCAAGGCTTGCTGCTGACGTGCATTGGCCTGCTCCATCTGTTCTTGGTGCCTTTTGTCCTGCATTTGCAAGGATTGCTGCTGACGTGCATTGGCTTGATCCATCTGTTCTTGGAGTTTTTTTTCCTGCACTTGCAAGGATTGGAGCAGGTGTGCATTGGTCTGCTGCTGCTGTGCATTAGCCTGTTGCTGCTGTGCATTAGCCTGAGCCAAATGCTTTAGTATGTCCTCCATGGCGTCGCCGGGTTTGGGCTGTAGTATAGCCGCTCGAATCCAGGACATGCGCTGCTGGGTCACCAGGGATGGATGCTACACCTCACCGGCTGTCATGCCCGCATTCTCCACCATATGTGAGGTAGCATCGTCGGCTGCGCTGCAGAAGACACGGGATCCAGGCACCAAGGTTCACAGCACACGGTTTATTATCCAAAGAAAAAGTCCACAATAGTACATATGTGCCTTTCCGGCAGAGAACTCAGGGAGATGTGATCACTCCCTCACACCCGGCACACCTGCCCTCGTTCCTGTTTCCTTTTAACCCTTCCTTAAGCCTGTAGGGAAACAGCATTAACCCTGGAGTGGAGTTACTTCCTATCATGGAGTGAGCACAACCGGGGCGAGACATACCGGCCGTCATAGATAACCCCGGTCACAGTCTCACAGCAGCTATAGGATTACTCCGTCCTAGGTGCATTACTTTACATTTATCAACATTAAATCTCATTTGCCAAGTATCTGCCCATTCTGACATCTTATCCAGATCTTTTTGTAATATTGTACTATCCAGGTCAGTTTTTAATATCCTACATAGTTTGGTGTCGTCAGCAAAGACTGACACTGTACTATCAATCCCATCCACAAGGTCATTAATAAAGAGAGTAAAAAGAATCGGTCCAAGCACAGATCCCTGCGGCACCCCACTGCTGACTATAGCCCATTTAGAGAATGTACCATTTATGACTACTCTTTGTTTCCTATCTTTTAGCCAATTCCTTACCCAGTTGCATATTGTGTCCCCTAGTCCTTGCTTCTGGAGCTTTAGTATAAGGCTATTATGTGGTACAGTATCAAATGCCTTTGCAAAGTCCAAATAAATCACATCAGCTGCATTACCAATATCCAGGTTTGAACTTACCCCCTCATAGAACCCCATCAGGTTGGTTAGACACGACTTATCTTTCATGAATCCATGCTGTTTGTCAGTTATCATATTATTTTCTGCAATATATTTTTGCATGTCATCCCTTAAAATGCCCTCAAAAACTTTGCATACTACTGATGTCAGGCTTACTGGACGGTAGTTGCCTGGATCTACCCTCTTACCTTTCTTAAATATCGGTACCACATCAGCAATCCTCCAATCCTGAGGCACCAACCCCGTTGCAAGTGAGTCTAAAAAGATGAGATACAGCGGTCTGTCGATTACGGAGCTCAATTCCCTCAATATTCGTGGATGAATGCCATCTGGCCCTGGGGATTTGTCAATGTTTAATTTACTCAGACGTAGGCGTACTTCATCTTGTGTTAAATTAATTATATCGGGTGGTGGACTTTGATTTTTCACTTGTTGAATGATCCCTGGTACAGTCAGTTCCTTGGTGAATACAGATGAGAAATGCCTATTTAATATCTCAGTCTTTTGTTTGTCCTCTATAACTAACTTGTTATTATATTTTAAGGGTCCGATACTATCCTTGTTTTCCTTTTGGCATTAATGTATTTATAAAAGATTTTGGGATTTATTTTAATGTCATTGGCGATTTTTGTTTCAGTAGCTAGTTTTGCTTGTTTGATTTCTTTTTTGCATTGCCTATTGATATCTTTATACTCCTGCAATGCTATTTCTGTATTCTCAGCCTTTAAGATTTTAAACGCCCTTTGTTTTTGTTTTATTATACTTTGTACAGTCTTATTTATCCATAGTGGTTTCTTTATATTCCTGGACATTTTATTACCAGAGGGTATACGTTTTTTACAGGACTCTAGTAGTATATCCTTAAACTTACCCCATTTATGTTCGGTATCCCCAGTTAGCATGACTCTGTCCCAATCTACACATTTAAGCTCTTCCCTTAATTTGTTGAAATCAGCTTTCCTAAAATTCCAGGTTTTAGCATTCCCCCTTTGAAATGTTCTATTGAATATTATGTCGAAGCTTACCATATTATGATCGCTGGTGCCCAAGTGCTCCCGGACCTGTAGATCTGAAATTGTATCCGGTCTATTTGACAGGACCAGATCTAGCAAATTATCTCCCCTGGTCGGTTCACCTACCATCTGAGAGAGGAAATGGTCTTGAATGGTAGATAAGAACTTACAGCTTTTAGCAGAACCAGAAGATTCTATGTCCCACTGTATGTCTGGATAGTTGAAATCCCCCATAATAAGAACCCGATTATTATTATTAGCTGCCTTTTCAATTTGTTCCAGCATTTCACCCTCTATTTGTTCAGGTATGTTAGGAGGCTTATAGCAAACTCCAATTAGCATTTTTCCATTATTCCCCTCCCCATGTACATTTACCCATACTGACTCTACATTGTTGCTGTTCCCCTCAATGTCATCATACAACACAGGTTTTAGGTTAGATTTGATAAATATACACACCCCACCACCTTTTTGGCCTTTCCTGTCCTTCCTAAATGTACTATAACCCTGTATGTTTGTCACCCAGTCATGGCTTTCATCCAGCCAGGTTTCCGTAATGCCCACCACATCATAATCCATGGTTGACATAAGAGTCTCCAATTCATTCATTTTGTTTGCAAGACTTCTTGCATTTGCCAGTAGACATTTAATCCTATTAACACCTTTATTACTCCTAGCCTCCCTACGTTCCTTGTATGTCTCATCCCCCCCTAATCCTTCATTGACCCCTACCGTTTCCCTGTCTCTATCTGCTCTATCTATCCCCTTATTTGCTCCACTACCCTCCCTCCCCCCCGATCCTAGTTTAAAAGCTCCTCCATCCGTCTGACCATTTTCTCCCCCAGTACAGCTGCACCTTCCCCATTGAGGTGCAGCCCGTCCCTACCGTAGAGCCTGTAGCCGACTGAGAAGTCGGCCCAGTTCTCCATGAACCCGAACCCTTCCTTCCTGCACCAATTTCTAAGCCACATATTTATCTCCCTAAGCTCCCGCTGTCTTTCTAGTGACGCTCGTGGCACCGGTAGTATTTCTGAAAACACCACCTTGGAGGTCCTGGACTTCAGCTTCTCTCCTAGTTCCCTGTAATCATTTTTAAGGACCTTCCACCTGCCTCTAACTTTGTCATTAGTACCAATGTGCACCATGACCGCTGGGTTTTCCCCAGCCCCACCCAGCAATCTGTCTATCTATCTATAACATTTTATTTTCCTATTTTCCTCCTCTAAACCAGGGAGCATCAAGAGTTCTTGAATACCGATACAGGTAAAATATATCTTTGTACCGTGTTAGCCAGTAGAGATAAAAAATTGTTTAAAAGAACTGAAGTCCTCAGTGGTTGATACCTTTTAATGGCTAACTGAAAAGATGGTAATAGCAAGCTTTCGAGACTACTCAGGTCTCTTCATCAGGCATGGTATACCGAATACTGAATACCGAAGGAGTTCTTACCGCAGAATAGATCTTAAAAAGAAGCTCATAGAACATTAAGGAGATACAATCTTAATCGCTGAAGGTTATGGCTTAAACAACATTGTCACGTTTAAAGAGAAGACATCAGATATTTCATTCTACCAAGAATTAATAGCAACATTTAGCAACATAATAGCAACTTAGCAACTTAATAGCAACACTTAATAGCAACATTATCAATTATGGCTTTCTTTGTGCTTTTTCATCGCATTGTACTAGTGAACTAGTACAATGCGATGAAAAAGCACAAAGAAAGCCATAATTGATAATGTTGCTATTAAGTTCTTCCGAAGGGTTCAGGATTGGACGCTCCACTCTGACCTCACATTCATTCCAGAGATGTTACAAAACCCGTTGAACAAAATATTTTTGGCAAAACAAGTTCATTAGAAACTTGCCAGTATAGGCAAAGCCATCGTACAAATGGCAAGACCGGGAGCTGTCATTGCACCATTGCAGATTGGGTTAGCAGTACAGATGCACCCCCACAATAGAGCCAAGTTCTTCTTGGATAGTTAGCAAGGTGTGATGTAGCTCATCGTTTAGTGAACTGGTCCAATATAAAAGAAATGCCGCTAGCTGTGGAGCACCAGACTCCTTTTTCGAAGGTAATGAGCTATTGGACTATTTATGGTTGTTTGCTGGTGACAATGTAGATCAAAATTCACCTTTTGCGACTCCCCTATTTCCTCATAGACTGTAAACTTACGAGCAGGGCCCTCACTCCTCCTGGTATCTTAATTTTTTTTTTCTATTGTCTCAAATTGTCTGTACATGTCCCCTCTGAATTGTAAAGCGCTGCGGAATATGTTGGCGCTATAGAAATAAAACTTTATTATTATTATTATTACCTAACTGTTAAAGGATAATGCACATAAGAGAAGGCAAGGAATATCAATCTTCCAATAGTTCACTTTACTGTTGATACTGAATTGGAAGGGAAGCAGGAAGAATTCCTTTCAGTCGGACATAATAAACCATACCTAATCAAATTAATCATTGAGGAAATGGTGATGAGATGCTCAATGGTTTTTCAAGTGGAAGGTGACGCTGACGTACATATTGCAAAGGCCGCCGTTAACAGTGCACAGGAACCTTCCGCCACACTCATTGGAAATTATACTGACCTATTAATTCTTCTCCTATATTATGCTGAAGCTAATTGCAATCCACTGTATTTGATTGGATAATCAGCCAAGAACGTGACACACAGAGTTTTGCACAAACTTCGCCGACTGTCATGGTAGCATTGTACTCTGTTCAGATTCTGACACTCTGCTCAATGGTTTCTCTGGTGTCTGGGAGCAACACAGGCAGACTCGGGCGTCGACCTGCTGTGTACTGCTGATTCGGCAGGTTAGCAAGAGTTAATCTTTGCTAGTCTGCTTGCTCCTTTAATCACATGTTGTGTGAGACCTATGACATCTGCTCCCCTCCTGTTTATGCTGGTGGAATCCTACCCATGCTAGCTATGGTTTATTCAATATTGATCTGTGAGGTGTGGTCTCTCTAGTGATTGTGCTTTTTTTTTAAATCAGATCTTTTTTTATTAAATCATTAGGGATCAATACAGAGAGTATTTCACTTTTCATATAACTGATAACAATAAACAGATAAACACATGTGATTTATAAATCAGGTTCTTTCTCTGCATATATGTAAATATAATAATAGAGTTCTCAAATCATAATTATATTATATAGCTTGAGCCTACAAACCTCGTGGCTCTACAAATAAACAAAACTTAAATTATGCAATAATGCCTCAGACTAACAGGAACACCTCCTCCATCAGCCGTGTCGCTCCACATCATATTGCTATACTCTCCTGCTCCTCCCTCTACGTGCAGTCATCCATGAAACCATTCCAGTCCTCTCTCACCTCTTCATTCAAAGTCCATTTCGCCACAGAAAAAACTAGTTTTAATTCCCTTCCTCACACATGCCATCACTGCAGGCACAACAGTAACCGGTCCAGCATTGCATCCCGAACCAGTGCACTAGAGGGTAGGCCCGGCAACTCCATCCATGGCCGCCAAATGTTGTAAAACTTTTTCAATGTTTTTCTTTTTAAATAAACTCCCCTTTCCAATCTTATGACGTTATTTAATTTGTTTTTGAGCTCTGGTAATGTTGGTGGTAGAGGGTCTAACCAGTGATATGCAAGTAGCTTTCTTGCTTGGTACAAGATACGTGCTATTCCCAGGGCTGTTGGAGAATCCGGATCCACTTCTCCTTCCCATAGACTCAACAGGCACAGGCGGGGCGACGGTTGTATTGTGATATGATATATTTGACCTATAAGTCCCAGGGTTTGGTTCCAGAAATCACCAATGTGTCCACACTCCCACATAACATGCATCAAATGGGCATCATCCTGTCCACACCTAACACACTGTGTGTTTGGTCTGAGTCCCATCTTAAATAGTAGACTGGGAGTTTTATATACCCTGTGGATGAGATATATTTGAGACAGCTTTTGGCACTCCGATACCGCCAGTTTAGGAACTTGTTCCAATATATCAGACCACTGGCCTTCCGTCAGGGGACCGACGTCTCGTTCCCATTTGCTTTTAACAAGCAATGGATGTGTTTCCAGATGGGCAGGTAGTAATTTTTTATATAGTTCCGAAATAAGACCCTTAGAGGACTCAGATGTAAGCAGCCTATGTAATGTTTGATTATGTGTCACTGTGACCGGGTTTGTCCTCCCCTGTCTTTCCAGTGCGTGTCTCAGCTGCAAATACTGATAAAAGAAGACATGCGGAAGGTGAAACTCCGTTCTCAGTTGTTCAAAGCTTTAAGAGTATTATTTTGTAGTACTTGTGACACTAAATGGATCCCTTTATCCTCCCATCCTCTGAACCCTACTAATTTTTTAATTTCTGGCAAGTCGGGGTTCTGCCACAGTGGCCAGAGCTCTGTAGGTCCGCTTATCCCCAAAAGAGACTTACCCCTGTCCCACACCCGGAATATCATAGCCAGTGTGGGATATCGTGCCCCATTTATCTGTCTTTGTCCCACATCCAACCGGCAACCTGGGTACTTCCATACTGATCCCTCTCTCACTATATCACCACTGGTATCATACCCTCCTTCTTTGCCCCAACCCCTCATATGTTGCATCTGGGAGGCTATATAGTATATATATGGGTTTGGTACCGCCAGTCCTCCCTCCTCCTTTCCCCGCTGTAGCACTTCCAGTCGAATCCTAGCTTGCTTTTTTTTCCAAATAAGTTCCCGGAATATTGTATTAATTTTTACAAAAAATTCCCTACATATCCACACTGGAGAATTATGTATAAGGTATAGTAATTGTGGCATTATTACCATTTTAATTAAATTGGATCTGCCGACATTTGATAGCGGCAAACGGCACCAGGTATGCACTTTTGCTCTGAATCGCTGTAACAGGGGTTCCAGATTTAGGGCCTGGAAATCCTTCGGGATTGGGCTGACAATTACTCCCAGATATTTAAACTCCCGGACCACAGGAACTGGAATCTGTAAGTCCGAAAAGTCCCCCGGAAGGGGGTCCAACGGCATTAAAGCCGACTTGGACCAGTTGATTAGTAGACCAGACCTCTGTCCAAATTCCCGAATGATATTCATTGCCGGCAAAATCGAGGAACGTACCCTGTCTAAATATAAGAGTAGATCGTCTGCGTATAATGATATCTTTTGTTCCACGGCTCCACACCGAAATCCCTCTACCTCCCTGGATTTCCGTATTGCCACTGCCAACGGCTCCACTGCAGTCGTGAATAGCAAGGGTGAAAGCGGGCACCCCTGTCTAGTACCTTTTCCAAGAGGAAAAGACTCGGAGACCCTGCCATTAACCCTAACCTTTGCCACCGGTGAGTCATATAGCAGTTTTACCCAATTTATGAATCTATGTCCAAAGCCCATTTTCCGAAGTACAGCCCACATATATTCCCATTCAAGGCTATCGAACGCCTTAGCGGCGTCTAATGACAAAATTGCCCTTTCCCCCGGTTCCTCAGAACTATGTTGAATTCCCAAATATAATTTCCTGAGATTCATAGATGTGGCTCTGCATGGAATGAAGCCCGTCTGATCACTCTGCACTATAGATGAGATGACTCGGGACATCCTATTGGCGAGCACCTTGGCCAGCAATTTAATGTCTGTTTGTAGGAGAGAGATTGGGCGATACGAATCCGGGATCTCTGGATCTTTTCCAGGTTTTAATATTAAGACTATTAAGGCTTCCCTCATAGAGGGCGGGAGGACCCTCTGCCTTTCAGCCTCTTCAAATACCTTAAGTAGTTTGGGTAGCAGTAAGGGTGCATACGCTTTATAAAACTCTCCAGGCAGGCCATCCGTTCCCGGAGCTTTTTCATTTTGTGTCTGGCCAAGCGCTTCCTCCAGTTCTTCCAATGAGATGTCCCGGTCCAGCAATTCCCTGTTTACATCACTCAGTGAAGGAAGAGAGAGAGCATCCAAATACTGCTCAATCTCAGTCTCCGTGAGGTCACAGTCTGATGTGTATAGCCGCATATAATACCTCTTTATTTCTCTTATTATATCCTCGCTTGCTGTTACAAAGTCACCCGATTCCGTCTTTAACCTATTTATATAGGAAGATCCTTCCTGTGCTCTAATGACTGTGGCCAGTAGGTGCCCCACGCCCTCCCCCGCCATAAAATAATTTTGTTTAAGGAAATAGCGTTTATTTTCTGCCACCGACATGAGATTTTCTTTGAGTGACATCTGTGCCTTCTCTAGAGTGTTTTTAGTTTCTACTGTTGGGTTGAGCACCACCGCAGCCTCCGCATCAGATACCTCCTGAATCAGACTCTGGGTGTAACCTTTGGTTTGATTTTTGCGTATGCATATTTCTCTAATATATATGCCCCTTACCACAGCTTTCATAGAGTCCCAAACTATGTGTGGCGGTGCAGAGCACTCATTAAGATGAAAGTATTCCAGAATGTTATCATATAAAGATCCCCCAATAAGCTGGATCCAGAAGGGATTAAGTTTCCAGATAGGCCTGGGCAGAGCGAGGGGGTTTCCCCATGCAAGCGTAACATGTAATGGTGAGTGATCAGATACACTTCTAGGTAGGTAGGCCACCTTTTGTGTATATGAGGCCATAAGTGCGTTTCCAATAGCCAGGTCTATCCGTGACATGGTGTGGTGGGAGCTAGAGTAACAGGAGAATTGTTTGGTTGTGGGGTGTTGGGCACGCCAAAGATCTACAAAACCCAGCTCCGTTAGCATTCTAGCAAATGAAGTCGGGGCGGCGTTCTCCGATATGTTTCCCGAGTGTAACTTATCTAGATAGGGATGTAAGTAATTATTAAAATCCCCTATCAAAAGCGTCGGCACAGATGGAAGGGAATCTAAAATAGACAATATCCTTTTTACCGGTTCGACTGAATATGGTGGAGGGATATATATCGCAACCAGAATAAATTGTATACCATACAGCGTGCAAAGCAAACATACAAATCTGCCCCCCGGGTCAATCACTGATTTGGTACATGAGAACGGGATGGATTTGTGCACCAACACACTCACACCCCGTGCATGGGTCGAGTATGTGGAATGATATTCATGCGCGATCCATCCCTTCCTCAGCCAATGAACATTATCCCTGACCATGTGGGTCTCGGAGAGACATAAAATAGCCGGTAAAAGTTTCTGTAGGTGAGTAAATATAGCACATCTTTTGTTCGCATCTCCGAGCCCTCTAACATTCCACGCTACAATATGTAAAGATGTCGCCATAAGCGTAGACTAAGATATGATCCGGACGGATACTTCATACCTGGAGGAGAGAGGCGTTCTCCACCGATTCTCATAAACATTAGGTTGAGCGACACGACTGAGGCACACCACACTTCCCAAACAGATTGCATCATACAACAATAAACAAGAAAAACAAGGAGAGAGATAGGGCTCCGCACACCAGTGCGCAGTGCCCCTGCCCTCAAAATCAAGTGTATCTTACACATTTCTCCCAAATAGAGAGAATCAGGGCTAAAAACACGCCCCAAGTCCATGCAGGGAGGGGGTCCACAACTCGCTAGTGCAGCGGGTGTCCACAATGAACCGGCCGTCTCCCAACCTGGATCCTAGATGAATTTAACTGTAATGAGCTCACCAGCATAGCGTCCCAAACAAAAACAACGCCTGGCGGCAGAAAGGGAAATCTCAGGTATTCTTCCTCCTCAGGGATCTCTCATTGATGTCCAGCCAAGACAATGCCGCCCCAGCCGTATCAAAAAAATGAGTCTCTCCGTTCGCAGCAATCCGCAGCTTAGCAGGGTACATCATGGAGTATGGCACTTGCAGGTTGCGCAGTCGTTTTTTGATCTCAATAAATTGCGCTCTTTTACGTTGCACTTCCATGGAGAAATCAGGAAATATTGATATCTTCCTCCCATCAATTGCAAGTTCTTTGATATCTCTGGCTCTGCGCAGGATAGTGTCCCTATCTTTATAGTGCAGTAGTTTAATCAGAATAGGACGTGGGGGTGCTCCCGGCTGTGGGGCACGCGCAGGGACCCTGTGCGCCCTTTCAATGGTGAAGAAAGGGGACAGTATGTCTTTTCCCATGGTGTCTTTAAGCCATTTTTCAAAGAAATTCAGTGGGTCATTGCCCTCCATCCTCTCTGGGACCCCCACCAGTCGCAAATTACTTCTGCGGGAGCGATTTTCCAAATCATCCACCTTGTTTAGCAGTGTGGAGATATTTTGCGTGGCCTTTCCCAGCTCTCGTGACATTGGTGGTAATTTATCCTCTGTTGTACTCACTCTTTCCTCCAACTCCCCCATTCTGACAGTCACCCCTTGCAGCTCACGTTTAATACAGGCCATATCTGAGGTGACAGTTCCCATCTGGCTGCTTAGAGTGGCCAATGTGGTATTGCAAGAGTTAATTGCTGCCAGAATGTCTCTCAGTATGGCCTCAGTGAAAACAGGTGTTGTTTGCTCCACATCTCCCCCTCCTCCCTCTGCCAGCACAGGCCTGTGTGTCTGCATACCTTGTGCTGCTGAACATGCAGGGCCCAGGGTACTCACAGTCTCACTGTCGGGTATGTTTTCTCCCTGCTCCAGGGCCCGTTCAGCGCTGCCATCGGGTGCCTCGTTGCAGGTAGGCTCTGTGCCAGGGGCCACTCTGGCAAACCGCTCCAACCTGCTTGCTACTCCCACTGCTCCAGCTCGGGATGGTGTGGATGCCGGCGGCGCCATATTGGATTCTTCAGAGGCACGCTCATGCGCGTCTCTGTCCCTTTTATTGCTACTGCGGGTCGGCATATCCTGGCTGTGCTCGCTTCCCTGGGTGTTATAAGTTGTGTTGCAGCCCTCCAGGGTCGGTAGTGCCTGTCAGCAAGGCTGGTGTGCAGGATAATTCAGGATCCAGGCAGGAGCTCACCCACGCTGCTTCCTCTCTACATGAGGTCCAGGCCACACACCCCCCAGTGATTGTGCTTTAGTTGTGCCTATTACTTGGAGCGGTTGGAGCGTTTACCTCTGTTGTTTTGTACTTCAGCCAGGAATGAGAGTCACGCCTCTCCACCATCAGGAGTATCCCTGAGAATAGGGTTAGAATAGAACATCCTAGCTTGAGGGACAGCTTAGGAGCCCTAGTTCCCTACTATCTCAAAGTCATTGTGACAGAGATACCCCAAAAGTGTATCACATCAATAATTTAAAGTCTATCCTTGAAAGTGAGATATGTACACAGTTGTTACTTATTCACACATTCACAGGATGTGACTCGCCCGCCCCAGGGCCTTAGGTGACTCGGTGTCAGGCCAGACTAGTCCGGGGTAGTCAGCGGTGGCGGGGCCCGACTCCGTGACCCTGGTGGAGTCAATAAATGTGGCGATATGGGGGAGATGGTGATAAAGTTTATATAAAATTCGTGACGCCACCTGTGGTAATTTGCAGCTATGGAGCCGCAGCTGCTGGAAGGGACCTCCGGGGCTGATGTTATGGCAGCTGAAGTGTTTCTTGCTCTCCACAGGTAGAGCGGGTACCCCGGGGCAACCTTTGGTACTTGGTAAAGTCTATGGTGTTTGTTAACGAGGTGCAGGGCCGACAGGGGAACAGACAGACAATGATTCTCTTTACCTTCTCCTTTACTTGTGCTTAACAACCAGTGAAGTCCAGGGAGTCTGTTACAGGTGGTAATGGCGATCCAGTGGCCTGGAAGCAGTCAGGGGTCTCACACTGGCCAGGTGAGTAATGAGGCCTGCTCCCTATGCTCTGTCTGTGTAAACGGGGTCCCACTGTTTCAGAATACTAAGACCTGTTCCGCTGCTCTCTGAGGTAATTTGTTACCTCCCCCGTATGGCGGGCTGCGTGGACTGTCAAAGGTGCCGTTCCTTCTATCTGGGCTCCTAGTCCTGGCTCTACAGCTGCACCTCCGGGTGCAGGGTGGACAGAGACCTGCAGTCCTCTAGTCCTCCGGATGCGACCACTGGTACTCGAGTGGCCCTGAACTCCGGTATTCAATTTCTTTAGCTACGACGTCAGGGTGAGCTGGCTGCGCTCCACTCCCAATGTTCTTCTCCTTTTTGCCTCTCTGTGGATGTGTTTTCCTGGGCCGAGCAATCTGGCTCGGCTCCCAGCTCACACACCACACTACTCGAGTCCCTGTCTCTCTGAACTCTCCTCACTCTCCTGTTGAATGATGGTACTTACTGGCCAATGGATTTCCCCAACTACCTCCAGGCTCAGCATTAACCCTTTTGAGGAGGGCAACACTGCTGAGGCAACCAGACCGCTGGGGCGCCACAGATGTGTTCCACCTCTCGTATTTATGGTGTTGGTAAAAAAATCAGAATTCGAAAAAAAATGTAAAAGGTAATCATGTCCTTTAGTCCTGTGTGAATGCATACACTTGACAAGGTAAGAACCCTGCTGATATAGTAAGTCTTGGCAGTCTAGCGATTCTTGTCATTTTCGGCTTCAACAGTACAAGTTTTTTGGCAAACTCGTGTTACCAGACACTTACGAAGAAACCGGTCACAGCCAAATAGTTTGTTCATCCAAAGCATGTTCCGACAACTGAGTCTTCCAACAAATTCTATTGTTTAAGAATGTACTACCAGACCATGACATGGATGAGTATGGCTAGGGAGATGAAACCTGTGGATTGGGGCTGAACACTCGATGGTGATGAACTTCTACCAGTAATGTGTGATATAAATGTTGCACCAGAGACTCTACTAAAAATTATACAGTGTAGTTGTAAAACTGGTTGCAGTGGTGACCGTTGTATCTGCAGAACAAAAGGACTACTATATAGGTCTGTGTGTGGATTATGCCAAGTTACGCATTGTGACAACGAGGAGGTCAGATAAAGTAGAGGACAGTGATGACTAAAGCTGGTGTCACACTAAACGACAGCGACAACGACGTCGCTGTTACGTCACCATTTTCGGTGACGTAACAGCGACCTTGTAAGTCGCTGTTATGATCGCTGCTTAGCTGTCAAACACAGCAGAAGCAGCGATCATAACGTCGCTGTGCTACATGTGCAGAGAGCAGGGAGCCGCGCTTAGCGCTGGCTCCTTGCTCTCCTGCAGCACACATCGGGTTAATTAACCCGATGTGTGCTGCAGCTACATGTCACAGTTCAGAGAGCAGGGAGCCGCGCTTAGCGCTGGCTCCTTGCTCTCCAGCAGCACACATCGGGTTAATTAACCCGATGTGTGCTGCAGCTACATGTCACAGTTCAGAGAGCAGGGAGCCGCGCTTAGCGCTGGCTCCTTGCTCTCCTGCAGCACACATTGGGTTAATTACCCGATGCGTACTGCAGCCACATGTCACAGTGCAGGAGCCGGCACTGGCAGCAAGAGCGGAGGCCGGTAACCAGCGTAAACATCGGGTACCTAGGGAAAGGTCTTCCCTTGGTTACCCGATGTTTACGCTGGTTACAGCTTACCGCAGCTGCCAGTGCCGGCTCCTGATCGCTTCATTTCGTCGCTCTCTCGCTGTCACACACAGCGATGTGTGTGTCACAGCGGGAGAGTGACGACCAAAAAATGAAGCTGGACATTCAGCAACGACCGGCGACCTCACAGCAGGGGCCAGGTCGTTGCTGGATGTCACACACAGCGACAGCGACGGGACGTCGCTGCAACGTCACAGAAAATGGTGACGTAGCAGCGACGTCGTTGTCGTCGTCGTTATGTGTGACACCAGCTTAAGTTTTGACTTTTATACCCGCATATTGCGGCACAATTTCATAACCTAATTTAATGTGCACTTTGTTAAAATTGTTATTTTTTTTAATTAAAAATAGTCCTGTATACAATATAGGTAAAATTTGTTGTGATAAAAAAATACCATGAAATGCTGCGTATATATTTAGACCTAATAACAGGTATTGTACCTATATTATTCACTGGTGGTCACTATCTTAACCCCATTTTGGGGTTAAAAATTTTGTTGGTTTAAATGAATTCATTGACCATAAATACCATAAGATTAATAAATTAATAATTGTTCTACACTTACAAATTAGAAAGGTATCAGACTTTGTCTGATTTTGAAGATTTTCGATGATCATCTTGAAAATAACCCATTTCCGATTGGAAGATTTTGGTAGACTTTTTCTATGTTGATCTGTAGAGACAAAAACCGTTCACAGACAATTTGTTTTAAGTCTAATGTTATACTCACCCGACTATATCCTCCGTTGCAAACATTCATTAATTTTTGTCTGCTGTCTGCATTCAGGGAGATTAGCTACAGTGCCATGGGTTGTAAACTTCTTGATTATGTTGTGCCCCGTGGACAAAGTAACATCAAGATCTCTGTAGATGGACTTGTCACATTCAGATTGTTGAGATTTTTCAACAATTTTGGTTCCCAAGTTCTCAGACAGTTCTCTTCTCTTCTTTCTGTTCTCCATGCTTAGGCCCTGGTCCCTCTTGTGTTTAGTACAGACGAGTGCAATCCAATAAATCATTGGATTGTATTCGCACCAATGTTAAAGAATTAAGCAGCTTTCAATTGCGATTTATTACTCATGCCGAATTGATATCAGAAAAAGTATCTCGGATCACACACACCCATACAAATCTATGGGTGTGTGGGAAATATCGGACTGCACTCGGATGACATCCTTTTGCAGTACAACTTTACAAAGGGATGGGCAATGGATAAGATGACATTCATCTTATGCACTCAGCAGAGCCTGAAGAGTATCATTAGCATATGGCATCCCCTGCTCTCCCATCTGATTTCATATGCTAATGAGAGCGAGGACTTAGGGGTACTTCTCACATAGCGAGATCGCTGCTGAGTCACGGTTTTTGTGACGCAGCAGTGACCTCAATAGGGATCTCGCTGTGTGTGGCACTGAGCAACGATCTGGCCCCTAATGTGAAATCGCTGCTCGTTACACACAGTGCTGGCTCATTTTTTGGACGTTGCTCTCCCGTTGTGAAGCACACATCGCTGTGTTTGACAGCGAGAGAGCAACGATCTGAATGTGCAGGGAGCCGGCTTCTGACAGCCTGCGGTAAGCTGTAACCAAGGTAAATATCGGGTAACAAGCGAAGGGCTTTGCTTGGTTACCCGATATTTACCTTGGTTACTAGCGTCCGCCGCTCTCAGGCTGCCAGTGCCGGCTCCCTGATCCCTGCACACATAGCCAGAGTACACATTGGGTAAATAAGCAAAGCGGTTTGCTTATTAACCCGATATGTACTCTGGCTAAGAGTGCAGGGAGCCAGCGCTAAGCGGTGTGCGCTGGTAACCAAGGTAAATATCGGGTAACCAAGCGAACGAGCATCACATGCTTGAAACAATGTTGCTTACTCACAATTTTTTGCCTTTTTTCCTCACTTTTTTTTGCCTTGTTCCAACACACAGAAAGGAAATATGTGTATAACAAAACGTTTCATCGATAATTTAATAATTTTCCTGGGAGAAATACTTATTTTTTTGGATCAATTTTCAAGGGTGCCAACACTTTCGGCCATGACTATATGTATAGAGGAGTTGGGAGTGATGGCTGCTGGCTGAGCAGCTATCTATTGCTTTTGGGGCCTCTAACATTGAAGTTGATCCCGTGACCTTAGTAGCTGCTTTTTGTGCTTCCTGGACAACCCAAGAAAATATTTGGAGGAAGAAAAGAACTAAAAAGGTCAAAATCTGAAAAAATAAATGACATACTGTAAATGATTGTTGGAGGAAGCCTGCTGATTTCGCAGAATCTGATGACCATCGGTGTGACCATGGGTTCTTTCCATTGCATAGATAACTAAGAGAAGATGTGCTCCTCCATTCTGCACCATTGGTATGGTGCTTTACAAATGGCTATGTAATAAAATATTCACTGAAAAGATAACCAGGAATCAGCAATTTTTTATGACAAAACTTGGCAGCAAGTATTTCAATCTCCTGCAACACCACACCAGGAAAATTGAGTATTGCATAATTCCCCTGGGTTGGGTCCTCCAAACACTTTTTCCGGCAGCTTTGGCTTTTTGATGGGCCCATCTGACCACCTTTTAACTCTGACAGTTCTAATTGGATTTTCTACAATTACTTCTGTAAACCAAACAACATTTATGAGGTTCTTTCTTCACAATGACACCTTAACTGACATTATTTATCTTCTGAACACAGTTGGACTCTTTAGATTATCTATATAATTTCACATAATGAGTTGTGTCTTGATTAAAACATTAAAAAGTGTCAACAAG
Source organism: Anomaloglossus baeobatrachus (assembly GCF_048569485.1). Taxonomy (NCBI): domain Eukaryota; kingdom Metazoa; phylum Chordata; class Amphibia; order Anura; family Aromobatidae; genus Anomaloglossus; species Anomaloglossus baeobatrachus. Next base: position 636,919,295 of record NC_134356.1, on the reverse strand, counting down.
AACAAGTCACTTACCATTATAGATATAAGAAATGAAGGTGTGCCAAGGCATTGTCCTGAAAATTACCCCCTGTGGCTTGTGTACAATTACTTGGTTAATGGATACTAAGATCATTAGGAGGTGACATGAGCCCTGATGAGAGGCAACATTAGAATTAACAAAGCTAATAATACCCAGACTTAGTGAGTGAGAAATGGTGCAAAGGTAAATGGTTCCAGTTTACAGGACTCAGTCAAAGTCATAACAGTCAAGTTAACAGCAGTACTGATATCAGAATAGATGGAATGGTAACATATGGGGCATACATGTGAAATGTAGGCCCGTGGGCCAAATCTGGACAGCAGCGTAATTATAATTGTCCCGCGAGAAAATACCAAATGTCTACTAGAGCTGGCCCGCCTGTCTACTAGAGCTCACAGCCCATGCTAATACTACAAATTCAGTACAACACACTCATGGTTATTCCAAGGCTGTTTTCTACATCCTGCTTAGTAACGCACTCCACAACTATGACACACTTCCTGTTTCCTCTTCTCCTCAAGACACACTTCCTGTTCTCTCCTCTTCTCCCTACGACACACTTCCTGTTCCCTCCTCTACTCCCTATGGCACACTTTCTGTTCCCTCCTCTTCTCCCTATGACACACTTCCTGTTCCCTCCTCTTCTACCTATGACACACTTCCTGTTCCCTCCTCTACACACTTCTTCTCCCTACGACACATTTCCTGTTCCCTTTTCTTCTAGCTATGACACACTTCCTGTTCCCTCCTCTTCTCCCTATGACACACTTCCTGTTCCCTCCTCTACTCCCTATGACACACTTCCTGTTCCCTCCTCTTCTCTCTACAATAGTGCACTCTCATACATATCAGCGCGCATAGAGCCTACTACGCGAGTCTATCACCTTCATAAGCCAGATATACCAGAAATGACCCCTCTCTAACAGGTCAATAATACTTTACTATATTATAATACCTATTTTATGAGCTAATGAAATAAAATGACAATCCTAATAATTTGCCATAAATAGATTAGATTGTACACATATATGAAATAATCTAATCTAATTATGGAAAATTAGTATTGTCATTTTAATTAATTATAATTACTCCATAAAACAACTATTTTAATGTAGTACAATAACAGCTTTAAAATAAGTTTTATTGACCTGCCAGAGAGGGGTCATTTCTGTCCGTAGCTGTCATGCTAGGTATGTGGAAATACCAAGCAAACAGCGAAAAGAGAGGGGAATGAAGAAGGAAACCCTGTGTCTAGGGGAAGAGAAGATGGTGACCGTTGGCTCCCTCCACATCCCTAGAGATGCGCCTAGCAGGATACCTGGCCCTGGCTGACCCTGAACTCGGTCCCAAGTGATGAACGGGCGGGGTGAATGCTATTCACCCTCACTAAGTCCTAAAGAACGATTAAAAATGCTGGAAGAGACAGTAAGCGCAAATAGGGTCTTATCCTAAAACACTGGCAGCAAAGGTGTTGTAGGCATAGACTCACCTGGTGTGGCTGTGAGAGTCACAACCACCGTAACGGCATAAATACGGCTGCAGGAGTATCCACATGGAGATGCAGTTCAAATTTGGGGGGGAAAGAGTTAATAGACCGCACTGCCGAGGAAAAGATCCATGAAAAAAGAATGATTGTATTTGTCTACGCGTTTCAAAGCCTTTTGGTTTCTTCCTTAGGACAAATCTTATATGGTTTGTTCTGAGGAAGACGTTTTGAGGCTTTGAACATATGTCATAATCTTATCACGATGTTGTTGAATGCAGATATTTGATTTTGCTATGTCCCTTTTCATCTTGGATTCACCTTTATTTTTTGTGGTACCATATTTTTGTAACAACTGATTATTACTGTTTTCTTTTGAGTTGTCCGCTTTGCAAAGTTCTCATGTGTATCTATATAGAGATATGTTCTAATTTTTTGGAATGCTGACCCAAACCATTTTTCTGACTAAAGGCCTCGTCACATGCAACGACGTATCTAACGATATATCGCCGGGGTCTCGGATTCCGTGACGCACATCCGGCATCGTTAGCGACGTTGTTGCGTGTGACACCAACGAGCGACCGTTAACAATGGAAAATACTCACCAAATCGTCCATCATTGAAATGTCGTTAATTTTCAAAAAATCGTTGATTGTTGAGGACGCAGTTTGTTCGTCGTTCCCGAGGCAGTACACATCGCTACGTGTGACACCTCAAGAACGACGAACAACAGCTTACCTGCGGCCGCCGGGAATGGAGAAGGAAGGAGGTGGGCGGGATGTTACGGCCGCACATCTCCTCCCTTCCGCTTCTATTGGGCGGACGCTTAGTGACACTGCTGTGACGCCGCACAAACCTCCCCCTTAGAAAGGCCACAGTGATGTTGCTAGGCAGGTAAGTCCGTGTGACGGCTCCGAACGATATTGTGCGACACGGGCAACGATTTGCCCGTGACGCAGAAATGACGGGGGGCGGGTATGCTCGCTAGCGATATCGCTTGCGATATCACTGCGTGTGACGGGGCCTTAATTTACACGCTATTCTACCCACTTTAATGATTATGCATTGTAATTATTGTATTGGTTATGGTTACTGATTGTATTTTGTGTTGTTTCTATTTTTTTTTCAATATTAAGGGGAAACATGAGGAAGGTCATATAGACTGAAACATCGATATTGATATTACACAATAATTAAGGGGATCTTTTTTTCATCACAAACATTGAGTGCCGGATTCTTTTTTCTAAGCCCTAGATTCTTAATGGCGGGTGTCTATGAGACACCCCCCCATTACTAATCTGTAATAAGTGAAATTAAATAAACACAAACAGAGAAAAAATCCTTTATTTAAAATAAAATACAAAAAGCACCCTCTTTCACCACTTTATTAACCCCCAAAACACCCCTGCAGGTCCAACGTAATCCACACGAGGTCCCACGATGATTCAGCTCTGCTACATCTGAAGATCACAGCAAGCGGCATAGAACAGGACTGCCCGCTGTGAGCTCCAGAGAATGAATGAGCTGCATGATCACCTACTTCAGCCAGGTGATTTCCGGTCACAGCTGGCGATATCTGTGACCGTAAATAGCCTGAGTGAGGTCACCGCTGAATGAGCGGCTCACTCATTCTCTACGCTGCAGACCAGGTCTGTGATTGGTTGCAGTCAGACGCGACACAGACAGGGGGTGTGTCTGACTGCAACCAATCACACAACACGAAAACCACAATACTTATATGGATGGCCATATTGCACAAATCTCTATAAATACACCAAAAAAAACTTTTGCAAGTCAAATTGTATTAATCAATATTAACATCTTTATTAATCATTAAAATACATAAAACCGAATGGATCAACCCAGGTGATGGATGGAATAAATATGGGGAACCTGGGACCTATTGACAGTTATATATTGGACCTATATTCATAGGCATAAAAATTATATATTCCTAAACTGAGCAAAACTACATGTAACAAGAAAAATCCCTGTTATAAAAGGTATATGTGTGAAGGGATATTTTATATATATATATATATATATATATATATATATATATATATATATATATATATATACATACTGTACATACAAAGCCAAAGTTTTTGCTTGGACCGTGAGGAAGGCGGCTAGTACTGCCGAAACACGTCGTCTGTTTCTGCATGTGTCTTGCACGTTAATATGACAGGAGCTCTGGAATATTTTTAATAATATTTAATAAAAGGAAAAAAAATTGTACTGCCACCTGGACTTTGGACTGTATTGCTGGATCCATTTCTTTGTCTGCTCTTTATATATATATATATATATATATAAAGCAACATTAGCCATTCATTTAGATCACATGTAGTAGTATTACCAATGATCCAGATAAGTAGTGGTGCGACGGCCTCCCACAGACACACTGACGCGCGTTTCGCAACTACTGTGCTTTGTCCAGGAAGACTTTACTGAGTAGGTTGCTATTTTGTCTATTTAGAGCTGGTTAAAAGTGATGAGCCAAACGTTTCTATGTGATACGTTCTGCAGAAACACGGTGTGGATGCAAGGACTTGTTATGGTGGTCTGTGCCGGATGGAAAACAGGGAAAACAAATGCATATCCAGTAACTCACTGGTGATGTTCTCTGTAATAGAGTGGCTGTACATAATATATGCAATATACTGGTATCAATACCATATATCTTAGTACAATGGTTTCTTAATTAATATGGTGGTAGCAATAGGTTGTCATCGGGTGACAATATTATTTGTTCTTTTAGCAGCAATATTATTGGTAGCATTAGTGTACTATAGTTTTTTTTTTTTTGTTTTTTTTGTTTTATTTGATAACACAAAATGGTAAATTTGATAAAAAGCATGGTTTTTGTGTGGGGAGGGGCAGGTGTAAAATTTGCCCCAGTGCACAAAGGACTCTACTTAAACCCTGCTTAATAAGGTGTGTGTACAAATCTACAGAAGTGTTAAGTGAGCTACTGTTCTCATGAATTGAGCTTGTAAATGCGACATTTGCATATAAACAGTAGCATGCTGGCAGTTCATCTCATAGACCTGTTCTGCAGAGCCTAGATTTTAATATGGACAGGAGGATACAACAAAGCACAGCGTCACAGTATCTGCCATACTTCCTGCAGCTTGGAGACAAAGGTGTGGAAATCATCATTGGTCAGAATTTCCTTGTTTGTAGATGATCAATCTTTTATGATTACTTAAAATATATCATTTGTCAAGAATCTATTAAAAGTGATAAAGTGAGTAAAAAAAGTGTTAAAAGCAATGATGAGCGATAAATGTTCTTAAATGTTCTTTATTGTAACAAACTGTATATGGCTGCAAACATGCAAAGCCTTTCATGTTTCATTGCATTCTTGGTTTGTTTTTTTTGTTTTGTCTCTATTTGGGGGTTTGCCTTGGTCTGCAGCCCTGCTTATTGTAACCAACCTTAATTTTTCAATAAAAAAGAGATTAAACATAAAAGTAATGATGAGCGGACACTACCATGCTCGGGTGCTCGGTACTCGTAACGAGGAGTTGGAAGCTCGGATGGGCACGACTCGAATACCAGAGTATAATCAAAGTCAATGGGGAACTCAAGAGCATTTTTCTGAGAAATCTTACAGAAAAATGCTGGAGTTCCCCATTGACTTCAATTATACTCGGGTACTCAACTCACACTTGTCTGAGTTTCCAACTCCTTGTTACGAGTACTGAGCACCCGAACATAGTAGTGCCCGCTCATCACTAGTTACGAGTACCGAGCAGCTGAGCATGGTAGTGCCCGCTTATCACTAGTTACAAGTACAGAGCACCCGAGCTTGGTAGTACCCGCTCATCACTAGTTACGAGACCCAAGCATGGTAGTGCCAGCTCATCACTAGTTACAAGTACCGAGCACCCGAACATAGTAGTGCCCGCTCATCACTAGTTACAAGTATCGAGCACCTGAGCATGATAGTGCCCGCTCATCACTATTTAGGAGTATCAAGTACCTGAGCATGGTAGTGCCCGCTCATCACTATTTACGAGTATTGAGCACCTGAGCATGGTAGTGCCCGCTCATCACTATTTACAAGTATCGAGTACCTGAGCATGGTACTGCACGCTCATCTTTAGTTACGAGTACCGAGCACCCGAGTATGGTAGTGCCCACTCATCACTAGTTACGAGTATCGAGCACCTGAGCATGGTAGTAATGCGCCCACTGGGTCTCTGGGGTTACTCGTTACCGGGCCGGTGTCGATTTGGGTTGTCACAGCAGCCTGGTCCGGTTTCGTGACCCCCGGCGGTGTGAATAAAAATGGGGATAGCGATGATAGGATTAGTTATTTGTGATGCCACCTGTGGTGTGCGTCCAGATATTAGCTGCCGCTGCGGGAAGTCTCTCTCTTCTGGGGCGGAAGGTGACGCAGCTCGGGTGTTGCAGCTCTCCACAGGTAGAGCTAGGCCCCAGGGAGGATGGTGGGAGTACTAGTCGCCTATGGCGCAAGGGCGCGATGATCGGAGCGCTGGCAATGATGGGACGACACAGAGGGTGCAGTTCACGTTTTTTACTCACTGATGTTACACCACCTTTGGAGTGCCGTGTCCCTCTGTGATGGGCTCCAGCCGATCACAGATAGTCCAGAGGTCAAGGCCGGTGTCTCCTTCTGTGTGTCCTTTCCAGTGGTGTTCCCTCCACCCCAGCTCCTGGGATGTGGAACGTGTCACGGGTGCCTGCTGCACTCCCCATGAACCCTAGGATCCCCCTACTTCCTAAGAACTCAGGTCGAGCATCCAGCTCCGGACCACGGGCCCTTTCTATACTGTCTTGTGACGTCTCTTCCTATGTCTGACCTAATGGAATCTGCTCCAAACTAAGGAATGCCCCAATACAAAGGCTTTAGGAAAAAAAAACCATTTCAAAAACACTTCAGGAAATGGAAAAACTCCTCCAAAACTCCCCAAAGAAGAGGATTTTCCTGAAGTGGTATGGGCTTGAAAAACTTGTTGCTTTTGACTTCCTCCAAAAACTCCATCTGCACATGGCCCAAGGCCTTCTGCACATGGCCGTAGTGCGGCAATGTACATGTTCTGAGCTTTTTGGAGATGGAATAAAGCAAATAAAGGAATCTGTAGACATATTCCAGTAAAACAAATTAGATTTATGAATTTGTCTTTGTTGTCCACAGCAACCAATCACAGCACAGCTTTCATTTTACCACAGTTGTTTACAAAATGAAAGCTGATATCTGAGTGGTTGCTATGGGCAACAAAAACATAATTCCCTCTAGGCATTTTCTTTGTTCAATAAATGAGGCCCATTATGTTTAATCTAATGTAATGCTTTATTATTGAGTTATTGCACAAGATGTTCCTACAGCCCTGAAGTGTAGAACTATAGGGACTCCATGTGTCACCATACAGGCTTTATCATGTTCATGAGACCTAAATTGTATGGGGAACTTAAGGTCTGATGTAAAAAATGGAAATTAGAGAGAGCATGTCTTTGTTTATTATTGCTCATTGTGCCATTAATGTGCACATCACCAAATCCATGGCCCTAGAACAGGGCCACCTGCATATTAACTGCCAGTATTTGTGAGGTTTTACAATTGTAATGCTAAAAGCAGCGAAAAACCTCCATAAATTGCTTAGGCATTTTTAGCCCAATAGCAATGAATACCAAGCACCTGAGCATAGTAGTGCTCGCTCATCACTAGTGACAAGTACAGAGCACCCAAGCATGGTAGTGCCCGCACATCACTAGTTATGAGTACAGAGCACCCGAGCATGGTAGTGCATGCTCATCACTAGTTACGAGTACCGAGCACCCGAGCATGTTAGTGATGCGCCCACGGGGTCTCTGGTGTTACTCGTCACCGGGCCGACCTGGCTTGGCTTCGTGACCCCGGCGGTGTCAATAAAGATGGGGATGGCGATGATAGGAGTAATTATTCGTGACGCCACCTGTGGTGTGCGGCCACATATTAGTCGCCGCTGCGGTAAGTCTCTCTCTTCTGGGGCGGATGGTGACGCAGCTCGGGTGTTGCAGCTCTCCACAGGTAGAGCTAGGCCCCAGAGAGGATGGTGGGAGTAGTAGTCGCCTATGGCGCAGGGGCGCGATGATGGGAGCGCTGGCAATGATGGGACGACACAGAGGGTGCAGTTCACATTCTTTACTCACTGATGTTACACCGCTTTTGGAGTGCCGTGTCCCTCTGTGATGGGCTCCAGCTGAACCCAGTTAGTTCAGAGGTCAAGGCCGGTGTCTCCTTCTGTGTGCCCTTTCCAGTGGTGTTCCCTCTGTACCGCCCCGCTCTCAGCAGCCGAGCTGCTCGGATCCGGCCCTTCTGTGGGTGGCTCGAGGGTCTCTGGACCCGGGGGCCTCACGGTCACTTCAAATGTAAAAGGGGAGTGATGGGGTGGTGGATGTAGGACGTAGATGTACGGGCTGAGCCGTATGGAGTTCGTGACACCACCCACGGTGTGTAGTGATATTGGACACCACCGCTGCAGTTACGGGGCACCCAGGGGAGATGTTGTGCAGCAAGTTGTTAACCCCTCCGTGGGCAGGGATGGTGGCTCCGGGACCTGTTGGGGGTTGGGCCGTGCAGGGAGATGGGCGACCGCAGGGTGTTGATGTACTCACTATTAGTAAACACACGAGTCTCTGGTAAACCAAGGTGATGGTGGTCGGTGCCCGCAGCCGGCTGCGTTCGGATTCCCCACCCGGCTGGTGGTCTCTGTCTTTCTCCTGCACCTGTTTGAAATGGTGGACTGCCTGTGCTTGCAACTTCAGGAGTCCGCTCCCGGCTTGTGGTCGCCTAAGGAACCCGTTGCCCGCAGACGCTGGCCTGTGGGATCTCTGAGCAGTGGCGGTGGCCTTTTATCCCCCTCGGTGGGCTGTTGCCTTTAGTCGAGCCTTTGGGTGGGACAGGACCTCTAGTCCTGGCCGCAATCAGTTAATTAACTAAGTCCAGTAGCTTCTGGGCCTAGCTTCAGGCCCGGCCAGGGCGTCACACCTCCACCCCAGCTCCTGGGCTGTGGAACGGGTCACGGGTGCCTGCTGCACTCCCCACAAACCCTGGGATCCCCCTACTTCCTAAGAACCCAGGTCGAGCCTCAAGCTCCGGACCAAGGGCCCCTTTCTATACTGTCACTGCTTTAAAGCCTCTCCTAATGGAATCTGCTCCAGACTAAGGACTTTGTCCAATACAAAGGCTTCAGAGGAAAAAAAGAACATTTTAAAAACTCTTTAAAAACACTTCAGGAAATGGAAAAACTCCTCCAAAACTCCCCAAAGAAGAGGATTTTCCTGAAGTGGTGTGGGCTTGAAAAACTTGTTGCTTTTGACTTCCTCCAAAAACTCCATCTGCACATGGCCCAAGGCCTCCTGCACATGGCCGTAGTGCGGCAATGTACAAGTTCTGAGCTTTTTGGAGCTGGAATAAAGCAAACAAAGGAATCTGTAGACATATTCCAGTAAAACAAATTAGATTTATGAATTTGTCTTTGTTGTCCACAGCAACCAATCACAGCACAGCTTTCATTTTACCACAGTTGTTTACAAAATGAAAGCTGGTATCTGAGTGGTTGCTATGGGCAACAAAAACATAATTCCCTGTAGACATTTTCTTTGTTCAATAAATGAGGCCCATTATGTTTAATCTAATGTAATGCTTTATTATTGAGTTATCGCACAAGATGTTCCTACAGCTCTGAAGTATAGAACCATAGGGACTCCATGTGTCACCATACAAGCTTTATCATGTTCATGAGACCTAAATTGTATGGGGAACTTAAGGTCTGATGTAAAAAATGGAAATTAGAGAGAGCAAGTCTTTGTTTATTATTGCTCATTGTGCCATTAATGTGCACATCACCAAAATCCATGGCCCTAGGGCACTGCCATCTGCATATTCACTGCCAGTATTTGTGAGGTTTTACAATTGTAATGCTAAAAGCAGCGAAAAACCTCTATAAATTGCTTAGGAACTTTTCACCCAACAGAATGAGATACCAAAAAGTCTAGCAAAAAGTTTTATTATTGCCCATAGCAACCAATCACAGAGAAACTTTCATTTTTGCACAACAGCTTCACTCATGAAAGCTGCATTGTGATTAGTTACTGAATCAATGGGGTGTCTAGGGCCTTCAATATTTCATCACTATGATATGCAAACTTCTTTCCAGATAACTTAAGTCTTAAGAAGTCCAAACACAGACGAATGTCGGCCGAAACTAACAATATCGACGGATTTGGCCCACAGTCTACTGTGTATGGGTGCCCCTGAGATTAGGATCCAGCATGTTCGATTTAGGACTGCCAATCATTTTATTTACAGATAATCTGCCGCCAGATCAACGGCAAAGCAATTCCTCCTACACACGTGGTCAAAATTGTTGGTACCCGTCGTTTAATGAAAGAAAAACCCACAACGGTCACAGAAATAACTTGAATCGAAAGTCAGACATAGCTTTTCAACCATGCTTCCAGAGAGATTTTTAAAAAAATAAAACTCATGAAACAGGCCTGGACAGAAATGATGGCACCCCTGAAAATAATCTGAGAAAAGGGACATGTTAAATCAAGGTGTGTCCACTAATTAGAAAAACAGGTGTATACAATTTTGTAATCAGTCAGTGGACCTGTATGTAGGGCTACAGATACTCACTGTGCTGTTTGGTGACGTGGTATGTACCACACTCAACATGGACTAGAGGAAGCGAAGGAAAGAGTCATCTCAGGAGATTAGAGATAAAATTATAGACAAGCAGGTTAAAGGTAGAGGTTATAAAACCATCTACAAGCAGCTTGATGTTCCTGTGACTACAGTTGCACATATTATTCAGAATTTTAAGATCCATGGGACTGTAGCGAACCTCCCTGGATGTGGCCGCAGATGGAAAATTGATGACAAATCAAAGAGATGGATAATACGAATGGTAACAAAAGAGCCCAGAAAAACTTCTAAAGTTAAAGAGATTAAAGGTGTACTTCAAGATCAAGGAACATCAGTTTTTGATTGCACCATCCATCGTTGTTTGAGCCAATGTGGACTTCATGGGAGACGACAAAGGAGGACACCATTGTTGAAAAAAGAAAAATCTTAAAAAAGCCAGACAGGAATTTGCCAAACTACAGGTTGACAAGCCACAAAGCTTCTGGGAGAATGTCATATGGACAGATGAGACAAAAATGGAACTTTTTGGCAAGGCACATCAGCTCTATGTTCACAGACGGAAAAACTAAGCATATCAAGAAAAGAACACTGTCCCTCCTATGAAAAATAGAGGAGGCTGTTATGTTCTGGGGCTGCTTTGCTGCATTTGGCACAGGGTGTCTTGAATCTGTGCAGGGTACAATGAAATCTCAAGGGATTCTAGAGAGAAATGTGCTGCCCAGTGTCAGAAACCTTGGTCTCAGTCGCAGGTCATAGGTCTTGCAACAGGATAATGACCCAAAACACACAGCTAAAACCACCCAAGAATGGCTAAGAGGAAAACATTGGGCTATTCTGAGGTGGCCTTCTATGAGACCTGACCTGAATCCTATTGAGCATCTTTGGAAAGAGCTGAAACATGGCGCCTGGGAAAGGCAACCTTCAAACGCCAGACACAAGGAGCAGTTTGCTCTTGAGGAGTGGACAAAATACCTGTAGAGAGGAGCAGAAGTCTCATTGACAGTTACAGGAATCGTTTGATTGCAGTGATTGCCTCAAAAGGTTGTGCAACAAAATGTTAAGTTGAGGAGGAGGAGGAGGAGGGTGCCATAATTTCTATCCAGGCCTATTTCATGAGTTTTCTTTTTTTAAACATTCTGTGGAAGCAGAAAAACATCAATGTCTGACTTTTATTTGTTCATTTTCACAGATTTTTTTTTTATGTATTCAAGTTATTTCTGTGACCATTGCGGGTTTTTCTTTCATTAAACGAGGGGTACCAACAATTTTGACCACGTGTGTACGTATGGGAGAGATGGGCAAGATAGCTGCTTGCTGAACAACCAACCAACCAAACCATCATTCGGCCAGTAGTTAACTAACGTGTATGGGGGGGCTCTAGTGTGCCTTTACACATATAGATAGCTGTCCAATTATTGTACAGTCAGACCAAAATTAATCCAAATTTGTGCCTGTAAATGTGACGCCCTGGCAAAACCAGGTAGTCACAGACAGGCCCCTGCATAACACCTTCCCTCACTAGGAAACACACAGCCAACCATTAAACCCTAGTCACCCTCCCTTAAGGACAAATAGACACACCAGTGGGCGTGGCCAGGCAGTTGGTGCACGCCCACCCAGGGGTTTAGACTGCCCGGGGCGGGAAAAGCAGCAGATCAGGCAGATCAGTTTTGGAGTTCAGTGAGAGTGGAGGTCAGGCCTGTGTGTCAGGCCTGAAGCAAACTGACAGGTACCAGGGTAGGAGCCCTGGTACCTTGGCTAGGAGGCAGACGGTGGTCTCCGTCAACAGGAGACGGGAAGACGGCTCGGTGGAACCGAGGTGGACCGGGCCAGGGTTGAAGCCCGCCGGTACGGACACGGGGAACCGACCCGGACACCGTAGCACAAAGGGGGGTACTCAGACCCTGAAGCCAGAACCTGCAATCTGTATTAATAATTGTTCAGTCCCCCATACTGTTTGTGTGACGCCCTGGGCAAGCCAGGGGTCACAGGTCACAACATCACACGCACCCCACATTCCCTGCAGGAACACCAAGCTAACCCAAGCTAACCCAAAATCCTTGTTGCCTAGAGGAGCAAAGGAGAGAAGCTGAAGTGACAGAAAAGTGAGAGTAGTAAAGCCTGAAGTTGGTCCGGGTGTGTGCCCCGGACTGTGACAGCAAGGTCAGCAGACGGCGGTGATAGTTTGCAGGGGGAGTGTTTGGAGGTTGCTGGAAGGACCGCGGACGGGTGGTGACCCGGCGGTACTGGAACAGTCAGCACCAGGGCAGGGGCCTTTCGGATCCCGGCAAGGCTAGGAGTCGCCATAATTTGCTAAATCCGTCAGTGAAGGGGACCTCTGTCTCCTAACAACCAAGTGCCGATTGAAGGCAACAGCCCGACCGTGAAGGGGAGACACCGCCACCGCCAGGGCACCAGTTTCCCAGGGCCAGCGCCTGCGGGCAAAGTAGAGCTCCTTCGGCCCAGCTTGAAGCCGAGGAGTGGGTAACCGGTGGGGACCCATCGCTACCAAAGAGACTTTCATAGGTGCAGGGAAGAGACCGTCCCCGCTAACTGCAGGGAACATCAGCACCGTGAACCGTCCGAAGGACCCGTCCAACCAGCCGTTTGTTTACCGAGAACTGTGTCGTGTTTACTGGCTGAGTGAGTACGTCCGTGCCATGCGGCACAGCGCTGCCCCTGCGCCCCTGCACCTCCACAGGCCCCATACCCACCTGTCCACCATACCAATCCCATCACCGGGCCCCGGGAGCACCAAGACCCCTACCCACGGAGGGGCAAATCAACAACTGGCTGCTCCGTACCATCACTCCCGGGCTCCCCAAGCAGAGCAGCGGTGGTGTCCACTCAATCACCACAGCCGTGGGTGGCGTCACGGACAATAAACTATCCCAAAACCCAATCCCCTTTCACTCACGGGCGAGGAGCGCCGCTCGAGTCCCCGGGATCCGGCCCATCGCTCGAGCCACCGAGCAGCGGCAGGCCGCAGCAGCCGAGGCAGCCGGACCCGAGCAGAGGGAGAGCGCGGCGTCCCCTCCTCCGCCCGCGACAACTTGGCGTCACGAACAGGATCTTACCGCTCTGCCGTTGGGTAGAGGTGCGCCTTGTGACCGCCGGAGGTATCCGGCCGAAAAATTTCAGAAGTCGCCATCTTTGGCGCGAAAAGTTCCCGCTCGAGCGTCTTTTCGAGTAGCAGAGGCGCGAAGGCCAAAACCCCACCCCGAGAGAGGAGGGGCCGGAAAGAGGCTGAAGGAGACGGAATGGCGGCTAGCTGCATGTGAGCGCAGCTATAAAAGCAGGGACGCCAGGACTCTGCGGACATCTTGTTCCTGGGAGAAGCCGCCAGCAGCATGTGGATGCCGTCCCGCAACACCGTAGCCCCTGCGCCTGGAACCGCGGCGTGGGTGGAGATCCGGACCGCGCAGCTCTACCAAAGGCTGCAGGTCAAGATGCAGCTCCTCATGGAGGAGTGGGAGACCGACATGGCGGACGTTATAGAAACCGTGCGGAGACGCGAGGAGGAAGCGGAGGAAGGGAGGGTGAGTGACCCACGCCCCGATGCCCTTGAAGGGCCGGTCATCGCGGCTGCGGGACCCGGTCCAAGCCCTCTCCCCCCGCTGCCTCCCTCGCCACCCGTCTCGGAAGCCGTGACCCCGCCATTAGGCCCGCTACCACCGCAACCGATAGCGATACCCAGCATGCCCGCCCAGGCGGGCCGACCTGTAGCCGGAGCCCGTAGTCGACCGGAGGTGTTGCCCTGGAAGGCTCCGAAAACCGAACCGGAGGTGTCTTCCGAGAAAGTCCCCGAGCCGGAGCCGATGACCCGCTCCGTGCCGAAGGCCCAACTGCGGAAAGCCCCTGTGCCCATCCCCCACACCTCGGCTGAGGTTGCGCCGGGTTGCCGATGCAAGGCAGCGTCTAAGGCCACGTCACCGCGGGACCTGTCACCCAGAGTACCAGCAGTGGGCAATGTCAAACAGGTCTTGTGCGGCCCGACCCGTGCGCCGGAGCTCGCAGCAGCGTCGTACTGGGACAGGGAGCCGGTACCGTTGGGCCCGGAGATCGGTGAGAGGGAGAGGAAGAAAGCGGAGCTGGTGGCCCGTGCAATCCGGGAAAAAGAGAGTCTCCGTCAGGCAACGTTCCGTGTCCGGGGGCCGCTGTACGAAGGGCAGGTGAGGCGGTTTGATGTCCGCCGGGGCTATGGGTTTATATATGAACCGGGCCTGGAGGCCGAAGTGTTTATAGCCCGGCGGAATGTGAATGCCCACCTGCCTGAAGAGCATCCCGGTCGTAACCTGATGCTGGGCGACATCGTGCAGTACACCCGGCACTGTGGAGAGAGGGGGTGGTTCGCGCTGGATGCGAAGTTACGGGGCAGTCAGGAGTCCCGTGTGAGCGCCGCGCCCCCTCCCTCAGGTGATGTGGAGGACTCGGAATAGCGGCAGCGGAGCACCGTTGCACCGTCCCCGTTGGGACCACCAGTGTGTTCGTTTAAAAGTTTGAAAAATGAGAAATTGATTACCGAAGTTTACCTGATTCACATGTGATTTGGAAACCGGCCGTTGCCGGCACCGTTGTCCCCGTGGGGACCGTTTGAAAAGTTTGCATGAGGAACTGCTCATGGACAAGCCCGTGAACTTGCAGGGCAACCACAGACGCAAGTGGCTTGTAAATAAGTTGTGTTACCATTACCGTTTCCGCAATTGCCGCGTCCGGAGAGGCAGGTTGGAGGGAGGGCCCACAGCAGAGCAGGCTGGGGCCCAGCCACCACAGGAACCGGTGGCTACCCTCTGGAGGGGAAGGACAGATCCCGCTCGGGTAACTTGTGCTGGACTGGGGTCAAGGGGTGCTGCCTGGGTTTTAGGGGCGGCATCAGGGCCAGGTTGCTTGGGTGGGAGAGAGCGGAAACCGTAACCGTACACTGTTTGCAACGTTTAAGAAATGTGCCTCCCGATGTGGGATGATGTCATAATTTGTATGTATGTTACCGTTTTTTCATATTTTTTCAGAAAAACAAAAAGGAAAATAAAACCGGTGTTGGACGGGCAGCCCGAGGACGGTCTGCATTTTGCTAAGGGGGAATGTGACACCCTGGGCAAGCCAGGGGTCACAGGTCACAACATCACACGCACCCCACATTCCCTGCAAGAACACCAAGCTAACCCAAAATCCTTGTTGCCTTCCTCCAGGGGCTGATGTCCACACCAGGGGGTGGGCCAGGCGGTTGGCTCCGCCCACCGAGGAGTACACAGCCCTGGAGGCGGGAGAATCAGGCAGATGAGTTTAGGAGGAGGAAGTAGAAGGAAGTGGTAGAGGAGCAAAGGAGAGAAGCTGAAGTGACAGAAAAGTGAGAGTAGTAAAGCCTGAAGTTGGTCCGGGTGTGTGCCCCGGACTGTGACAGCAAGGTCAGCAGACGGCGGTGATAGTCTGCAGGGGGACTGTTTGGAGGTTGCTGGAAGGACCGCGGACGGGTGGTGACCTGGCGGTACTGGAGCAGTATACGAAGAACAGTCAGCACCAGGGCAGGGGCCTTTCGGATCCCGGCAAGGCTAGGAGTCGCCATAATTTGCCAAATCCGTCAGTGAAGGGGACCTCTGTCTCCTAACAACCAAGTCCCGATTGAAGGCAACAGCCCGACCGTGAAGGGGAGACACCGCCACCGCCAGGGCACCAGTTTCCCAGGGCCAGCGCCTGCGGGCAAAGTAGAGCTCCTTCGGCCCAGCTTGAAGCCGAGGAGTGGGTAACCGGTGGGGACCCATCGCTACCAAAGAGACTTTCATAGGTGCAGGGAAGAGACCGTCACCGCTAACTGCAGGGAACATCAGCACCGTGAACCGTCCGAGGGACCCGTCCAACCAGCCGTTTGTTTACCGAGAACTGTGTCGTGTTTACTGGCTGAGTGAGTACCTCCGTGCCGTGCGGCACAGCGCTGCCCCTGCACCCCTGCACCTCCACAGGCCCCATACCCGCCTGTCCACCATACCAATCCCATCACCGGGCCCCGGGCGCACCAAGACCCCTACCCACGGAGGGGCAAATCAACAACTGGCTGCTCCGTACCATCACTCCCGGGCTCCCCAAGCAGAGCAGCGGTGGTGTCCACTCAATCACCACAGCCGTGGGTGGCGTCACGGACAATAAACTATCCCAAAACCCAATCCCCTTTCACTCACGGGCGAGGAGCGCCGCTCGAGTCCCCGGGATCCGGCCCATCGCTCGAGCCACTGAGCAGCGGCAGGCCGCAGCAGCCGCGGCAGCTGGACCCGAGCAGAGGGAGAGCGCGGCGTCCCCTCCTCCGCCCGCGACATTTGCATTGGTCCATATAAAAAGGCATCCTTTATGGGACGAAATCTGGCCATGTAAACCCAGGTAAATGCAGGTTTCACACATTTCACTTTCACAATCCAGGTACGGACTGCGATGTCTTTACTGGCCATGGGTGTACTGACCCAAACTCAATACTTTCATAGATACTCATGAGACTGCTGAATTTGGGTCAGAAGACCTGTGGCTGCCCAGACATTATAATCCATATCGGCCAACAAAAGGTTGATATTTGAAACCGGCCTTAGAACCTGTACTGGCTGTCGTAAAAACAATCTATCGGACGAATCACAATAACTATTTGATGGATCATTTGTTGGGTAGAGTCAGGAGACTGGTGGACGCGCCCTCAAAATCAGAAGGTTCTGCCTATAATGTGTATAGGGATTTTCAGTCTTCCGAGGCTAATCTATGCGAATTTATGCAGATCTGTTAATCTTCTGAGTTAATGGGTTAATGTTATGTGTCTGTAGAGTGTCAGTTCTGTAGGCCCAGTGGATGAGAACAGTAGCAGACACTTTAACAGCTCATATACAGTAAAGTCCTGGCTCTTTTTTTTTGGTTTCTGGAGAGTGAGAAGAAGAACAAAAGACTTTTCTCAAACAAAACAGACCTCATTAACTGCTTAACACCCCCATAGCTGCCATGTCCAGCCATCTGATAGGACTGACCCCTCCCATAGACACACACAGAGGGGCTTTTATCTGAGTCTCCCACACTCTGTCCTACATTACTGGAATAGTCTCCAGGCACACAAGTAGTTTCCAGCGAGCCAGGCCATCCTACCCTGCAAGATGCTGGGACGCTATCGGAAGTTGAGCTTTCGGACACTATGCAATGAAGGTAAGAGCATGTGCAAGCTTCTCAGACAAGGGAATCCATTGAATTGTATTTTTTTTAATTAACATGTATGGGGAACCTGCAAACCAGTCACAATTAGATGGGTCATACTAAGTTTCTCATATGAAGATCTGCTAAATTTTGTGTATACGGTAATTTTTTTTAGCCCTAGGCTAGGGAATGGGATACAGAGCAATTTGGGATGCAACACAGGATCACTGTACATTGCAAGGTAATGGGGTCACATTGTGGCTAGCAAGATACTGCGACTGCAACAAAAAACCTCAAATTTGTTCCAACTTTTGAGACTTGTTTGTCGCAGTACCGTACGGTTCGCTAGTCACCTGCACTATGCTGTGACATAACGGGGACATAGAGCCATCTTTGGCCACGCGATCTACGTTGCAGCCAAAATCGTCATTTAGCCCCAGCCATAAACTGATTGGTGTAGAATTCGTCAGATTATAACGTTTGATGACCATCGTTCACAATAATTATGTAATGTGAATGGGTTGAACGATGTGTCCAAAAACGCTTGTTCATCATTAGGCAAGCCAAAAATTTCCCGTTCGTCTTTCGAAAATTCTATAATGTAAATGGAGTTTGTTCACTTGTTCAATGATTACACCAACAAAAAGGAGGATGGAGAATTCAGATCCTAAATAAGGCCGGTTTCACATTTGCGTCGTTTTGACGGAAACGGAATCCAGCACAGATGCAGTACAATTCATTTATTTACAGTGGAAGCGCAACACCATGCGGTTGTGTGCTTTATACACACCCGCATGTGTCCACATGGTGTCGCGCTTCCACTGTAAATAAATGAACTGTACTGCATGCTGCTGGATTCCGTTTTCGTCAAAACGACGCAAATGTGAAACCGGCCTAAGTATGGCTTTCAGAGACTTGTTGATCGTGCGTCGGGGTGATTGATTGAGCATTGGAATGAGATCATATTCATGTGATATGGTTAATTATCAGAATTATTGATGATCATGTTACATAGCTACATAGTTACTTAGGTTGAAAAAAGATCTAGGTCCATCTAGTTCATCCTTCCTTCACCAGTTCTACATTTGGTCACTAAAGGCCGCTTTACACGCTGTGACATCGCTCAAGCGATCTCGTTGGGGTCACGGAATTTGTGACGCACATCCGGTCGCTTTAGCGA